>NC_056744.1:403619993-403947493 GCF_019279795.1 Protopterus annectens | reverse complement strand
CTTGCGTAGTTCTACAATCCAACTGTTTCCAAAAATCCATAGATGAAGCCAAGGTTCTGGTGGAATGACCCTGACTCTTCCTGGAATAATTTTGTTATGGTGAATGTAATAAAAGGTAATAGTCTAAGACGACCATTTTGAAATAGTCTGTTTTGACAGAGGTTGCCCTTTTTTCTTACTTTCACAAGAAATGAATAACTGATCAGAAGTTCTGAAGGATTTTGTTCTGACAAGACAGAACCCGAGTTGTCTGTGGACATCCAAGGTAAGTAGTATAAATTCTCCCTCATTTTAGGCTCTGGAAAGAAGACAGAGAGATGGAGAGCATGGCTTAAGGTAAACTCAGACATTACTTTAGTTATAAATGAAGGATTAGCTCCTAAGGAAAGCCTATCTTTGTGGAAAATGACATAAGGCTGACTCACCATGACAGCTTGCAACTCAGATACTCTTATTGCAGAGGTCAGAGCAATTAGTAAAACTGTCTTTCATGTCAAGAACTTCAAGTCAGCTTTATGAACTGGCTCAAATGGAGAAAGACTTTATACATAAAATTAAGATCCCAAGTAGAAGCCACCTATTTTCTGGGAGGCTTCATACTTTCAAAAACATTTTCACAAGAGACTGCACTGAAAGAGGGGAAACTAAAGGTAGACATGCTGAAATGGATAACAAATGAATACTGAGGAGTAAGACAGGCCATGGGATAGTAACTCACTAAATAATGTAGAACCAGGGAAACACTACCCTGAATGCAGGCTGTTTCTTTTCTTGGCGTCAACTAGAAAACCTTTTCCAAATACTGAAATATGAATGTCTTGATGCAGACTTTCCTGCCTCCAATAATACCTGTTGCACATCATGAGGAAAAAAAAGGTCCCTAAAAGGTTTTACAATTCTGTCATCCAGGCAGTCATCTGTAATTAACAAAAAATAAAAATGAAGCAAACCAGCCAAAACACTTTGCCAAATGTTACACCAACTGTGTAAAACCAATACGTATTGAATAAAATATAATGTAAGTTGGTGTCAGCTCTTACAAACCTTTTGGTTCTATTTAAAAAACACTTGTGAAAAATCTTCCACAATAAGAGAAACTTTCAATTTGAAATAAAGTTACCTTTCTTTATGAGCTCACACAGTCTTTTCACAGTCTTTTCAGACGAAAAAGATAACCATGAAGTTCCACAATAAACCCGTTGCCAAAAACGTGCAACAACCTAGCCGAAATATAGAACAAACTTTCTATTCGGAATGAGTTTACCTTCCGTTGTAAACTCACGTTGTCTTTTCCGACGGCTAAATAATATAGCTCCTCTGTTGTTCCGTTGCACAAAACCGTGCTTCAAAAAGCTCTAAAAGCTGATGTTGAAGGCAAACCAGGAAAAGTCATCTGTAATTGTTTAGGGTTAGGATATATCAAGATGGGAGAACCACCATTGCTTTGGCAGATGGGAGTCACCACAATAATCTTTGGTGCATTCTTCTGAATGCTTAGAATGACCCTGGATATAGTGGAAAGGGTGGAAAAGCATACACAAACATTCCTATCCAAAGAAAAGAAAAGAAAATACATATGCCTTCCAGGCTTTCCTGCCTGGAGTCCTTAGGATTTTGCCAACTGATTGTTGTAACCAGAGACAACTACAGCTGTTTGAGGTGTTTCTCACTATTTGATCAATTCGTGGAAGACCCCCTTGATTCAGTTTCGCTTCATGATGGGCTGTCCTGGTCTTATTCAGCTTGTCTACCACAAAATTTTGCTCTGATGGTACATAAGATGTCTGTACAGTGAGATTATATTGGAAATCTATATCCTGGGCTACAATAGTTAGACTTCTCAGAGGATAATATATGGTTGTTCCTTGCTTATGCACCATATCAATATGATGTTGTCTTGCACTTTTATTCTCCATGGACACTGCTCACCAAGCAAAGTCTGAAACATCTGTTGTGACTGACTGTGCTGGAGCAGGAAGACAGAATTGTAGGGCCTGGAGATTGAGAAATGTGGCGTCTTCAACACAAAATTTCCCTTTTTACAAACCTCAAAACTGCAATCTAAAATGTTAGGGGTGTTGATGCTGAGATCATAAATATTTCAGGTACCACTGGATTTTTTTATTGTGAAGTCTTGCAAGAGGTACTATCAGAATCTTAGATGCCACAAGACGCAGAATCTTGTGGAATTTCCTTATTGTGTTGGTACCCTGGGTGGAAAAAGTCTGGAATATATCTAATCACAAATCTATCTTTTCCTGTGGAAGAAAAGCTCTTTGAATGAAGGTGTCCAGGAGAAACACCAGGAAAACAATCTTCTGAGAAGGAGGCATACAAGACTTCAACAAGTTCTCTTGGAATCCCAGCTCATGAAGAAGATCCCTTAGATATTCCTGACACTTTGAAAAAGGCGCTGTAAAGATAAGCAAGTTACCTTGCAGTCTGCATTAGGAGCTAGACATGATGTGAATACCATCTGAGCAGTAGATAGACCAAAAGGCAACACAGAGAATTTTTATTTGATCCAGACACAGAAAATCTTAAGAAATGTCTGAAATATGGATCTATAGGAATGTGACAATATGCAGCTTTTAAATATAAGACCACTAGAAAGTTCAAATGGGTAATGAGGGTAACACATTGTGAGTTGAAATCATTTTGAACTTGGTGAAATAAACTGTGTTTAACCCAGCAGACTCTCTCATCTGCTCATTTAGCCAAATTTCTATTTTGGTTAACTTGGGTGCTATCTGTCACAAACAAGTTCAGAAAGGAAATATCCAGAGCATGTCAAAGTCTTCTTTCTTTGGCATCAGAAACATACATGAATAAAACCCTTCCCCTGACTTAGGAAGAGAGAGCTTCCACTGCCATCTTTAACCTTGATGGATTATTCTCAGAACCCATCTGTCTGAAACTATCTGTTGCCAAAGGCAGAAATGGAGGTTCAGACTTTCTTAAAGGATTAAGGCACAGCTTGGGTGAGATATGTCCTTTACATAGTTATTCAGACTTACTAACCTGTCCTTTGCTCTAGGAGGGGGTCCCTGCTTTCTTCTGGGAACCTCCCTACCACTGCCCTTAAAAACTTTGCTTACCTGTTGGCTGTGTTTATTTTGATTTTAAATAAAGTTGTAGAGGGAGCACTGAATCCCTTAACTTGGAGAAGAAGGGCTGAAAAACCTGAGAGATCCCTCAAATCAGCTTTTCTCCCTCATCACACTTTTTAATGACATCAGCAGCAGAAGTACAAAAACTAGTTCTGTATCCAAAGGAGAATTCAAAATTCATTTTGGCCCACTCTGGAAATTTTTGAGAATGCAGCTAGGCAAACCTCTTCCTAACTGCTCCAGTGAAAGCAGCCCTAGATGTGGCATTGGCAGAATCATATACACATTTAAAACAGTGGGTAGTCACCTAAGACTCAGAAGATGATATGTTATACTAAGCAGATTTCTCCTCAGAGGAAGAAACTACTAACAAATAAAATTCTTCATATTCTCACAAGAGGCAAGCATAAACTGAAAATTTCTAAAAATAAATATTGCACACAAATATACTGTCTTCCCAAATGTATCAAAAGTCTTTACATCCTTATCAGAAGGAGACAGATTAGTGTCAACCAAATGTTTAGCAGCAAGATTCACTAAAGCAAAAGCTGCTGGGTCTGATATAGGATGAGTGTATTAGAACTTAAAAGACTGAGACACTTATATACTCTATCTGCTTTTGAGAGGGAGTAAAAGGCTGTCTGGCAGAGATAGTGCAGGCTGTTACAAAAACATCCTCCAAAGCAGGCAGAAATGGAGAAATAAGAGTAGTTTCTGGAAATTCCAGTTGCAGCATATACTTTCGGAGGGGCTGAGGAACATGACCGTTTTCCCAATGAAACAACTGATTCATTCTGGAAACGGTTTCAGAGAAACAGAATCCTTCAAAAAGCATTGATCGAAGTGATACTCTCCTCAGAATCTGAATCAGAAATTTGTGAAGCCAGCAAAGGCAACTCTTGAGTCTATTCAAAAAAATGAAGACTCACGTTTTCTTTTATCAGAAACAGCCATACAAGAAGGGTTAACAGCCTGCACTAAAACCTGAGAAAAGCCCAATAAATTACTCCTGTCCAAAGTAACTGAGATAGGAGAAGACGTGTTTAATTTTTTATTTCTTTTTTTATAGGAATTTTTGAAGAACAGTACTAACTAATTATACAATTATATATATTTTATAGTTGGTTTTTAACGTTCTTGTACACAGACCTGAAGAAGTCTAGAAGGACGAAAGCGATCTTTGTTAACAATAGGTTATGAAAATAGAATATGATTTTTACAATTGATTTTTTACTCGCAAAGTGTATATGTACATATTTATATATATTTTTTGATTGCCAAATAGACTTAAGGTTGATATATTTCCAGCCATGTAGTATATTGTCTTGGATAAAATCACAGACTTAATAAGCTACTTAATGTTGTTGTTGTGTCTTTCGGCTTTTCCCGGTTAGGGGTCGCCACAGCAGAACTCCGGTCCACTAATGATTGGCAGTTGATTTTTACGTGCCGACTTGCCAGCCCTGACGCACAACCTTCAACGAAGGTACGCCCATTCACGCATGTCTCCACGCAGAAGACGGTCTAGCTGAGAGTCGAACCGGACAGCGTCTTACTGTGAGGCAACAACGCTACCGCAGCACCACTTAATAATCTGGTTAAATAAGAGGTACCACATCATTATAAATTTTATTTAAAGTACATAAGGTTATATTATTATGACAGCTACTAAGTAGGGCAGGACCAGCTCAAATGTCACATTGATGGGGGAAGGGATGTGAATTTAACATGTGTACCAATAACACTTTGCTTTACAGCACAATAAACCACTCCCTTGCCTGATAAAAAGTATATATATATTTTTAGAAAGCTTGTGAGGAAACTATTACTTTATTTTTGTTTTACTTGGATCATTTGTCTGTGTACTTAATAAAGGATTTCTGACTGGAAACAGACTGCCTGCCTTGCTTGGATTACTTTCGAATACTTAGTAATTCTGTACAATTATATATTCTTTATTATTATTATTATTATTATTTTTTTTACTTAAGACGAGTTTAAGTTCTCTACTTCTAGTACTTTTGTCTGATCTGATTAACATACAGTGAATAACTAGAGATATATGGATTGAAACTCTTCCACACAGAGAAGTTTCTTACACTGTTTTGTTTTTGGCCCCACTACACTTGTTTCAGTGGGTTGTTCTGAGACTTCGGGGATACCATGGAGATTACAGGTTTTTTGTTGGTACTCTGGTCTCTGAGACTAATGTTTTTGTTCCATCAAAGGATCCCTGAATAGGTGTGGAATTCTAGCATTTTAAAACATGTATAATGACAGACTAAAAGATTTACTAACTGTACCTATCTGGAATGATACAGAAGCAGATCAGATACAAACGGATACAGAAAATGGACAGGGAAGAATGGGCCCAAAAAATATGAATTCGGAGACTTTTTCTAACCTAGAAAAGCAACTGAAATGCATGCAGGGTCTCTACTGGGAACATATTTATTTACAACAAAGCATAGATAAGAAGAGACTGCCCAGGGGACTTAGACTGAACAAAAGACGAATGTGGAAAAGTACGGATGATTCACTTTCTAAGGAATGGGAAGATATTTTAGAGGATGCCAGCTACAAACATATTCGTCTGCTAGTAAGAAACAACCTTAGTGTGGAGGAAGCTACAAAGGCTGACATCACATCTTTAAAAACAACATTGGAAAATGAGAACTACAATGACCTAGATGCTAAGTGGCCTAATGGTTAAGGTGTTTGCCTTACAAACACAAGGTACAGGGTTTGAGTCTCACAAGGGATAATTGGCTAGGCTTAAAATGTCTCGCAAGGGCAGTTAGCCTAGTACTAATCTATTAACCTATGAACCTTAATTTGAGCTGCTTAAAGAAAGATTGAAAGGATATGAGCAGTCCATTAAAGAAAGAAAGATTAATAAAATGAAACGAGATCAACTGGACAAAGATGATCCTGGGAGACTTACTAGAAGGTGCAATAATAATAACAACAACAACAGGAGAACTAACAACAGACAAGGTTTTAGTTATAACAGGGGATATAAGGGAAATTATAACCGTGCCGGCAGACCTCAATGGGATTTTCCTAGAGGAGATCCTCACACAAAACTAGACAGGGGGCAAAATAAAGGATCACCAGGGGGCTGCCCCCCCAACATCTCATTCCCCACCATCCCAATCCCCTCTGGCTATCAACACTCCACAGAAGCCTTTGACATCACAGAAGGATCAGGACAGGAAAGTAACCTACAGAGGCAACCAGAAGCGACAAAGAGTTCCCCAGGACGAATTACAGGACTACCAGGACAACCGGGACCACAGATAATCCAGCTACCAGGAGCAGCAGCATCTTCAAATAGACCTTTTGTTCAGGAAGACCAATATCGACAGCACAGACATCAACCACCACACCAATACCAAATTCAGCACCAATAACAGAAGAAGAATGACGACCACCACCAGAGCCCCAGAGCTTATCCCTCTTACCAGGTTCCCCCCCTACCACAGCCATAGCGAGGAACACTACTACAACCCACTGTGTGATTCCAGAAAGCAGAGGAGGAATTCCAGAGGTCTCATACTCTATCCACGAACCCCCAGGGAGACAGGAGAGCCAAACAGTGGACAGGGGTGAGGGAAATACAATACCTGGGCAATTTCGACTGGAACCCCAACTACAACCCAGGCCCCAGGCTTAGACAGAGGAACCAGCCACAATAACAGGTACAATAACAACAATAACATGTGCCACAATAACAGGTGCTCCACTTAACTGGAATCACTCTGTTAAAGCACTGACTGAAGATGAAGAAAGTGTGTTGTCCAAAGGACTTACTTTTGTACCAAGCTGCAGAAGTGAGGTTGCTCAGGTACTGACAGACCTTAAAATGTTTGTGAGGAAGCTCAACTTAAGGGTACAGTTTCATGGCAAAAGTAATGACATTGAAAATAAGCCTATTGATGAAACTATAAAAAGCTCTGGCAGCTATTGTCCACCACTACATCAAACATTAGCTGCTTTTGAAGTGAAATGTGAGATGGATATCAGGAAACTCCTTAAAAAACCTACTAAGAAAAAACTTTATAACTTAACACAGGGAGAAAGAAAAGCATTGATTGAGCTAGGCAATGATAAATCCAGGCATGTAATGAAGGCAGACAAGGGAGGAGGTATACGCGTGACTGATACCACTAGCTACAACCAAAAGATAGAGAACATGCTGGAGGATAACAGATTTAGTGAGTTATTTACCATGGATGACATAAAAAGAGCATATGATTTATGGAACACTAATCTCACCACATTATGGGAAGAAAAACTTATCACTGAAATTCTTTATAATTATTTATGGAGCCCATGCCCACGTTTACCTTACTTTTTTGGAATACCAAAGCCACACAACCACAGAGAAGACCCACCTTGTAGACTGGTGGTAGCAAGTGGAGGTTCCCTTACTGAAGCCACAGACATTTACCTTGATTACTTGCTGAAACCTTTAGCAGAAAAGAATAAGTCATACATAAGAGATTCAATGGATTTTTTGATGAAAATAAAAAAACATTACAGTGAAAGCTGACTATTTTATTAACTATTGATGTGGAATCATTGCACACTGTGGTCCCTCACAATTACAGCATAACAGCAGCTATGGAGGAGTCTTTTAAGAAACATAATCAAGGTACACAGGCACAACTGCAAAAGTTAAGCAAGCTCATTAATCTTGTACTGGACTTCAACTTCTTTACTTTCAATGGCAAACACTACAAACAAAAAACTGGTATAGCAATGGGGGCTGCCATGGCTCCCAGCATAGCTAACATAGCCCTGGGCAAGTGGGAGGAGGACTTTGTTTTAAACAACACAGACTACATGCAGCATATCACATGCTATTTACATTTTATCGATGACATCTTTATTGTGTGGGAAGGTGACACCTTGCAGCTTGGAGATTTTTATCAGTTACCTCAATCAAACAACCCCTTCCTGAAGATTACCTCTTCCCATAGCTATACGTCAACCACTTTCTTAGATATGCAGATTTCTAAGGACACCAACAATAACAGAATCACCACTGATCTATTCAGAAAACCAATGAGGGTTAACTTATTACTCCACAGTAAAAGTCTACATCCTACAAAAAACAAGTATAATATAGTGCAGTCCTAAGGCTATAGATTAGCTAGAATTACCACAGAGATGGAACCATTTTTGATAAACCTGAACAATTTAGAGAATGGTTTCCTCATGAGAGGCTATGAAAGTCAGATGTTAAAAAACATCCTGGAACCCATTATAGAACTTCAAAGGACTGAAGCACCTTCACTCAACCTCCCCAGTAGGAGAATGTTAAAAAATTCCACAGAGAATAACAAATGCAAAAATAGCTGCATCTTGACATACACTTTGGATTATCACAGTATCAAAAATGTTACTGAAGAAAACTGGGACATTGTCACAGGAAAACCTTTTCTGATTAACATCTTAGGTGAAGCCCCATCCTTTGCTTATAGGAAGGCCAGGAACATTAGAAGTTTTGCTGAATTTAAACCTAGACCATATGAGAGAAACACTAAAAGATGTGAAACTAATTGTACATTTTGTATATTTATACAGCAAGGTGATAGTTTTTATTGCCCTTATTTAAAGAAAATCATTAAGACCAGTGCAGGGGGTGACTGTAACACTACAAAAGTCATTTACAGGACACAGTGCAATGAATGTGATGCATTCTATGTGGGCAAGACTGTAAATAAACTCAAGCGTAGGATTTCATATCATCTGTCAGAAATCAGCTCTGGATGTAAAAATAATGCACTCCGCTCTGGATGTAAAAATAATGCACTAGCCAAACGCCTTTCTCTTCATAAAAGACGCACAGTTTTAAGTTCCAGATCCTGGATCACATAGACATGGGTGCTCTTGAAGGAGACATCACGAATATTCTGGAGAAACATGAACTCATGTGGCAATTAAAGCTGAACGCTTTTAGGAAGCCTGGCCTAAACTACTACTGTTCAATTAAAAGTGCACTGGAACTTAGAAAATGGCCACATTGTTTACATGACTAATTTTATTTTATTGTATTCTATCAGTTGGTTTTACATACCATTTTAAATCAGTTGTAATTTAAGTGTATATTTTGTTTCCATCATCATACATTTTTTCTTATCATTTTTTTCTTTTTCTGGTTCTCATTTTTCTACTTTATTCAAAATGGTGTGTAATAACAGTACTAATTATACAATTATATATATTTTTATAGATAGTTTTAGGGTTCTTGTACACAGACCTGAAGAAGTCTAGAAGGTCAAAAGCGATCTTTGTTAACAATAGGTTATGAAAATAGAATATGATTTTTACAACTGATTTTTTACATGCAAAGTGTATATGTATATATTTATACATATTTTTTGATTGCCAAATGAACTAAGGTTGATATATTTCCAGCCATGTAGTATACTGTCTTGGATAAAATCACAGACTTAATAATCTACTTATTAATCTGGTTAAATAATAGGTACCACATCATTATAAATTTTATTTAAAGTACATAAGGGTTATATTATTATGAGAGCTACTGAGTAGGGCAGGACCAGCTCGAATGTCACATTGATGGGGAAAGGGATGTGAATTTAACATATTTACCAATAACACTTTGTTTTACAGCACAATAAATCACTCTCTTGCCTGATAAAAAGTATATATATATTTTTAGAAAGCTTGTGAGGAAACTATTACTTTATTTTTGTTTTACTTGGATCATTTGTCTGTGTACTTAATAAAGGTTTTTTGACTGGAAACAGACTGCCTGCCTTGCTTGGATTATTTATTTATTTTTAATTATTTATTTAAATTTGTTGACCGGGAGTGTCCAACTGGACGTAGGTCCATTTTCAGCGGAGGCCCGGGGAGAAAAGCTCCACAGTAAAATAAACAGACAGTAGTTACATTGAATTACGTAGCGATTAACAATTTAACATAGCAATTACTTACAACATATTTACAGATGAAGAACATAGTACATCAGTAGACAACTAGAATCTTTATCTGTGAAGTACATAACAGACATTAACAAATGTTACAATGAGAAGTTCCTGCTGTATAATAAGTACTAGGCTTATGAGCATCTGAGCTTGCTATAATCAAGGTAGTTAGTGGAGTGGAAAGAAAGGTAGTGGTTGGATGGGGTGGATGATATTAGAGTGGGAGTTGCAAGGGCATAGCCAGCATGTTTTTACATTACATTACTTTTGAATACTTAGTAATTCTGTACAATTATATATTTTTTATTATTATTATTTTTTTTTTTTTACTTAAGATGAGTTTAAGTTCTCCACTTCTACTACTTTTGTCTAATCTGATTAATATACAGTGATTAACTAGAGATATATGGACTGAAAATCTTCCACACAGAGAAGATTCTTACATTGACACTGACCGTTTCTCAGCAAAAATCTTCCTCGGGATGGGCATTGCTTTCAGCTTTGTGGTATTCCCTGCCCTTTCTCCCTTGCCCACCAAGGCCATCCAACAGCTGCAGAGGACGTCTAACCTCTCGTGTATGGTGGCTATAGGGACTACACAGTTGGGAGCCAAAGAAAAAGATGAGTGGTGTGAGGAACTAGTTATGGCCACAGCAGTCACGCACCTGTGGCTGATATACTTCAACAGCCAGCTTTTGTAGCAAAGGCTGTTTAACAATTTTCTTCTTTTTGTAGCTGGAAGAAGGAAGAACCAAGGAACCAGTAAACTGATCCAAGGTGAAGCCAAAAAGGTGCTCAATTCAACGGGAAGTTTAGCAGCAATAGTCGTTAAAAGAGGTAGGTTGCACAAAAGTAACTTTTCCCCATTAAAACACAAGAAACATTTTGTACACTTACCCCAGCCCCCAAAAGTAAAACAACATAACATTTTCCACAGAAAAAATAGTTTAAAGTTAGTTTTAGCAACATTTTACCACAAAAGTAAAAAACAAAGTAACACTCCTGTTTAAAAGTGAACAAAACTCATGTAACAGTCATTAAAAACATTTTCCCTAGCTTAGTTAAGTATTTTCAGAAAAAAAGTACATTTTTTTCACTGGAAGTACAGTGGAAGTTCCCCCAGGAGGGAACTTATCTGAGCAAAATAACAGCATTAGCCGAGTGCCGATCCTTGAAGGCGTGCACAGCAGCACTTACTTCAGCAGAAGATCACAGTGACTAATGGTTTGGGTGGTTGAAAGGTGCCTTCAAAGCTTAGAAGCTGGCTGGATGTTGTATCCTGTGCAGGACAAAACCCATGTAGCTTAGGTACTGCAGCAGTGATCCATATAAAGAACATCACTTCAGTTTATGTTGCCAACTTTTAAATACAGTTAAGTCAGAAAAATGCAGGATTTGGAACTAAAGATTAAAAACTGAAAGGTTACTGTAGATTCTTCATGTGGCATATTAGTATAGATTATACTGACTGATTCAGTTGTGCTCAGAGTCCCTGGAGTAAGAACCACTGTAAAGATCAATGTCCTATATTTCAGTAATGTTCCCCACCCCCACCTTTTAAGTAACTTGTATACTCAAGTTTATTTTGTGTATGAGAATTTTGAATCAGACAAGGCTTTTTTATGAGCCAACAACACGGTTAGCATCTTCAGAATAACTAAGAGTGCAGTTAATGAGCACTGTTGCTGAAACCATGCAGGCCCTGATGAACGACTGCCATATCCTACACTGTTACTGAAGCAGGTTAGTTTAACCTTTTAATAAGCATGTGTATTCTACACTGACAGGCAGTGAAGTCTGCAGCTGAAGTTGCTACACCTTAAGCAAAATGGACAACTTGACTACAGAGCTGTAATAACGCCTATTCAGTGTTCAAGCTAGAGGGAAACCTGTGTTTAATAAAAAGTTCAGCATTTTCCCAGGGGAAAGACAACAAACAAATGATATGACCAAGAGGTGGCAGCCATCCTGTCCGTTCAGTACAGTACTTATTTGTTATTTGAGCTCCCCAAATCAAAGTGTGGACAGCTCATAGGTAACTACTATGCTAGCTGCCCTTGCAGGCCATTTTAAGCCTAGCCAATTTCCCTTCAAAGGTGAGAATCAAATCTTGTACCTTGTTGTTTATGAGGTACACTGTAACCCTTATGCCACCCCCCAACCCATGAACACCATACAATGTTCAGCAATTGATTAGACCACACAAAGAACCATTTCCGCAATGATAATAATCATATAATAGACAGTAAAGAATGAATCATACAAACAATAGCAATAACGTTGAATACTGAAGCTTAGCACTGTGTCTCCATATCTGTTAAAATGTTACAGCATCCATATAATTTGACATTGCGGCATTATTCTGAATGACTGCTGGCTGTTTGGCAACAGTCAAGGTGCACTGGATTTGTTTGGAGCCATGGCACATGCCAAGTGTGTTTTAACTTAATTCTGTTTCTAAAAAGGACTGGTGCCTCTGTTTACCTTCTCGATCTCAATCTTAAAAAAATAACTGGTACAGGGGGCTAAGGGGACCATAGCCCTTCTTACAAATAAAATGAATCATCTGTCCATCCATCTATCTAACCTGTGATGCATCTTTTGTTCCTCTGTATATCTTGGTAATCTAACCTTTGATATATCTTCTTTACCAATCTGTCTAACCGTCTTTCTGTCTATCCATCTGTGTCTCTCTCAGAAATCTAATCTATCTAACCTTTGATGCATCTTCTGTATCAGTCTACTTATCTAAACATTCATCTGTCTATCTACCTATCTGTTCATCCATCTGTCATTTAATCTACCAATCTTTAAATTAACACTAGATCAACCAGGTGTAATAAATATGCCAGTGTGGTTAGTGAGCAACAGATAACTCTCCATGCTTACATAACTATGTGACTTGCTATTCCGGTACCTGCACTTACACAAGGTGTAATGTTATCCATAATCAACCAGTTAACAAATTCCACAATGATAATAATGCAATCAGTAAATATATGCTCAATGGTACACAGTTTAAATATTTATAAATATAACTGTGAAATATCAAGGAAAAGTTTAGTTTATATACAAGTTACACATGGTCAGATACCTTCCAGAGCTGTCTTTATTTGTTTTCAGCTGTTGGAATGCACATGCTTAAGGAATATCTTTATACAGCTGATAAATTGTAATATGTTTTTCACCAATCTCTCGCTCTCTTGCTCTTTCTCTATACACACACATATATACAGAGAGAAACGTAACTTACTACCAAGGAAATGTAGTTTTCCAGCCTTTATATATATATATATATATATATATATATATATATATATATATATATTCATAACACAGAATTACAAGGAATTGTCAAGTAACAGAAGAGATGCAACTGTACTCCTAGTTTAAGTTAAAAAAAGATCATGAGTTGCCAATACATTATCAAGTGTCCCCAAAGTGATTCCATGACTTAGGAGCTGTATGATATGCTCACATTTTGATTGGAAACTTGTGGCTGGTATGCACAAGTATCAAAGACTGAATGGATAGGAATATCTGGAGAGTAAAGGATGGAGGGAACTGTCTTTCAATATACTGTTACGAGACAATGGTTTAGTTCCAGATAGTGAGAAATGTGGTTAGTTTTATTCAAATGATTGGACATAAAATTGGCTATTGTGCTGTGACTGTGTTCCAGGTTAGTGAGTGATGCAGACTGAGGAAAAGGGAGAATATCAGATGCTTCCAGAAAACTGGACACTAGATAAAGTCAAGCCACAGTGATTCACCTACAGTCAGTCAAGAAAGGTTTTCCTCAGTTTAAAGAATGAAATTTTTGATATTTTGATTACATTTCAATTCTTATTCTTAAACCCTAATAATTTGACACAGCTAATGACATTAAGGGCACTTAATTTTAATTGTATTTTTGCCTTATTAGCCTGCTGTCTTGTCAACAGCTCTTGGGACACACCTCTGGATACCTTGGTAATCTTTCTACAAATTCTTGTGATATTTCACAGATCTTTGAAACATCAGGCTTCACTGCTTGCACTGTATGAGATATGTAAACTATATGACTCTGTTCCTTCTATAGAGCTTACCAACAGCTGCAACAGCACTGAATTACCTCAGAAGCACATTGCCTTATTTCAGTCATGTTCCTTACATGCTTAGTTATCAGACCACACACATATAGACACACACACACACACACACACACACACACACACACACACACACACACACACACACACACACACACACACACACACACACACACACACACACACACACACACACACACACACACAGTGAATGGCAGCATCTCAAATGCTGCAGGCTACTCTATGATTAATGCAATTCCATTGGACTTAGCTATAAATTTCCTTGTTTTATCACACTGAGCTACCATTGCAAGTTTGTCTATGCTAAATGCTCGACTCTATCATTTTTTTTCTTTTAATATTTTTCTGTTTTAATAACACATTCTGACTGCTTTAGTGAATGTTTGGCTGGTATATTGACGGTATTTAAATGGCACATTATATGAACTTTCCCTAGATAGCAGGCTTTAATTTTTGTGCCTACCCACCACTTTAATCTACTGTTTTACTGCCCCTATGAATACTTCTAGTAATTATGACACCTTAGCTCTTTGCTTTTTGTAACCTGGCCTTACTTACCTGGTGGGCTTGGTTTGCAAGGCTCCTAAATGTTGCTTGTTTAGATTGTTGCTAGTCCCTCTTCACCTTCTACCACACTTACTATTGAGGTGCTAATAGCTTCTGCATCGGGAGGGTGTTTCTGCAAGCACTGCCCAACCTGCTCCTACTCACCCACCCATCCACTCACATTTATAGCTACCTTTGATGATGTAATTTCCTTCCTCATGAATGCACTACTTCAGACTTGCAGCTTTTACTTCTGGCCACTGCATGACTAACTACATCACCTACTCTGCATTTCTATGCATTTATTAGTATCTCTTTGATAGCTCCATCTCTTCTTACTATCTGCTGCTTATTACATGTTTCTTACATGTTACTAACTAAACATGCATATGAAGGAACTTCAAGACTACTTACACTAACCTTTGTATAATCCATAACAAATATGCATATCACAGTAATTACTGACACCTGGCTTATGCTTGTTGATGGAAATCTTCCTTCCATATTGTCTAATTGTATCAGTGCCTGAGACCAGGACCACATACTGGTGGTACAATATGTCTTGTCAGGAAGTTTACCTTCAGCTAGCATCCTTTCTCAATACCTCAACCAAGGCCTTAGCTGAGTAAGTAGTCGTCGAATGCATTTTACGTAATGCACTCAAACTACAAGGATAGGGTATTATACCAACCTACTTGCAACTCACAAGTATCAATGAGGGAAGAACTTTTTTCATTCATACTCAGTACTGGGTAAAATCACCCAGAGGAAATCCTTTTCATTGGAGACTTCAGTATTAAATAAGAATCCAAGGAGGGCTTTCATCCCACTTCCACCTTGTCAGCTCAAGGTTTATTCCATCTGGTTAATGGACCTACTTAACCTAATCATCTATCAGGTAATTGTAACCTGTTAGACTTGTTTTGGACTAACCAGCCCACAAGATTCTCTACCCTTCATTTTAATCATCCCTATTTCAGTAATGACTGTCTATTGGGGTACATGTTTTCTGCCAAGAGTGTCTGATAAGACCATGACTTACCAGACCTCTCTGCAAGACCACATAGTTTTACGCTGAAGTGAACTAGCTAACTTTGACTGGTGTCCTGCACTGAAACAATACGACTAAAGCACTGCCCTACAGTACCTCTCAAACATTTGTCTGCCTTTTAAGAAATATACTTCCATGTAAAAAAGGGAAAACAGACGAGTTAAAGGCAGCCTTACATCTTACTTACCTTAACAGCTAAAGAAAGTACGCACTGATCAGATCACAGCTGACTCTCTGCACACAATTAGTTTTACTATTAATGTTTGGGTAACAGGACAATTGCTTCCTACCTAATAAAGCATTAGGAAATGACACCTGAAATATCAGGTTTCCAGAAAGAGATTAGCAACCTTTCAGGCCAGACACTCCACAGTTCTCTTATGGTAAACAGCCAGTTAATCTAAATTGATTTCAAGGGCACTACAGAGTACATCTTGCTTAATTTCTCTACCCATATCTTTCAATTGTCCCTGATTTCCAGGGATGTCCCTGATTTAGACTCCAAAATTTAGCTCTGTCCTTCTTAATCCCTCCTAAAACTGGTGACTTTTGGAGGAAAGGTGGTGAATTATACTCAATAAATAATGGCAGTAAGTAAGACTTATAGATTTCTTTTATTTCACAAAATGCATAGCAATTATCATTCTTTTATTCTGCCAATGTCTCAAGTTAATAGTATTAATATTTTACAAATGTCCCTGATTGTCCCTGATATTTTCTGGGTCTGTCCCTGATCCTGTTGAAATATGTCACTGATTATTTGAGAGCCATGTCTCTACCTTTCCACTACTGACCCTCCACAGCCAGAATTTAATATTTCAGCTGAGTTGACTTGATTCTATCTTCAGTTTTCTAACTGATTTTCAGTTTAAAACAATTTCCTTAGAAATAACCACCTTATTAATGTGTGATAATCCTAACACTAGCCCTGCCCCTAACCATAACCCTCTCTCTTACTTTAGAAAAAACATTTCTGTAACACTACCATTACACAAGATAGGGTCAGACACCCAAACACACACACACACACACACACACACACACACACACACACACACACACACACACACACACAAGCACAACACTAAAGCCATCCCCTTACCTCAAACTTATGCTTAACTGTAACCTGCAAACACTTGCGACAAATACCCTCTCATAACACCAACCCAGTTATCTATGCTATAAAATGAAATGTTATCAAAATGAACTGTTGAAATTAGGAAATGCAACTATATATATATATATATATATATATATATATATATATATATATATACACACACACACACACATACAGTTAAAATGTTGAGGGGAAAACAAATTGACACCAAGTACATTGATCTTTGAACATTAACAGTATCCTTAATTTGTAATTCAATTACTGACTCTCTACCCATTGAAAAAGAAAAGGAAATGCTCTCCCTTTATTTTATTTTGAATTTGTTAACTGAGGTGGAGCAATCCAATTAATACATTAAAAAAAACAGTAACAATAGCACCAGTCACACTTTGAATAGTGATGGTTTTAGGGAAAGTTTTTCTTAAGGAATGTGAAGGGTTGGGGATAAGAGCAGAGGCAGGAATGTGGTTAGGGTTAAATTAAACATTACAATCCATCAATTAGAAAACAGCATTACCAGTAAATACCCTCCAAAAATAATGGTTTATCTTAAAACAAACTAAAATGTGCAATTAAACATCTCTCTTAACATGTATTAAAATAATCATCAATATATCATCGCACACATACCACAAAATTACCAAAAATGTTGAAAAAAATATTAAAACTTATCTCACAAAGATCAAGAGAAAACAACCCAAGACACAGACCAGTCATAAAAACCTAATTGAAACTGCATAAATGCCAGTGTGTGTGTGTGTGTGTGTGTGTGTGTGTGTGTGTGTGTCTACATTATTACTATGAGCGCTTTGTTTTTTGTTAATTTTAAATGCAGAGTTTTAATGTACTACTATGTCCTGTTGACAACGCTTTTAACAGATAATATATACATTTTAAAAACGTATTACTTACCTATGCAGGGTTTCCCAACACCCTGGGAACGGTAACCTCTTCTTGGGCACACACAACGATAGCTACCATGAGTATTTTCACAGATCTGGTTATATCGACATTGATGGGTTCCATCCTTGCATTCATTGACATCTTTTAGCATAAAACAGAAGTATTAGTTCAGTTCCTTTTAAATAAGAAAGTAAAACAGTATTTTGCTCAGTTAAGCATGTAATGGCAAGACTGTTGTGGAAAAACCAATGTTACATTAGTGACTGTGAAAGGATAAGCCAAGTGCACTTCAGTCACTCAAAAGCATCTTCTTAGACAATAAGCCACACAGATGCCCATAGCAATTAATGCCCAAACTAGTCAGAAAACCAAAAGAGTGCACATATATCTGTGTAAGTGTTGTATACTTAGGCTATTTATAAGGTGCCCATACAAGTATTTACCACAACTGAAATCAATACATGGTCATGTGACAGCAAATCAAAAGTGAAGTTGCTAGGATTCTTTTTTCTCATAAATTAGCTTTAAAAGTTTATAACATTGATAGATATATAGACACAGGTATAAGTATAGATGGAGAATCCCCTGCACCCTCCGTACCCCTAGCTATTGTGTATACTAAAACGAATTGTACAAACATAAAAAAGAAACAGCAGTTTATATGCAACAGCAACTGTTTTCCCTCATCTGCAATTACACAATTTCAAAGTCAACATACAAACAAACAATGAATACTGCTGTTCAGTGACCAGTACTTTCCATCACCAGCAGCACTCACCTAGAGGACATTCAACAGGATGGTCATCATGAGTGGTCATTGGCTCAATGGGCCTGCACTCAGGTGTCTTACTGTCATATATCTACTTCACAGTAACTGATATAACATTTGTTTTCTACAATAAACACGCGTGTGTGCACACACACACACACACACACACATATATATATATATATATATATATATATATATATATATATATATACACACACACACATATATAAGTACAGTTCATTCTGTTGAATAGTCAGTTTGTTGAGACAGAGTGCATTCCTGTAGAAGTAAATCAAAAGCACTTTTTGTTGAGTGCTGCTGATAGGAGGAAGATAAGAGCGCTTATGGTTACAGTAAGTGGTGGATTACATTTTAATGCCAAAACTTTCAGATATACTAAACGTTTTGAAATTAGGGGTAGGAGAGCGTGTGCGAGTGTTTGCAGGTTACAGTTAGAATAAGGGCTATGGAAGAGGATAGATTTTTTTGTTGCATGTGTGTGTGTGTGTGTGTGTGTGTGTGTGTGTGTGTGTGTGTGTGTGTGTGTGTATGTCTGTGTGTGCTAGTGTATTTAAACTGGCCCCGTGTGCCTTGTTTAGTGATATTGCTATAGACAGGGGTTTTTAAGGTAAAATTTAGGCTTGGGGTTGGGGCAGAAGCAGGGTTAAGATTGTGGTTAGCACACATTAGTGAAGTAGTGACGGTGGGTGATCAGTCCCCCCCCCCCCGATGCACACACACAATATTATGGGGATAGATGTGTAATGGTCATGCTGACATAATACCCTACCTAAATGGTGATTCAAATAAAAAGCCCCTCACACATCCCTGACCTATGCTTGAAATTAACTACGAGGTATTTCTCCCCTTGCCAGCACCAAACCCATTCTGTAAAAGAATTTCCCTGCTCCTTCTGGCAACTTTCTCACTGATATTTGTCAAGATGGACAGACTCATCATGTTACTCATGACAGAACCATTTCACATCCATAATGAAAATTTATCACCGGAACATAACTAAGTAACTCACGTGATCTGTCTTTTCTTTCATGGCCTGTTCTTCTTCACTGCCCCAAAATGGCAGCAGGTTAATTCTTCCTCTTACCTGCCAGTTAGTATTGTCCAGTTTGAAATCAAAGTATATTTAATTCATTTCACAGATTCCATGTCTAGTAGCTCTCATAGTAAAATGTTGCAGGTACATATTACTGTTTTCAGTAGTTTTACATGTATGAAAAAAGGGAGACAATTATTTATATGTAATAGTGGGGGTGGGGATTTCATAATGGGGATATGGTTGGAATAATGGTTAATGTCTTTACCTCACATATACAAGGTACAGGGTTTGATTCTGATCTCTGGTTATTGGCTAGGCTTGTAATAGTCTTCAGAAACAATAATCTAGTATTGACCTATGAACCTTTCTTTCAAATATCTTCCAGTCTGTTTCATGACTGCCTTCTCATTTACACATCTGCAAACAAAAAAGGCACCCCATCTGTCAGCTACCTGCCTATTTTTGCAACACTTCTCTCCCTCATACCTTCCATGATGCATGCACTGAGAACCTATTAGTCTTATTTATGTAGATATTGGCAGCCTAACTGATTTAGAGCCAAATAATTTTGATTTTGAGAAGGGCAGGTCCTGTCTTCTGAACCTAGCATGCTTCTTTGAAAAGGTTACATGGACTTAAGTCATTCTATGAAGACTGCTTATCTTGAACTGGCTAATGGTTTTGACACTGTCCCCATGCCGGTATTATTGAAAAATTAGAGAAGCTTAATGTAAACCTGTACATTGTCCACTGGACTGCAAATTGGCTATCTAGCAGATCCCAAGTTGTGAAAGTTGCTGGTTCACTCTGCGAATGTAAATTTGTAGCTAGTGGAATGCCACAGGTATCAGTTCTGGGCCCCCTCCTATTTGTGATTTATTTTGCAGACATCAAAGCCACTATTCTAGAATTGTGGTTGACCAGGTTTGCTGAAGACTGTAATCTGGACACTATTATCTACTCATCCACTGATACAAAACAGCTCAAACAAGAGATGGAATATTCACATACATGGTGTATCAAAAACGTCTCAAACTAAATAAAAACAAATGCAGCATAGTAGCGTTTTGCAGAAAGGTTGTCCTTACCTCATATATTATAAATGATACTCCTGTTCTGACAAATAAGGTCATAACAGAACTAGGTGCTTATGTGGATATAACTCTCATTCAATCCCCATGTTTCCACCACAGTCAGGAAGTCCTTCTATTTGGCTCAGATGATTTCCAAGGGAATATCTTCAAGACCCAAATAAGTCATCTTTTACCACTGTACTCTTCCATTATTAGACCCATTATTGAATACAATGTCCCCTTTGGCATGTACAAACCCAAGCATATTGCTCAAATGGAAAGGTCCCAAAGATTTCTGACTAGGAAAATGAACTTCTGCAATAGATTAGCATGAATCTCCTTATTCTCAGTAGCTAAAGACCCATTCCTAATTGACCTCCTACTTCTTCTTAAAACCAGTGGCTCAACAAACACCAGCACTAAGGAGTTGAATTTACTTCAAAAGATAAACAAGACTCATTCAAGAGAGATCCTAACTTAACATATTCCTAGCCTATGGAGCAAGTTAACACTACAAGTAAAAAAGTACTACTTTGGCTACCTTTAAGGCTAGTCTTGATAACTGGATTGGTGGATGAATACTTACACCAGGGTTATCATGTATTGCTCTGCACAATTTGGAAGGTGAGCACTATTATCTGCTTAAAGGTGTATATGGTTAGGCATTTTACAATCCCCATGATCACTTGCCCAGTACATTCCTATGTACTTAATATTCTATTTTTCATGTTTTCTGTACACTAATTTTGTTTTCATATTTTGGATTGCTTTGCCTTGTTCACATCTGCCTCCACAAAGGGAGAGAACATTTGTGACACAACTGCAATTGAATGACATTCCATCCAAAATTAGTTTACTGCCTTAGGCCCTTTAAGTGCCAGGACAGGCTCTGGCTCCCATGTGACTGAAAAGGTTGAAGGAGGTATCAGAAAATGAATGAACAAATAATCTGTGGCATACATTTGTTAAAGATACAAAAGGTTTGCACTTAACATAATAATATATTTGAAAGACGTAGGCCCTTGGTCTGTAACCTCTAGGATGGATGCTACAAGCATTAGGACTGCTCAGCAGATAAAATACCATACTGCTAAGAAACCTTTCCATCTCTACCCTTCCCTTCATGCACCACACATACTTGTCTCTCCAGATCTTCTGTTAAGACTGTTGAGTAGTGAAGAAGAAGAAAAAAAGAAGAGAAGGAGAAGATACTCCAGACCAGATGCACTGAAGGTGACAGAGAGAGGCTTTGTTACAGACACTAGGCCTTCTTCTTACATATCCATCATTAAGGTGAGTGTATACTGCTTTCATCTGTTAAGGAGAGGTTTATTCGCTGTAAGCAGCATGATAGAGCCCCTAGCTAATTTTACTGGGTACTCACAGAACATACCATAGATATAGTGGTGGCCCCACAAGGAAACCTGGACCTGAAGATGACTTCTTGTAGTGTCTTGCAAAGGTGCTAAATGAAGACCATGGAACAGCTGCAGACATGAATGACTGGTTCTAAGCATCACCCTGACTTAATGAAACAGTAAAAGGTCTCAGAGAAAGACAGCTTGCAATTCAGAAATCAGCCTAGTAGAATAACGGACATTAGATGGAGGATCTTCCACAATTGGTACTTTAACTTTGCAGAGAAGACAGGTCTGGACTGAGGAGGTGTTATCTTTTCAGTATGAAGTAACTATTCTGGGGGATCTGGGTTTTAAATGGCGGGAGGGCTGATTTGAACAAAGCCATTTGAGTTGGATTCACAGACTTTAAGGGAGAAAACATAACAGTGTATTACAGAATGAGAAAGCAAAATAACTGCAGCCACATCACTTTTAATGAAAGAACTGCTATGACAAAAATCAAAAATTTTGGAAAGGAAGTCCAGAATAGAAGTGATATTGGCTGAAAAGAAATCTAGAACTTTATGGATGCCTACATGGAAAAAATGTAATTTGGCCCTATAAGTTGTCTGGGTAGAAGTTATTTTGGAAAAAAGAAATGATTTTCATTATTCTACTTGAAAAGGTCAAACTGCTAGCTATTAATGGAATAGGAGAAGCCATACAGTCAGCTTTAGAGGATGATGGTCTGGAAGAGGTTTTTGGTAACTTTTACTGCTTTTCTTTACTGCATGTAATGTATTAATATTTAATATGTCTAATTGTTTATCTTATTTCATCATCTGTTTTAAATGTTTTTATGATGCTGTTGGAGTTCAGCCTCCTCTGAAAAACTGAAAAGTTTTTTTTGTCCAGTCAGACTACCCAGGTAAACAAATATAAATAAGTAAGTAAATATGTAATAAATTAATTGGATAGCAACATCAAAAAAGTATGCAGACGTAAAGGCTTTTCCAGAAAGTAGTAACGTAACTAAAGTGGCTGCATACATCACTTCCTTATATACAGGCCCCCTTAAAGATGCAGTGTAATAAATACATAAACAAGTGAACAATAGTAAAAGTAAGTGAACCAAAACAAAGTCTGTCTATAAGCGTGTCTTAACATTAAATGATGGTCCACTGTTGCTTTGTGTAGGAGTTAATATAAATAAAAAAATTAACTTTAAAAGCATGTAATTCTTTCAATAGAGTGTTATAAAAGCATGCTGTGCCATGTCCTTAAAATAATGTACGTGTGTACCATAAGAATAAGTAATAATAGAAATTTGAAACATTACATTATTTAAAACATTTACAATTTCTCAGAGTAGTTTATTTTTTTATTATTTTATTTATTTAGTTTTACTTAACATTTGTTAACCATGAAATTCCGACTTGGAACATAGCCAATTTTCAGCAGAGGCCTGGGGAGAAAAGCTCCAGATGCATGTCTTTGAAATTTGTTAACAAATGTCTAGCAAATGCAATAGTGGATGATTTTAACAGTTTAGAATTTTAATTCTTAATACTGAATGAATTGGCGGTGGTGGTGCTGTGGTAGCATTGTCTCCTCACAGTAAGACGCTGTCCAGTTCGATTCTCAGCTAGAGCGTCTTCTGCGTGGAGACATGCGTGAATGGGCGTACCTTCATTGAAGGTTGTGCTTCAGGTCTGGTAACTTGGCACGTAAAAATCAACTACCAATCATTAGTGGACCGGAGTTCCGCTGTGGCGAACCCTAACCGGGAAAAGCCGAAAGACACAAACAATACTGAATGAATTGATGTCATGTCATTCAGGACAGGTAGATCAGTTATGTTTAATCGTAATTGTCATTTTAATTCTCTAAATTCTATAAGGTTACTCCAGTCTCCACCTCTGGAGTCCCTGGGTATTTTTTCCAGTATTCCAAATGTATATATAATGACCTGTGCAAACCACCTCAACTACTCAGAGAAATTTTAAATGTTTTAAATAATGTCATGTTTCAATTTTGTATTATTCATAATTTTTATGTTGCACACGTTGTACATTATTTTAAGGGCATGGCACAGCATGCTTTTCTAATACTCTATTGAAAGAGATATATGTTTTTAAAGTTTATTTTTTTATTTACATTAACTCCTACACAAAGTAACAACAGTGGACCATCATGTGATGTTAAGACATGCTTAGGGACAGACTTTGTTTTTTTTACTTACTTTTACTATTGTTCACTTGTTTATATATTTATTACACTGTACTTTTAAAGGGGCTTGAACATAAGGAAATGAGGTATGCAGCCCTCTTATATTCTGATGAAGTTCCTGTTAGGAACAAAAGTGCTTAATCCTGAAAATCCTGAATAAAGCATCTGGCTTTCACTACTCATTTTTTTATATTTTTATTTTATATATATATATATTTTTTTTACACTTGGATTCATCTGTAGTCATTCTGGGCTCCCTTAGAGGTTGACGGTGTTTTGGATTTGGATATTGGTTCTTTACTCCATCCGCTGTTCTTTCTCATCTGTCCTACTGTTCTGACACAGTGATGTATCATAACTGGAGAGTTTATAAAAGCATTTAAAAGCTTCTTTGAATTAAATTAAGGTAATACAAAGACTATTTATAACCTTCTGCGTTTAGGAACAAAGGCATGACTAAATGTGGATCCTGCCAACAATGTAAGCACTTGAACACTGCTTATCAATTTATAATAAATGGTAAAAGCTATAAAGTGCAGGGTAAATATAATTGTGACACTAGGGGAATTGTTTATGCAGCTATCTGCCAAAATTGTACCGCTTTTTATATAGGGAAGACAGAAAGGAAACTTAAACAGCGTATATATCAGCACCAATACGCTATAGCCAAAGGAGATAAGACAAATGCCTTGGCTAAACACATATATCTGTTTCCCAACCATACCTTTTAATTTACTGTATTAAAACAAGTAACACAGGATGAGAGGGGTGGGCCATGGCAGATAAAATTGGAAATTGAGGAACTTTTATGGCAAATTAAGAGTGTTGCCCATATCCCCCCAGGGCTAAATGAAAGCATTTCTATTAAATGCTTTCTTAAACTTTTAGCACTTAAGCGTTAGCTTTTTGTTAGAAGAGATAAATGTAGATTTTATAAAAGTGTACTTGAGTAGCTCAAAATAAATTATATATAACTTATTTTTTAGTTCATTTTGATGTACTATGCTAATGCATTAATCATATGATAGTCTGGGCTATGAAGTTGGTTGTTATGATTGTTAATAATAAGTGAACCATTGATTGATTAATTATTAATTAATTAATTTGGATGTGTTTTACTATAAAACTGTGTGAATGTATTGTATTCGTTATCTCATGAAGGAAGAGCATCGACTATTCCGAAAGCGCTTATCCTATTAAACGCCGTTTGTACTGTTCGTACTGTTCCTTGGCTTGTTTTTCGCTTTTTGGTTTTAAAAGTTTTTTAGTCATTTATTTGTTTAAGTCGTTGTGATGGCGAACCAAGCAGGAGCAGTGTCGCAGCAGGCTTTATTTTCACAAGAAGAGCCTTTATTTCAATCCTCTGAAAACTGTAATGGTACATCCGGGGAGGCGAATGCCATCGGAAATCTCACGGCACTCATTCACGTTCTCATGGGTCGTGTGGACAATTTAACTCATAGGATGGACAATCTACTACCTAGTTCGAATACAGCGGAACCTATTATTCAACCTAGAGTTAATTCAACTAACGGAACTTTACAACCAACTTCAAATAATAACACCGCGCCAGCTTCCAACAGCCATTCCCCGCCAGTTTCTACTACGTATGGAAGTAGGGGGGATCAACAACAAACAATGAACAATTTTATTGAACCAAATGGACTCGAACGGGATTCAAGAGCTCAGACACATATTAGAAGTAGACCTCAAGAAACTTCTAATGAGTCTTTACCTCTTAATGAGCTCTCACCATCTATTGGGGCTTTTTTAAACAACGAGAACATTTTTAGTAATAGATCGTTGCAGATTGCAGCTTCTCCTAACACTTCGGGGGTGAGTAACCTTTTAATCAATATTAATGAATTTGATAACAAATTATTTCGCTGCAGGAAACTACAGCTAGAAATCGCTTATTTGGATGAATGCTTACAAAAGGAAATAATACCGAAAGGATTAAGACAGTGGAGGTACCCCGTCGGCTTGATCGATGGATCAGAGTTCCACTGTGAGTTGTTGAATCTGTTTAACAAGCAAGGTTGTGAGTTTATTAGAGCACTCATTAACCATTATAAATCTGAAGTTATTCGCTTAAAAAGCGAACTAGAAGTGCTGGAACAATTAATTAAATCTAATGTTGACTTTCCTCGGTACAAATACGAAAACACGAGGATATTCAACAGTATTGAGGCTAGCATTAACAAGATGACTGACATCAAAAAGAGGAAAATCACTAGGGATATACAGCAATATGCTAGCAAAAAAGCATATCCATCTCCACCACCTAGTTACGCTCCTAGTAATCGTTCCAACATTTCAAACGAGGAAAATTCTAGTATTGAAGGTCTGTGTGACAATGGTCCTGACACTGATTTCAACAATGTATCAGGGCAAACACCTACTTTGCGTAGGAGTGATCGAATTAAGAACAATCAAAATAATAATAACAATTGCCAAGCCCATGTCACTAATGTTAACCCCCAACCATCAACCAGCCATCATCAGGGTTTTCAAGTGGGTCAATTCAACCAAATGAAGAAAATGAAAGTGATGGGCAACCAGGGATGAACAAAGAACAAGAGGAATCAACGAAGGAAATAAGTAGGATTGACTTATTAAACCCACAAATTTTAACAAATACAAGAGGGGACTTTCACATTTATAATTACACAGACCTGACCATCCCCCAAGACATCATTGATTTTTTTGCATTGGGTTTAACTTTTGTACCTGATTCCCATATGAACCTGGTTAATACTATAGTTGACCTCAAATTATTTTCACGGAAAATCAATCTGACTGCCTTACTGGGTTCTACCTCACTAGTCAACAGTTCATTTAGAGTGCCTAGCTTGTTTAACCCACCCTTGCATCCTAACATCCTCTGTTTTGAAAAAAATGTGTGAGATCGATTTTCGATCTCTCAGTAATCACACAAATAAAAATAAGAAGGATGGTATTAATATAAATAATAATGAACGTGATTTCATCCAATTACTCAAAGATTGTAATATTAGAGTAATGAAGCCAGACACGGGTGGGGGACTGGTCTTTATGGACCATGCTGTATATGTTACAACTATTACTAAGCACTTAGACACCACAACTTACAACATAGTCAACTTGAACGAAATAAATATAGCTTTTAAGAAAATCAGAGAGACTCTGGATGATTTGCTGTTAGAAAGGGCTATAGACATAGATTTGTTTAACTTTTTGACAATGTTGGCTCCTAGAACACCGGCCCTGTTTGGCACACCCAAGATCCACAAGAGAGTTGCTGACCCTCCATTTAGACCTATAGTAGACGGTCGTGGGTCAATCACGTACGGTTGTGCAAAATATGTGGATTCAATTTTAAAACCCCTAATACACAATGAGCAGCAAATATGTAAAGACTCTTGGAGTTTTTTAAGCGAACTCAGTAAGATTCCATTCCACCCTGACTATAAGTTCCTGACAATTGATGTCAGGGACTTATATACAGTTATCCCTCAGGCTTTGGGTATAGAGTGGATTAGGGAATTTATGGCACAAAGGAATGTTAGTTAAAATACAATTTATGTAGTTGTGACTCTGTTGGAGATCATCCTTAGTAACAACTACATGGTTTTTGAAGGAAAAACATACCTTCAAAAAACTGGGGTTGCCATGGGGTCTCCATGCGGAGGAAGCTTCGCTAATTGTGTCATGGCATATTGGGAGAACATGTTATTATTTAAAAACATGTTCTTCCAAAAATATGTTGCTTGGTACACTCGTTACCAAGACGACATGTTTTTACTTTGGCAGGGCCCCAGCGAAATAGTCCAAGATTTTGTAATTTCTATCACATCTTTAACAGGTTTTTTTGAATTTACTTATAATTTGCAGTTTGATAACATCAATTTCTTGGACATTCACATCTATAAAGATGTACCCCACGGCACGTTTAAAAGCACTATATTTAGGAAACCCACCTATTCTAATTCACTTCTTCACTTTTCTAGCTGCCATCCTTACCATCAGAAGAAGGCTATTGTTAAGGGTCAGATGGTCAGGGCAGCTAGAATGGTTTCAGATGATAATGATTTTATGAAAGAATGTGAATTAATTGGAAACATGTTCACTAATAGAGGGTACCCTATAGTGCTAATTTCAAACATCACGACAGAAGTCATCACTAAAAGACAAATAGGGTATTTTAAACCCTTATTATCTAAGGACAACATAGTGGAACAAGCTAATCTGTTGGACAAACAAACTAACGCCTCTGATGGATCCACAAAAAATTTTACCATCAGCTTCTTATGTACATATAACCTGGACCATGCTCTTATCAGAGAAATCTTGAATAAGAACTGGGCCCTTATCACAGAAGATAGTAGTTTGAATAGTCTGCTTGGAGACCAGTTAAAGATTACTTATAGACATGGGCACAATTTAAAATCATTATTAGAATACCATAAAAAACCTTCTGCGTTTAGGAACAAAGGCATGACTAAATGTGGATCCTGCCAACAATGTAAGCACTTGAACACTGCTTATCAATTTATAATAAATGGTAAAAGCTATAAAGTGCAGGGTAAATATAATTGTGACACTAGGGGAATTGTTTATGCAGCTATCTGCCAAAATTGTACCGCTTTTTACATAGGGAAGACAGAAAGGAAACTTAAACAGCGTATATATCAGCACCAATACGCTATAGCCAAAGGAGATAAGACAAATGCCTTGGCTAAACACATATATCTGTTTCCCAACCATACCTTTAAATTTACTGTATTAAAACAAGTAACACAGGATGAGAGGGGCGGGCCATGGCAGATAAAATTGGAAATTGAGGAACTTTTATGGCAAATTAAGAGTGTTGCCCATATCCCCCCAGGGCTAAATGAAAGCATTTCTATTAAATGCTTTCTTAAACTTTTAGCACTTAAGCGTTAGCTTTTTGTTAGAAGAGATAAATGTAGATTTTATAAAAGTGTACTTGAGTAGCTCAAAATAAATTATATATAACTTATTTTTTAGTTCATTTTGATGTACTATGCTAATGCATTAATCATATGATAGTCTGGGCTATGAAGTTGGTTGTTATGATTGTAAATAATAAGTGAACCATTAATTGATTAATTATTAATTAATTAATTTGGATGTGTTTTACTATAAAACTGTGTGAATGTATTGTATTTGTTATCTGATGAAGGAAGAGCATTGAATACAAAGACTATAACTATAAACGATGTGCCTATCCATGAATTAGTTCAAAAATAGCCATATTTATGGGGCACGAAAAGATGATGCCCACTTCAATGCTTTCATTCAGTTCACATGCAATAAAGCAAAGTCTTGAAACATCACAGCTGATAAAAATGACAACAGTGAAAAACAGTGTACCATGAATAACTTGTATGCCACACAAGAGAAAAATATTTACCAATACATGATCCATTTTCAGCTTTTGTCATTCCACTTGGACACAGGTCAATGCACTTGTATCCACCACGTGTATTCTTACACTGTTGATCCAATCGGCAGACATTTTGTCTACATTCATTTATATCTTTAGAAAAAAATAACAAATTTGTTTGACAATTCATATCAAAGTTCACAGAAATGGAGTAATCATAATCATTCTAAGAGGATGCTGCAAACAAACAACAGTTTAAATGTAGTAAGGGGATAAAAGGACTTAATTTCCTCCATTTGTCATGCATGCATCAGTTGTACTGGCATCTCATTTAAAGTAATGGTCCATGTTTCATACCATTTTACAGGCATGTTCAGGGTACCCAAAGTAAATATTGTGGGAAGAAATAGCCAGAGAATTGTTATGGCTAGGCTTGTATAGGCCCTAGGACTGATAGCCTAATACACACAGAAGTCAAATGGCTATCTCAGATACACATTACGTGAATGAAATGTGGTCATAAAAATGTAAATTACAAGTGCTAGACTCATTAATAACAATATTACTCAGTCTTCTAGAATATTCTATTATTTTTAGTGCAACAAAACACAAATTTAAGTACAAAGTCAGTGTGAAAAAGGGAAGAACCCATCAACTCCAATGAAATTTGCAGCATGCATTTTAAGTGTTACGTCATAAGTCTACACTTGAAATTGATACATTGCTCTTGTCCCATAGTCCTTGAAAGTACAATTGTGTACACTTACCATAAATGTAGATGTTCGAGTGTATTCACTGTTGCAGTCCTCACATATGGGTTATCCGGCTCCTGTTAGCCCTCAGTCGGCCCGAATATCAAAGTCCTTGGTATATGACGTCGGCTGGCATCGGATATAAAACTGATGTCAGAATGGCAGGTATAAAGGGAGGCAGCCAACGCCATTTCTTCAGTTTTTCTTGCCTTAACTGTCAGGAGCCCCCAAAAGAAGGCTAACCCAGGAAGGTAGCACCATGGACACATGTCATACAAAACATAAAAATATAAATAGTATGTGCCTTAGGAAAAAAGGGGGAATGGAGGGTGGGAAACCAGGACTGCAACAGTGAATACACTCGAACATCTACATTTATGGTAAGTGTACACAACTGTACTATGTTCTTCGTGTTTCACTGTTGTAGCCCTCACATATAAGTTGATTCCCAAAGCCAAGGAAAAAGACAAATGGTGGAGGAAGGACCACAGATTAAGGGTTGGTAAGAAGGCCCTGCAAAACTGCAGAGGCAAAACCAGCCCTAGATTTAGAAAACAAATGTAGATTGTAATGCTTTGTGAAAGTATGGACAGAAGACCAAGTAGCTGCTTCTAAAATGTCCTTAGTAGGCACACCTCTCAGAAAGGCTGCAGAGGTAGAGGCTGCTCTAGTAGAATGGGTCCTAATGCCCTGAGGGGAAACCTTCCCATGCTGCAGGTAACAAAAGTGAATACAATGAGCAATCCATTTGGAGATGGTTTGTTTTGAAATAGCGTTAACCTGAGCCCCAAGAGCAAAACTAACAGACAACTGTTCAGATTTTTGAAAGGATTTAGTCCTGTCTAAGTAAAATCTCAGCTGTTTATGCACATCAAGAGAGTGCAGAATCCTTTCCCCTTTATTTTGGGGGTTGTTGAAAAATGTAGGCAGGTGAACAGACTGGTTAAGGGTTAAACTGGAAACTACCTTAGGCATGAAGGAGGGATTAGTTCTCAGAGAAACTCAGTCTGAGTGAAAAATAATTAAAGGTTCCACTGCCATTAAGGCTTGCAGCTCAGATACCCTTCTAGCTGAAGTAATAGCTAAAAGGAAAACAGTCTTCCAGGATATTAACTTCAAATCTGCAGAGGCAGCTGGTTCAAAGGGAGGCAGAGTAAGTTTTTCCAGGACAAAATTAAGATCCCAAGCAAGAGTAGGAGCTCTTTTAGGAGGTCTAAGATTACTAGCTCCCCTCAGGAACTGTTTCATCAAGGGGTGAGAAAAAATGGGTTGCTCAAAAGGACAATAGGTCGAAATTGCGGAAGCGTGAATTTTGATTGAAGAAAAGGAAAGTCCATCATTAAGCAGTCCTTCTAGGTAGTCAAGAATGAGGGAAAGAGAAGGATGAGAAGAGTCTTCTCCTTTAGCCAGCATCCAAGAGCAAAATCTCTTCCATTTATCTGCATAGGATTTTCTGGTGCTAGGCCTCCTGGCCTCATGAAGAACTTCGACCACCTGTTGGGAAAGATTTAAAGTATTAGCCAGGCAGTTAAATGCAGTTTGAAGATGAGGATGAAGGAATTTCCCCCCTCCCTGAAACAACAGATCTGGTACCAGGGCAAGATGAAAAGGCTGAGCATGTGAAAGGCTGCGAAGAAGGGGATACCAGTGCTGTCTGAGACAATCTGGTGCTATCAGAATAGCCTTTGGTTTTTCATCCCTTACCTTTAGCAGCACTCTGGGAAGAAGAGGCAGAGGAGGGAATGCATAAACTGAGAGATGTGTCCATGGGAAGGACAACGCGTCCACCTTCCAAGCTTTGTTGTGAAATTCCCTGGTGCAGAAGGTTGGAAGGAGATGATTGGTGTGAGAGGAGAAAAGATCCACTTGTGGGGTGCCCCAATGATGAGTGATGTGGTGGAAAATGTCCTTGTTCAGTTGCCACTCATGAGGATCCAGAACATGTCTGCTCAAATGATCCGCCAAGGAGTTCAGCCTCCTTGGGAGATACTGGGCTATAAGATGTAAGCCCATGGATGCTGCTATGGACCATAGTCTCATGCTTTTTCTGCACAAGGGGTAAGAGTATGTCTCCCTTTGCTTGTTGATGTACCACATGACTGTGGTATTGTCTGTCCTGATCAGTAGAGTCCCAGGGTAGAGTATGTCCTTGAAAGCCAGCAAGGCCTGCTGCACTGCCATCAATTCTTTTAAGTTTATGTGCAGATGAGTCTGTTGGTTGCTCCAAGTCCCCTGTATGCCCCTGTCTTCCAGATGAGCACCCCATACAACGTCTGAGGCGTCCATGGTAAGAGTCTGGCTAGCAGGCGGTGGGTGAAAAGGCAGACCCTTGTTCTGAGAACAGGCTGTCGCCCACCAGAGGAACTCCATTTGTAGACATGGAATCAGGGGAAGAATCAAATCTAAGTCCTGTGTGTGTTGACACCAAAGATTCTTGAGGTACCATTGAAGTTTTCTCATATGCAGCCTTGCATATGAGATCATCAAAATACATGAAGCCATGAACACCAGTGCTTGCAGGAATTGCCTTGCAAAGAGCTGGGTCATACTTGCCAAGTTTCTGAAGTAAGCCGAAAGATCTTCTTGCTTCTGTTGAGGGATTAATACCATCTTGGTGGCTGTATTCAGACTCGCTCCCGAGAAAACAATCTCTCTTGTAGGAACCAACTTTTTTCTTTTCGTTGAGAGTGTAACCCAAAGAGGTGAGAGTGTTCTTCATGAAATCCAAATCCTTTTCTAGTTGTTCTGGGGAGTTCGCATGAATGAGACAGTCGTCCAGGTAAGGATAAATTTGAATGTTTCTCTGCCTGCAAAAAGCAATGGCTGTTGCCAGGCACTTGGTAAAAACTCTGGGAGCAGTAGATAAAAAGAAGTTATGTACTCACCATAACGTTCCATCTGAGTAGGTAACTTCATTTGTCTGCAACCTGGCTAAGCTGGCTTAGAAATCCCCGATTTAGCAGAAGAGGAATGCCACTGTTTAGCCCTTTGAGGGGCAGAAGCCTGCCCTCTGGATGATCTGAATCCCTAGGTCTAGAGCGACCCTGTTTGCCAGGATCAGGGAGAGACCAATTCTGGGAAGGATAATGCCTACTAAACCGAGGAGGCTGTACCCGAAGGAAATCTTTTACAGCTTGCATAGATTTTGCCTTATCCTCCAACTTCTTCAGTACCTCCTCAGCCTTATTACCAAAAGATTGTCCTTGTGCAAAGGAACATCCAGCAATTTAGACTTAACAGGATCAGAAAGAGGCTGCTTCCTGAGCCATGCATGCCTTTTAATTACAGAACCAGTGGCTGCTGCCCTGCAGGAAGCCTCCAAAGTGTCAAAACCACAATGAAGTGAATGCTTATTTACTAAAGTGGCAGAATTCAGTAAATCTTGTAAATCTTTGTTCTCTGTCATGGAAGGAATATCTCCAAGTTTAGCCTTAATATCCTCCAAAGTATGCTGCTGATACTTAAGCATGTGAAAAAGACAATTAACGGATCTAATGGCAAGAGTTGCAGAGGTACAAACTTTTTTATCCCACATGTCCAAGGCCCTAGACTCCTTATCAGACGGCACAGGGTTTTTAGCAATAGTAGCCTTAACACCCTTGGGCCCTTGAGAAATAATTTCTGGATCAGCAGTAAGGTTTTTAAAAAGGAACTGATGAGATTCAGGAACCTTGTAATACCTATCCAGTTTTCTGGGGGCAGGAGGAACAGAATTAGGAGTTAAGGAATTTTCCATGAAAACATCATCCACAACTTCCAAAACTGGAGGTATAGCCAGAGGCTTATGCTGTGGCAAATCCAAAAGTTCCCTGATTCTTTTCTTAGACTGTGGAAAATCCTGACATTCCCATTTAAAATGCTCCCTAAGTGTATTCAGAGTATCCCCAAAAGAAAAATGTTCTAGAGGGGAGGCAGAAGGGATAGAGTCCTCAGCATCAGAATCCTCAAAGCCAGAAAAAAAGTTGAGAATTTCCTTCTTCACCAGCAGACATAGTGGAAATCTCAGAATCTGAGACAGACAAAATATCAGGAGATAATTCTCTAGTCCTTTTAGAAGGGGGAGGATGAGAGCCCCTAATCAGGGAAAGAAGATCACCAGCCATCTTTACCAACTGGGACTGAGGCATAGGAGGGGAGGCCGATGCCTGCTTGTGAGAAGGTTTGCGGCTGGAAGGTTTACTAGCAATCCGGAGGGACTCAGTAGGCCTAGCAACTGCAGATGTCTGAACTAAAGTAGTCAGTCTGGTTCTGGTCTCATGTCGAAAAAAGAGGCATCAGAAGCCGGTGCCTGCAAAGCGGCTCTGGACCCATCTGAGGCAGGACAGGCGGAGGGTCTCAAGACGAAATAGCAGCCTGCGGCATGGAGGACTCAGCAAAGGCCTTGGCAGAGGCTTGCGGCTGAAAATCTGCGGACTGCAGGGGCTGCGAAAGCACCTCACTGACTACCGCTGTGCTGACGACCAATTTCACCAGTGCGTCATGGGCAGATTTAACCCTAGGCCTGTCGCGGTCCTTGTCTTTGCGTTTCCTAGGTATTGAGACCAGAAGATGCCATACTGACGAACTTAGGCCAGACTCCGAAATGCTTATACAAAATCTTAGCTCTACGGTGTATGGTACGTGGGTTAAAAGAAGCACAGAGATCGCAGTTAGGGACGTCATGCTCAAGGCCCAAACAAGTTATACAATAGGAATGGAAATTACGGTGCGGAATCTGTTTTCCACAGGCAAGACAGTTATTAACTTTATCTGACATTTGTTAAAGCAAGAAAAGAGGATCCCCAACGGGGTACTTATCTGAAAGCGTCTTAAACTTGGTAGTCGGAAAGCAAACCGAAGGTAATAGGCTGACCAGCACTAGTGCAAATTGCATCTGCTTTGGGCTCCGCGGCAAGAAAGACTGAGGAAATGGTGTCGGCTGCCTCCCTTTATACCTGACATTCTGACATCAGTTTTACAACCGGGGCCAGCCGACGTCATATACCATGGACTTTGGTATTCGGGCCGACTGAGGGCTACTGGGAGCCGGATAACCCATATGTGAGGACTGCAATAGTGAAACACGAAGAACATTAGTCACAATCCACCATCTACCTTGCTGATGCTGCACTCCTCCATCTCATTGGCTAATAAATGGTGCACCATTAAATTTGGGATATGCCTTCCTTCCTTTTCTCTGACAGCCGTAATATCTTCTACCCTCTCTGTAAGGGACACACCCACATTACATCTTACATTTTACTTGTAATTTTATTTTTTGCACCCTTCTTAACTTTCTTCTGTACCCCTTCATTTACTTAACCCATTATCCAAAATGAGCAAGTAATTCTGTACCTAGAGGCCATAATCTGAGCTTTCTACTAAAGTCACTTGGGCACATTTCATTGGCAATGGACAGAGAAAGAAAGCTCTCCTATGGAGCACAGTCCCCAAAATTGGCACGAAGAAGCATTGTATGGTAATGAGCTATCAAAGGTAGCAAACTTTTAGTTATGTACTCACCATAACTTCAGATGTTTGGGATCCATCTCACCTACATTCTGACTGATGGGCTCCGAACCCACACTATATAGATATTTTGATGTAGTGTGGGTTCGGAGCCGATCCCTCGGCTCCGACTCGGCACGCTTATGCCAAAGAGCGAAGTCTCTTATTGGCTGAGCTTACTATATCCCAGGATGCACCACTACCAGTCCCCCAGATCTAGTTTGTCCGCATACATGCACACACACACATGCTGCTTATATAACATCGTCAGATGAAACAAGATAAAAAACAGTAGAACTCAAAACCATTCAATCTCTTCTGATCTCCAAGGCAGGGGGAAGGAGGGTGGGTATTAGGAATGTAGGCGAGATGGATCCCAAACATCTGAAGTTATGGTGAGTACATAACTAAAAGATGTTATGTGATCTTATCTCGCCTACATTCTGACTGATGGGACAGCATCCCTAGCACCTGAATCCTGGGTGGCTCACTGGAAAACACTCCTGAGGACCGTGGAACCAAATGATGCTCGCCCTTTAGATGCCACATCCAATTTATAGTGGGAAATGAAAGTGTGCGGGTTGGACCAAGTAGCCGCAGCACAAATCTCAGAAATAGCGAGCTTGGAATGAAAAGCAATAGAAGTAGCCATAGCTCTGGTAGAGTGAGCTTTGATAGATGTTGTAAGTTGCTTATTTGAAGAGGAATAAGCCTGAGTTATGCAATCTCTAATCCATTTGGAGATAGTAGCTTTAGTGATGGTTTTACCCAATTTATTATCTGAAAAGGACACAAACAATTGGTCTGTTTTTCGAATTTGTTGAGTCCTGTCTAGATAGAAGCGCAATTGCCTGTGAACATCCAATTTATGCAAGGTGTATTCCGCTTCATTTGAGAATTTTGGAAAGAAAACTGGTAGCTCTAGAGATTGTTGGAGACAGAGATTAGAACAAACCTTTGGAACAAAGGATGGATTAGGCCTAAGTGATACTCTATCCTTGTGAAAAATCAAGTACGGTGGTTTGATAGATAGGGCTTGAAGTTCTGAAACTCTTCTTGCAGAGGTAATTGCAACTAAGAAGGCAGTTTTCCAAGACAGATATTTTAACTCACATGTAGCAGCCGGTTCGAAAGGGGAAGATGTTAAGGCACGGTACCAAATCAAGATCCCACGGAGGCGCAGGATGAAAACTGGGGTCTTAACAGCACAGCACCTTTAATGAAAGTTTTACATAATCTGCTGCTCATCAACGGTGGATCTATGGATTCGTGAAATTTGGAGATAGCTGCTAGTTGGACTTTAATAGTAGAGACTGAAGATCCTTGAGTAAACAAGGAAGTTAAAATTTCAAGACCTCTGGTATCGGGCAGTAATAGGGTCTAAGCCCCTGAGTTGAGCCCAGATAGCAAACCTCTTCCACTTACTGAGGTACAATTTCTTAGTGGTGGGTTTGTGGGCCGAAGATAAAATGTGAATAACTTCCGGGTCTAAGGTGTGATTTCTGACTAAAGTCGGAAGTGGAGGAGCCAAGTTGTTAATTTCAAAGTGTGAAGGGACTGGTGTTGTCGTCCCGACTGATGAATCAGCAGGTCCGGAGTTAGATCCAAAAACCAAGGACCGCCCAGAGCATGTTTCTTTAGGTAGGGGAACCATACCTGACGAGGCCAGTGCGGAGCAATTAGTATCATTGTGGACCCCAATTGGGAAGCTTTCTGGATGACTTTGGGGAGGAGTGGAACCGGAGGAAAGGCATAAAGTAGTCCTGTTGGCCAAGGTTGGGCTAGAGCATCCGTAGCTGCCTCCCCCTGACGCGGAGTCAAGGAAAAGAACCTTTTGCACTTTGTGTTTTGTGGAGTTGCAAACAGGTCGCAGCACGGGGTCCCCCATCTTCTGAAAACCTGAGCTGCTACTGTTTCGTTCAGGGACCACTCATGAGGAGAGAGAATCGTCCTGCTTAATCTGTCTGCCAACATATTGATTTCCTGGAATGTGGGTCGCTACCAGAAAGCGGTTGGTAGCTACAGCCCATTCCCACACCCTCATGGCCTCTCTGCAAAGGGGTAAGATCTGGTCCCTCCTTGTTTGTTTAGATACCAGACCACCGACATGTTGTCTGTGTGGATAGCGATAATGCCTTGAGGGAGAAATTGTGGAGGCCTGTAGGGACAGAAGTACAGCCCTCATTTCCAATACATTGATATGGAGAAAGGTTTCGCCTGGAAGCCAAGAACCCTGAACTAACCTGCCCAGACAATGCCCGCCCCACCCCGTCTGGGAGGCATCCGTTGTCAGGGTGGCCACCGGAGGGGAGATAACAAAAGGTCTTCCCTGATTCAGATTGGATGGCTGAAGCCACCAGCGGAGGTCCCGCTTGCACGCTTTCTGTAATCAGAATGAGATGATTGAGGGGGAGATTCTGAAAAGACCATTGTGTCGATAACAGCCACTGAAGAATCCTCATGTGCAATCTTGCCAGTGGAACTAGGAGAACCGTGGCAGACATCGAACCTAAAAGTTGCAGGACCATCCTGGCTGGGGCTTTGGATCTTGGAAGCAGGGCTTGGACTTGACCTTGTAAAGTTTGAATCCTTTCGGTAGGAAGGAAGATGCGCATCAATTTTGAGTCTATCTCTGCTCCTATGAATCTTATGTGCTAAGAGGGCAGCAAGACAGACTTTGACCAATTGAATGTAATTCCCAGGGAAGCACCCAGGGAGATGGTGGCTTTTAGGTTGTCTATTAGTAGATGCCTGGTGGTGGCAGTTAGGAGCCAGTAGTCCAGATAGGGAAACACTTGGAATCCAAGACTCCTCATGTGAGCAGTCACTACTGCCAAACACTTGGTGAACACCCTGGGGGCTGTGGTGAGACCAAAGGGCAGTACACAAAATTGGAAATGACTGTCTCCCAGGCTGAAGCGCAGATACCTCCTGGACGCCTGATGTATCGGTATGTGATAATAGGCGTCCTTGAGATCTACGGAGCACATCCAAACATCCTTCTCCAACAATGGGAGAATGGATTGTAAAGTGACCATTCGGAATTTGGACTTCATGACGGACTGGTTTAGTTTGCTGAGATCCAATATTGGTCTCAGGTCCCCTGTCTTTTTTGGCACTAAAAAGAACCTTGAGTAATTTCCGGATCCGATCTGGTCTGTGAGGACCGGTTGGATGATTCCTTTTTCTAGCAGCTTTGAAGCTTCTGCGGCTGCAATTTCCCTTTGACTGGGTGGTGGGTCCAGGATTTTTTTGGACGGTGGGGGTGAGTGTGTGAAGGGAATGGTGTAACCTCCGGCAATAATCCGAAGCACCCATCTGTCCTGAGTGATAGACTCCCAGGCTTTTAGGTGCTTGGCAAAACGGCACCCGACTGGCTCCGGAGCAGCACAGCCGGGCAATCCCTCATGAAGTGTGGGAGGCTGAAGAGCCATGAAAGGACTCGCGGTCTCCAGAATTGCGGGGCCCTCAGCCGCCTCAGGGATGGCGTCTCCCAGAAAAATTTCCCGCCCTCTGCCTCTGGAAGGGGAATCTTCCTGCTGTTGAGGAAAAACTTCTGTGATTTATGGAACCACATCTTCCCTCCTCTTTTAGCCTTGGGATAAGGCCGAAAGGGAGTGGAATAACGTGCACCTACGGCAGATAAAGTTTTTCCCTCTTGCTCACAGCGGTAAGAGAGTGTCTTTTACCTTAGGTCCAAACAGAGAGGACCCATCAAAGGGAGCGCCGGCGAAGGAAGACTTGAAGGCCTCCGCGAAATGACACAAACGGAGCCAGGCTTGTCTCCGAGAGCTACGCCTGTGCCTGCCGCTCTGCCGCCTTCGGCCGCATATGAAATGAGCCTCATGGACGAGTTAGAAATCGAGGTAAGGATAGCCAACTGAGAGCTAACCGACTGGGCTAGCTGCTCAGGTAGGTTACCTGAGAGGGAATCTGACAGCTCCTTGACCAGATCCCTCTGTAGCCTGGTAAAATGTGCCAAATAATTCAGGGACCTTAGAGTAAAGGCCGCTGAAGTCAGGGTGCGCTTCCGCACGTCCATGCTCCTAGACTCCTTATTAGGAGGATGGACGGACGTTGAAGCCTCTGCCACGTCCTGTTGTGTAGCAGATGCCACCACCATGGCATCTACAGCCATGCCTTTCATCAAGAACTCCTTCTCGGGTGGGGCAGACAAAAATTTGTTAGGGCGAGAAGGCACTGGTTCCACAGTATCTGGATGTTCCCACGCCCTCCGACAAACCAAATCCAGGAGCTCGTCGAAGGGCGGAGACACCCAGGAGGCGGAGGGCTGAGCCCCAAAGGCCTTGAGAAGCACTGACTCATCAGCAGAGGGGGGTTTGGATATCCAGCCGCCTGCTTAAGGATCTCTAAAATGTCTGCGAATGAGACATCATCCGAGGACGACTTTGGGGACCCCTCCGCATCATCAAGATCAGTGTCCGATGTAAGAGACTCGGGGGAGTCCACGTGCTTCCTCTTGCACGATCTCTTCCTTGGGGCTCCTCCAAGACAACTCCGAAGAACCCTCAGGAGGAGGGGAACCCCAGTGGGGTAACCTCAGGCCCCGGGCTCCGCTGCCTAGGGACAGGGAACTGCCAAAGACCCAGTCTCCATGCCCAGGAAGGTGCCGGTAAAGCCGTGAGATGGCCAAGAAGACTTGGCCAAGGCACTCCTCATAGCTCTGAAAGCCGGACCCCCAGAATCCTGGGAGTGTCCGGTCCCCAGAGCCATGATAGCAGACGGAAGTCCCGCAGCCGAAGCACCGAGAGGGAGGCTCGGAACCGACAGTATTGGTCCCGAAACGTCACCCCCGGGTCCGGCCGAAGAAGTCCATGTGCCAAACTCGGACCCGAAGGCCGGGGTTGGAGTAAGGGTCGGAGCCGACCCTAGGATCTCCACCGGCTCCAACAGCACCTGCTCCGATGGAGCCGAAGCGGTCGGAGGAGGAATGGCAATGGAATGGGCTATCGGCTCCGAAGCCAATTGGGTTGGAGCCGAAACAAATTTTTGAAAGACTGGGGACTGGAACAGTCTTTGGAGCACCCTGTCTATGTCCGAATCTGACATCCTCGATGACCTAGAGGAGACCGAACGGGTTCGAGTTGGCCTCTCCAACGGCCCCAAGGGGCTAGGGGACCGGCTCCGAGGTGACTCGATAACTATCGGCGCCGAAGGAATGCACAAACCAGTTTCCATCGGTGCCGAGGAGGACTTAAGCGCCGAGGAGGAAGTGTCTGAGCGGACAACCTTCATCGGCCCGAGATCAGTGGAGCCGATGAAGGTGACCGCCTCGATGCCCCAGCCATCGGCCCGAAGCCAGAGGAGTCGAGACTGGAGGCATCGAGGCAGACTGTTCGCCTCGGCCCAAGTCCTTGGAGCCGAAGGAGAAGCCTGCCTATGTCTTTTGGCAGTCGGGTCCGACGGACTGGTTGGAGCCGACGCCTTTCTTTTAGCAGGAGAAGGAGAGGATGCTAAAGCTTCTTCAAAAGAGGGTTTTATAAGGCCTTTCAATATAAGTTTATTTTTCCTCTCTTGGAGGACCTCGAGGAAAAAGCGTGACACACGCTGCAGGACTCCTGCAAATGTTTGGCGCCCAAACAATATACACAGAGAGAGTGGTCATCCGTGATAGACATTTTAAAACTACATTTAGTGCACTTCTTAAAGCCCGAAGGCCTAGGAGCCTGAGACATTATAAGTAGAACTCAGTAACTCTCTCACAGACAAAACTCTTTGAAATAGACTGACACTACAAAGATTAACTTGCCGTTAAGAATGACAGCCCGCAATTAAATTAAAGCCAACTGAAGACATACAACAGTGAATATATCTAAGGGAATCCAAGAACCCCTAAAGGTTCAAAAGGGATTGACTGACAGGGAAGGCCCTACAGATCAAGGGGGCCTGTAGCCAGAACAAACACCAATCACACACAAATTTTCCACAAAAATTTTCAAAACACACACAAAAGCACAGAGTAGCTGTTAAAACAGCTTTTTGTTAAAGAAATAGCAAATTTCTGACAGAAAAAGTTAGTGAAAAGACACTACTTAGCTCAGCCAGCTCGAGACCACGTCTTTGCTAGTTAGCGGCAAACGAGATCTGGGGGACTGGTAGTGGTGCATCCTGGGATATAGTAAGCTCAGCCAATAAGAGACTTCGCTCTTTGGCATAAGCGTGCCGAGTCGGAGCCGAGGGATCGGCTCCAAACCCACACTACATCAAAATATCTATATAGTGTGGGTTCGGAGCCCATCAGTCAGAATGTAGGCGAGATAGGATCACATAACATCTAATATTTTTCTTCCTTGCCAGTAGCAGTGGAAAACATACTACATATATCATCTTAGTCACATACAGAATCTTTTTTATTTCATTTATTTGTTAACAGGGAAAGTGAATCAGTCCTTCTTGGACATACATATATATGGAGAGAGAGAGAGACAGAAGGAATTTTTGTGTAGCCAATCAACTATCATGCCTGTGGGAAGTGGGAAGAGCATGGAAAAACAGACACAGGCAAAAAATGCAGACACCACACAGACAGTGACCAGGAGTCAGGAATGAACTCCAGACACTGGAGTTGTGAGGCAGAAATCTTACCAGTAAGCTTCCATGTTGCCTGTGGATTGCAAAATGGAGGAATCACTCCTGGGGCTTCCATACAAGGACTGCAATATATCAACACTACCAGCTCCTGGCTAGTGTCTTTTGCTAGCTTTTTCTTTTTCTTTTTTTCATACCTAACCTTCAAGCATTAGAAGTCTAGCTGTAACCAAAGCTCTAGCAAATGAACACAGATGCATTTCTCACCATCCATTACTCTTCAACAGCATTAACTGTTTGCTACAGATTGAAAATGGTCCTGTGTACCCTTGAAGTACATTAGACTAAAACTGGCTGAATGAGACTGACAGAATACACAACAGTGTATGTGAAGAAAAAGTTAGGACAACACTAACACAAGCACGTAACACTGTATAAATTATTACTAAGTGAAGGTGTTTTCTTACTTTTACATAGAGAAATGTTCACTGCTATAAAGCAAAAAATATATTTTGCTGTTGACACATTAATGACTAATGTAAAAAAGCATATATTGTATATGAAACTAGTATTTATTTAAGATGAAATTAATGTTATTTTTAGACTCAGACAGGGACACTCATAAATAGCAATAGCTATTTAATAATGGCTTACTATTACGATCCTATTAACATTACTGTATTATTAGTATGCTGTAATTCATTCTGAAAGATGCACCGATGAGAAAGTTTTCATATCCCAAAATACACCTAATTAGATATCAGAATTCACTTACATGGATAACTAGAAGCAATGCTGAGTCTCACAGCTGAAAAAAAATCAGCTCAGGTAGCCCAGTCCTTAAATATAGCCATAATTAAGTATCAGTCAGACCTGCACACCTCAGAAATTGATTAATAAAGTATCATGACTGTTAACAGTGAAGTCACAGACCTTTTATAACTTATAGAACAGGGATACTATAATCTACTAGACCTAATGAGACTAAAGCAGACAAAAAAATCTGTAAATAAATAAATAAATCCATACCAAAGCATCTCCATCCTTTTAGCTGGAAGCCAGGGTTACATCCACATCGAAAACTTCCAACGGTGTTGATACAACGCTGGTGACAGTGATTTGACTCCTGGCACTCATTTATATCTGTTACCATGAAGAAAAAAATAACAGCTGCAGTTTCCATTAAGCTGTATGGATTTACTTTTACTCAATCTGCCAATATCAAGAAAAACTATTTTCTTTTAATTGAAATGAATTCTCTCCTAATTTAGAACTAAATTGCTGTGTTCACAGAGTAATAATATGAGGAAATTTATTTTGTAATTAAATTATGCACATATGAGTGTCATCTGCTTATTTGCTGGTACAGTAAGAAGCAGAGTACAAGAAAATTGAAGGCATGGGCTAGATGTCAGGTTTTTGTACAGACAATCAACAGCATAATGTCATTAGTGGTGAAGATTAATTTGACTTATTGTCAGTTATATGCATGTTAACATGACTTTCATCAACACTGGTAGTTCATCAGCCTTTCAATTTGAAGTGGAGCAGGTGAACTCCTATTGTAGTCCAACAGCAGTGTAGTTCAAACTAATAATTCTTGAAGTTTGAGTGGCAAAATATAACCTTTTTCAGGGAGAGCTGAGAAATGTCTATTAAAATTAGACTGGTAAAATTACAAGCTTTCATCCAAGAAGCAATGTTTCATAAGATGTTAGAAAACTAGTTAACAAAAGACAGATGCCAGGTAACAGAACACATTGCATAAGTAATATTAATTGACACAGCAAATTACTCAATTTGCATTAATGTACATCATCATCATCTTCTTTCGGCTGTTCCCGTTAGGGGTCGCCACAGTGGATTATCTGTTTCCATTTCTTCCTGTCCTCTGCATATTGCTCTGTAACACCAACCACCTGCATGTCCTCTCTCACCACATCCATAAACCTAATCTTAGGCCTTCCTCTTTTTCTGTTACCTGGTAGCTTCATCTTTAGCATCTTTTTCTCAATACACTCAGCATCCCTCCTCAGCACATGTCCAAACCAATGTAATCTTGCCTCTCTGGCTTTGTCTCCAAACCTTCCAACCTGGCCTGACCCTCTAATATACTTATTCCTAATCCTGTCCACCCTTGTCACACCCAGTGCAAATATTAACATCTTTAACTCTGTCACATCCGGCTCTAACTCCTGCCTTTTTGTCAATGCCACTGTCTCCAACCCATATAACATAGCTGGTCTCACTACCCTCTTGTAGACTTTCCCTTTCACTCCTGACACTCTTCTCCACCCACTCCATCCTGCCTGTACTCTCTTCTTCACCTCTCTTCCACACTTACCATTACTCTGAACTACTGATCCCAAGTATTTAAACTCATCCACCTTCGCCACCTCTACTCCTTGCATCCTCTCCATTCCTCTATCCTCCCTCTCATTCACACACATATATTCTGTCTTAGTTCTGTTGACCTTCATTCCTCTTCTCTCTAGAGCATATCTCCATTTGTCCAGGGTCTCCTCCACCTGTTCCCTACTCTCACTACAGATCACAATGTCATCTGCAAACATCATAGTCCACGGGGACTCCTGTCTGATCTCGTCTGTCAACTTGTCCATCACCATTGCAAATAAGAAATGGCTCAGAACTGATCCTTGATGTAATCCCACCTCCACCTTAAACGCATCTGTCACACCCACTGCAGACCTCACCGCTATCACACTACCCTCGTACATATCCTGTATCACTCTTACATACTTCTCTGACACTCTCGACTTCCTCATACAATACCACAACTCCTCTCTAGGCACCCTGTCATACGCTTTCTCTAAGTCTACAAAAACACAATGCAACTCCTTCTGACCTTCTCTGTAGTTCTCCGTCAACAATCTCAGAGCAAACATCACATCTGTAGTGCTTTTTCCCGGCATGAAACCATACTGCTGATCACTAATCCTCACGTCCCTTCTTAACCTAGCTTCCACTACTCTTTCTCATAACTTCAAGCTGTGACTGATCAATTTAATCCCTCCGTAGTTACTACAGCTCTGCACATCACCCTTATTCTTAAAAATCGGTACCAAAACACTTTTTCTCCATTCCTCAGGCATCCTTTCACTTTCCAAGATTTTATTAAACAATCTGGCTAAAAACTCCACCGTAATTTCACCTAAACACCTCCATGCTTCCACAGGTATGTCATCTGGACCAACAGCCTTTCCATTCTTCACCCTCTTCATATCTATCCTTACTTCCTCCTTGCTAATCCATTACACTTCATGATTCACTATCCCCACATCATCCAACCTTCTCTCCCTCTCATTCTCTTCATTCATCAACCCCTCAAAGTACTCTTTCTATCTGCTCAACACACTCTCCTTGCTTGTGAGTATGCTTCCCTCATTATCCTTTATCACCTTTACCTGCTGCACATCTTTCCTAACTTGGTCCCTCTGTCTAGCCAATTGGTACATGTCCTTTTCTCCCTCCTTAGTGTCCAACCTTTCATAAAACTCTTCATATGCCTTATCCATTAGCCTTCGCCACCTCTCTCTTTGCCATGCAATGGTTTTGTGCTGAGTAGTGTTCAGAACTGGATGCTGAGTAGTGTGATCTAGTAATATACAAAGACAGACCCCAGGATAAGTCATTCAGTATCAACATCAAGGGTACACATCTCTGATATTCATGCACATTGTAAAGACACATTATGTGGTAACTATGAGTTTTAAAACCTTGTCATAGACAAAATGCTTAATTTTGCATGTTACACTGCAAGGAATGTGATTTACAGCAACGCATGCAAAAATGCACTCCTTTCTACATGGAAAATCAACCTATAGGCTGAAAGACAGAATTTATGATTATTCAGAAATAAAGCTTCAAGTCCTAAGTACTGCAATAGTGAAATATTTGCATGGCAATGGTGCAGTCAATGCATGAATTTTCATTCAGGGGTATTGAGAAAATGAATGAAAACCCTGGAGATTTTGATATTACATTTCAGACCGGCTATTCTTACTCATTTATGCACTTCATTCCTTGGCTAGTTCACTGCGACTCTCTCCAGTCTTCCCTTATTCATTATTTTGCACCAAACTTGATGGAACTACTATTCAATTATTATATACAGCTGCACAGGACTTGTACAAGGCAATAACCACATACTCTAGCCCTACACAATTCATAGGAGTGCCAGACAACCAGAGATTTTTTATATATATAAAAGTGCAGATATGTTGTAACTAATACTTTAGCTCAACACCAAATGCTCCTGTAAAGAGACTGTGTGCGGCTCAGCATAACACAGCTGAGCAACATCAGTTCTAAAAAGGAAAAAACACAAAATGCAAAGTTCTAATACAGGGATGCAAAGGCACAAGCCATAGTTGTATACGGTGCAAAGAGCACAGTACTACAATCATACCAAGCCCTTCTCCAGTATACTAATGAGGTCAATCTCCCATCCCAAATCCTGTCATTATAAGCTCCACAGGCATAGCCAGGGAGGCTGAACATTTTATGAATCATCCCTGGCCATTTCTGCAGAGTAGCAGGACACAGTGCAAAATACTGCACTAGCAGCCATCCTGTCCTAATGCTAGCAAAAGGGCATGCAGCACCATTCCTCTCAACCAAATGGAGCAAGAAATCTGGGTAAAGCCTACAATAGTGGGAGACAAGGGCCCAAAAAATAGGGACAGATTTTAAACATTGCTCTTATAAACTTAGAAAGTTACTAGAATAACAGGAATTCTGTTAGTATGCATTTTGTGATGGATATGAAGTCAGAACCTATTTCACTATTTAGTCACCTCAATCATCAGTGATTTACTAGAAAAACACACATTTTATGAGGTACAGACCAAAAATATGAAGTAAAAATCTGGACAGTTGAGAGCTATGCGCAACACTATAAGTATACATGTAGCTATATGCACTAGTGACTACTGTTTGTGCCAGCAGACAAGTCTTATGCAGTAATTGTACCTTTTTGCTTGCCCTACCACAAAATGTAAACATCTTTTCATTAACAAACTCTCCAAAACTTTCCAACAGTTCTAACAGTATTAATATAGATAACTCACCCCCAAAATAACAACAGTACTGCCTCAGTAAAAAGAGAACAGAGGCAAACATCTTCTTTACTTATTTCAATTTGTTGACTGGGGAAGAGCATAAGTTGTGATGGACCATTTTTGGGCTGAACCCCTAGAGAACAAAACAACACAATACATAACAATCCATACATGGAATAATTTTGCAAATTGTCATAATATTTGATGAACCAGAAGGGAACAGAAGCCATTTCAAGCATGGCAAGGTGGGACTCAATCCAGAGTTAGACAAATTCATTTAAGCAGCTCCAGAAACCCAAAGCAGCAAGTGGTGTCCATAGAATACACTGATTAACAAATTAAATGGTAACAGAAATATTAAGCCTAACAACAAAAATATCACATTCTAGACTATTTTTGCACAACCACATTTATGCTGGATACATGTAAATGGTTCAAATGAAAAAAAGAAAGGAGGAATAGTGGACTCTTTTCCCCTTAGTCTTACACTTTCTCCTATAAAAAAACCTGTGTGCCATAAATAATTTCAAGTTTAAAATCAACTTCTAAGAATAGACACAGCAAAGTACTTTGTGAAAGCTACCTCAAAGTAATTTGTTCCGACCCTCGAAACCAACTCAGCCGTTATATCAAGCTCCTCCAGCCAGAAACTCTCAAGCCAAGGCTACCCATATTGCCTCTCTTCCCTCCTCCTCAGATCGAGTTTTTCTCACAGACCAGAAAATGATGGAAGCTTTGTCTGAGCAACAACCCTGCTATGACCCCAGGACTAGTTCCGAACCTCCAGGAGTCTTTGGAGGGGGGAGGTGGGTGGGATGTCAAGAATGAATGAAGATCGACAACACAGATGAAACATTATGGTAAGAACATAACTTCTTTATCTGATGTTGTCAATCTTCATTCATTCTTGACTGTTGGGACAGAGTCCCCAGCTACTTTATGTCCAGGGAGGTCCTACAGAAGGATATTCTGGATATTCCTGAGCACCACAGAGCCAAAGGATGCTCTTCCCCTGGAGACCGTATCCAATTTGTAATGAGTGATAAAGGTATGGGGAGTAGCCCAAGTTGTAGCTGCACACATGTCATCCATAGAAGCTCTGGAATGAAAGCCTACTGAAGGGGAAACAGATCTGGTAGAACGTGTCCTAACTTTTGTTGATAAGTCCAGCTTATTTTGTTGATAAACAAAGGTGATGCAATCTCTCAACCATTTTGACAGATTAATTCAAGAAACCGGTTTGCCCAGCCTAGAACCCAAAAAGGATAGGAACAATTGGTCCGATTTTCCAAAACATTTTGTTCTATCCAAGCAAAAACATAATTGTCTGTGTACATCCAACAAATGTAAACAACATTCTCCCTTGTTTGAGAAATTTGATATCACAGGTGGATGCTGGCTTGAAAGGCCGATAGACTAAACTTTGTAAGACCAACATTAAATTCCAAGGTGAAAGGTGGTTTCAAATGTAAAGCACCCTTAAGAAAGGTTTTGCAGGGATGGTGGGACATCAAAGAAAGGTCATTGAAACCATTATGGAAATTTGAAATAGCAGCTAAATGAACTCTAATAGTAGAAGTAGAGGTTCCCAATTGGAATAAGGTGGATAAATATTCAAAGACCTTGTTGATCGAGGCTGAAAAGGGATCAATACCCTTTTCATCAGACCAATGCGCAAATCTCTTCTATTTGCTAAGATAAAGTTTTCTGGTGGATGGTTTATGAAAACCAGAAATATCTTTTGTACTGGGGAAGATAAGTTATTTCACTGACAATTATGGGAAGTGGAGAAACCAAGCTTTCAGCTTGAGATTTTGTACGTTGAGATGGACCAGGCTCTGCGGATGAGACAACAGGTCTGGGGTTGGATCCAGAATCCACGGATGGTAAATTAAGTGAAGCCAGAGAAAGGGAAACCAGACTTGACGGGCTAATAAGATGCAATGAGAATCACTTTGCTTCTCAACCGTTGGGTTTTCTTCAGAAATTGGGGAATTAGGAGGATTGGTGGAAAAGCATAAAGAAGTTCCAGGGGCCAATCGTGGAGAACATTTCTCAAAGACTCCCCCTGAGGGGGGCCCAGGGCAAAGTAGCTCCTGCATTTGTGGCTTGAGGGAGAGGCAAACAGATCGCAGCAAGGCTGACTCCACTGACGAAAAATCTGTGCTGCAATACTGGGATTGAGAGACCAATCGTGAGGCAGGAGAATGCATCTGCTCAGTTTGTTTACAATAATTCTGGAGCTCCCCGGAATGTGCATTCCTATCAGAAGGAGGTGACTGCCCATTATCAAACTCTTAGGGCATCCTGACAAAAAAGGGTAGGATCTGGTTCTCCCCTGTTTGTTGATGTACTAGACTACACACATGTTGTCCGACTGAACAGCAATTGTCCCTGCCTCACTTCTAGGATGTTGACATGCAAACTAGTCTCTGAAGGGGACCAAATGCCTTGGACTGTTGTTCTCTGAAAATGCCCCCCCCCCCACCCTATCAGGGATGCATCTGTGGTCACCAAGGCCTTGGGCTGAGAGGGGGGGGGGGGAGGGATAGCTCCATAATTTGTCTTCTGGTTTCATCCACCAATATAAATCCTGCTTGCACCAGTTGGCTATTCGTACTGAGTGGGACATTGGATGAGTTAACATTAACCACCGTGATGCCAGAAACCACAGATGTAGCCTCATGTAGTATCTCGTCAGAGGAACTAAGGTGATTGTCCCTGTCATGGGCGCAAGGAGCTGTAAGACCTGGCGAGGTGGAACTTTGTCTTGAGAGAGTATCACTTGCAGTTGTAACCTCAACTTCTTTAGTCTGTGAAGTGGAAGAGCAGCCATGAACAATTTTGTGTTTAGTCTTGCCCCGATGAATTCTATGTCCAGTGTGGGGGGATAGCTTTGACTTTTCCCCGTTGATCAAGAGGGTCTATATTAAATCACCGAACGCTTAAAAAAGCGAACGGTGATTAATCGAACTTATGTAAGCAAAAGCTTAAAATATCGAAGCAACAGAAACCCGAATTTTTTCCTAAGGAAAGAATTTGCTTGTCCATTTCTGTTGCTTCGGTATTTTCAGTGCTGTGATGGAAAGTTACGGGTCAGGTTCAGGTAAGTGTATGATTGTGTGGATGTGAGTGTTAGGGCGGGTTAGGTGAGTTAGGGTTAGGGCGCAGGTTAGGTATGTGTGCGATTGTGTTGACATGAGGGTTAGGGTGGGTAAGGTGAGTTAGGGTTAGGGAGCGGGTGAGGTGCGTGTGTGATAGTGACGGACCTTAGGGTTAGGGTTTGGGTTAAGGTAAGTGGATAGTTAGTGGTGTGTGTATAGTTTAGTGTAGGGTTAGGTGTCAGATTTTAGGTGTATGTGTGTGGATTGCTGTTTGTTTGGTGTGCTTGTGTTGTGTGTATGTGTTTTGGAACAGCGATTTTTTTCCCTAGGAAAAAAAAACGCTGTTTTGACAGTTCGAGATTGTAAGCTTTCGCTTACATAAGTTCGATCAATCACCGTTCGCTTTTTTTAAGTATTTGGTGATCTAATATAGACCCACTCAAGATGCCTAAGAACTCTGCAAGCCTTAGAATGGAGTCCATAGCGGAAAGCAGCAGATGCCTGTAGGGGGCGGTGAGGAGCCAGTTGTCTAAATATGGAAACACATGGAATCCCTGTAGCCAGAGGTAAGCAATCGGGCGCTGCTCAAGAGCGCTGGTGAGGTTGCCCAAAGAAGGAATCCCTGGAACCCTGGTTATGTGGCCCCCACTGCCACAGGAGGGGCATCTTCCAGAAGAGTTCCCCACTCTGCCCCGGGAGGAATACTTGACACATGTGTCCTGAAAAGGCCCTTGGGACTTTCTGACCCTCATCATTCCACTCCTCTGATTCCTAGAGTAAGGTCATTGAGGAGTGGAAAAATGCACGCCCACAGCAGAAAAGCTCTTTCCATCCTTCTCACACATGGCTAATGTGTCTCTGACTTTTGGGCCAAATAGTGAGGCAGCATCAACTGGAGCGTTGATAAAGAAAGACTTGATGGGGTCTGCAAAGTCACATAAGCACATCCAGGTGTGATGGCTACTGGTAGCACCTGTACTTGCTGCCCTGGAAGTCCCTTTGGCTGTATCTGCAATAAGATGCATGAACAAGTTGGAGATCGACTCTAGGGTGTCAAGCTGACAGGCAACCTTATGACGGACCTCGTCAGACACTGCTCCTGCTAAGGTTTCTGAAAGCTCAGTTATCAGATCCTTTTGGAGTTGTGTAAAATGTGCCAAAAAAATTTAAGGACCATATGGCAAAGGTCGATAAAGCAAAGACCTGCTTCCCAAATCTATTCATGGTCTGGGACTCTAGGTTTGGTGGCTGGACAGTTGGACTCTCCTTGGCGAGCTCCTTTTTTGTGGCAGCTGCGAGCCAGAGGATACATAGATGTGACACTCCCACAGGGATGGTGCCAGCTGTGAGCCTGTTGAGGGGCCAGGGCTCTCTCCATAATTTGGAAGGCAGGCTTACTCAAAGAGGGATGGGAGCCCAGAACCTAGAAAGACAACCTCAGAACTGGGGTCACACCCTGCTCCGATGAGCCCACCTCCAGAGTAGGAGCCATGAGAGGACTTGAAACTGCCAGGGCACCAGGAACCGTGGATGATGCCATGGAAAAAATCGGAGCCAATCCAGGGACCCTGGAGCCGGCAGCCAAATGACGGTCCCATGGGTGGTTGGCTCCAATGGAGCCACAGACTACAGAGTCAGTTCCAGATGCAAGGTGAGATCTACCATCAGCACCGAAGAAGTTGGCACCAGGAACGTTGAAGTCGAGGGCTCCAAGACCTGCGGGGAGGTTGAAGGAGGAAGATAAGCGGGAGTCCTAGGAGAGTAACCCTCAGCACCAGGGGGGGAGAGAGGTCCTAGAGGGGGCAGGAAGGCCTCTGGCTGCCAAGAGCTGATCCACTAATCTGACTACATCAAGCTCTGAACGGCTCCTGGTGGAACGGATGGACATCCCCGAGGGCGATTCTGGCCTTTCAAGAAATGGACTTAATTGCTGACTCAAAAAGGGTTCTGTAGATGGAGAGTACCTAGTCCTGGATGTAATCTCGACCTTCGACACCATGGTCAGTTAACAAACAGTTTGCTTTGCAAGGAATGGAGTAACCAGAATGCTAGAGGAGACTATTGTTGGTGTCGAGAAGGTCATTGGTACCGATGAAATAGTCAGTGCCGTAGGAGTTTTGGTAATTTCAGTAGTTGTCAGTACCATGGGGGAAGTGACAGGTAGATTTTGGTATCTTAGGCCTCAGTTCTGAGGGATGAGTCAGCATCTGGGCCTTAAAAGATCTAGCTTCAAGTACTTTTGGTGACATAGGAATGGAATGACTCCTTTTCTTCGATTCCTTTTTGGGAGACTTAGATGTTTCCACCTCAGACAAAGGCTCACTAAAAGGGCATTTTAGCAGCCCCTTAAGGATACATCTCTCTGCAAGGGTTTAAGCACTGAAACCCTGGCAGAGTTCACACAGTGGTTGAATTTCCAAATGTGGCATCCCAAACAATAAACACATGAAAGATGCCCATCAGAGTTAGGCATCTTTCTGCCACATTCCTCACATTGCTTGAACCTTGTGGTTCCTTTCTCATTTTCTGCCATCTTCCAAAAAATAACAAGAAGGGCACTTACACCTCACACACATGCACAAGAAGTAACGGATAAAATACAGAGTACAGATTTTCTTTTTTTCTTTCTTTCTTTTTTTTTGAAGGCTGTACCAACAAAGATATTTAGAAAATTACCCCAAAAAGGGTAAAAAAAAGAAAGATAGAAGGGAAGTAGGAATACCAGTGATGGTATTTAAGAATCTACCACAGGTAAAGGGATGGGAGGGCCTATACCAAAGATGGTAAGAGAAACTAACGACAAGGTAAAGGAAGAAGGAATATACACTCACACCAAAAAACACAGCAATAAAAAGAAGTTATGTCTTACCATAACGTTCCATCTATGTTGTTCATCTTCATTCATTCATTACTGATGGGTTCGGAACCGATCCTCGGTTCTAACTCAGCCACTGTACCAAGCTCGCGTCAGCCAAAACACTCCCATGCTAAGATTACCAATAGTGCCTCTCTCTCCATTACCTCAGATCAAGTTTGCACAAGAACGTAAAAGCAGAGGCTTTTTCCGCTCAGAATACCCTAAACCAGATAAAGGACCATATCCAAAAACCTCCAGGAGCCTACTGGGGGAGGATGGTGAGAGGGCCATAATGAATGAATAAAGATAAACAACACAGATGGAACATTATGGTAAGATATAACTTCTTTACCTGATGGTGTTAATCTTCATTCATTCCTTACGGATGGGACAGAGTCCTTAGCTACCTAGTTTCGGGCAGAAAGGAAGGCTCTAGAGAGCACCCCTGCATTACCAGGCTATAACTCATACCACACTTTCGGCCATCTGACCTGGACCAGAACACCAAAGGCAGAGGTGTGTCCATATTCATTAAGGATATCCGCACCTCCAGGCTTGTTAAGCAGCATAATGCATCCGAGATAATCCAAGTGCAACTAACTCTGGGCAAAACTGCAATCCAAATTGTACCTTGCTACAGATCCCCCACCATGCCTAGAATTCCCACTCCTCTTTTCTTGATATACTAGAAAATATTACGGTTCAACCAAACACCCTAATAATGGGTGATTTCAACTACCCCACCATTAACTGGGAAAACTGCTCATGTACCAACTCCTTCGCTCAACGCTTTCTGGAATTCATAAATTCCAATGCCCTGGATAAACTTATCCACACCCCCACCAGGGGCAACAATATCCTAGACCTAGTCATTACCAACATGACCACACCTGAAATCAACTCCTCGTTGGTCAGATCCGACCATAGGCTAATCACCCTAGATATCCGCATCCCGCCCCCACCCACTATTAAGGAAACCACGGTAAAACATTTCTCCAGAGCCAACTTCATGCTTCTTAAGACAGAAGTGGAAAACTTCATGACACCCATGTAGATGGACAATACAACTACAACTGGTGAGTCCTACACAAATGCACTCTATAAGCACTTACACGAGTGCATGGCTCATGCTATCCCAAACAGAACCAAGACACTATCCTCCAAAAAAAGGAAGCCAATATGGTGGTTCCCTGCCATAAACAAACTCTACAAGAGAAGGAAGAAACATTTGCAAAAGAGAGTAAAATCCCATGAGTGGAGGAGCTCCCTTGTCAGCTTCAGTAAGAAGCTGAGATCCCTTATAAGATCCTCCAAAGCTAGCTACGAAAACAAAATTGCCACTGATTCTAAGGGCAACCACAAAGCATTCTATAGTTATGTCAAGAATCTCAATGGCAACACCCAGATCCGCTATGAGCTACAGCACAACTGCACGAAAATTACAGAACCAATTGCTATTGCCAACATCCTGGCAGATAGGTTCAGTGCTAACTTTACCCCCCTCTCACCCCCTAAAGGGCCCATATCTATACAGGAAGAATGCAAAGTCCCTGTAATCACATCTATGCAGGTAAAAGCTGCACTCTCTAAAACCAAAAACACAGCATACACGGGAACGGACAACATCCCAGACTGCGTTTTACATGAACTTCAAAATGAACTGGCTCCCCACCTAAGCACCATGGACTTTGTGCCCACTGAATGGCGCACTGCAACAGTTATCCCACTTCACAAAGAGGGAGACGCCACTGATCCTGGGAACTATTGCCCTATTAGCCTGACTAGCCTGGTCTGCAAGGCCATGGAATGTATCATTATGGAACTCATAAACAAAGACAATAGTAACCTCCAAACCCTGGATCCCACCCAGTTTGGGTTTTTGAAAGGCAGATGAGGACTTCTGAACCTGATCAACTTCTCTAAGGCAGTTACCAAAGCTGTAGACGAGGGTAAGGTGGTTCACACAGCCTATCTTGACCTCGCCAAGGCTTTTAACACCATTCCCCATTCTGGAATTATAGCTAAACTCACTAAACTAGGTATAAATCCCTACATCACAAGATGGGTTACCAACTGGCTCACTGACAGAACCCACACTGTAAAAGTTGCAGACTCCAAATCTGACTTCAAACCAGTGACAAGTGGAGAACCACAGGGTTCAGTCCTGGGACCTCTCCTGTTTGGTATCTACTTCTCTGAAGTACAGGCTAACACAGAAGGCCTCTGGCTAACGAAGTTCGCAGATGACTGCAAACTAGGAGCCATAGTCGAGTCCCCAAATGATGTGGACATCCTACAGAAGGGCCTCACTGAAACAGATGCCTGGTGTCAGAGGCATGGCCTCAAGCTCAATGCCAAAAAGTGCATTGTCATCCCCTTTGGTAAAAACTCTGTACCCATGAACTACCACATAAACGGCAGTCTACTTAATGCCAAATATGTGATAAGAGAACTTGGGACCCAGGTGGACAGTAGTCTCTCCTTTGATAATCACATCGCCACAGTAGTCAGGAAATCCTTCTATGTGTCACACCTCATCACAAAAGGGTTCTCATCCAGGAAAAAAGAGGCCATTGCTCCCCTCTACTCAGCACTCATTAGACCCATTACAGAGTACAACGCCCCTTTTGGAATGTACCTCACAAGACATCTGCAGCAGCTGGAAAGGCCACAGAACTATCTCACAAAGAGGATTACTGGCCTCAAAGAGATGCCCTACACTGACCGTCTCAAAAAAAATCCAGCTTTACTCTATAGCCTATCGCCTACTCCAAGGAGATCTCTGCCTAACATATAAAGCTATGTTAAACCCAGAGCTGTTGGACATGCTACACCTAAAGAAATCCCAATCCCGCTGAGCTACACACCCCGGGGACCTAAAGCCTGTCACCACAATAAACAGGACATGTTGAAGGGATAGATTCCTGTCCCAGAGACTTCCTATATTCTGGAACAAACTACCCATCTATGTCAAACAAAGTTCCTCATTAGCACTCTTCAAGAAAAATCTTGATGAGTGGATGGGAAATAGGAAATACACCTCAGGGATCACTTCTGTGGCTCTGCTCGACAGCGGCACAGGAAATTAACTTTCTTGGGAACCTTGTTGGCTAGGCTTACTTAGGCCATTGTGCCGATAGCCTAGTACCTACCTATGAACAAAAAAAAAATAAATAAAAAATATTCCTTAGCACCATTGAGCCAAAGGCGGCTCTCCCCCCTGGAGATCAAATCCAATTTGTAATGATTAATAAAGGTATGTGGAGAGGCCCACATTGCTGCTGCACAAATATTGTCCATGATAGCCCTAGAGTGAAAGGCCACTGAGGCTGCAACAGATCTGGTTGAATGCACCCTAACTTTGTTAGGCAGGGGCAATTTACTATGATGGTAAGCAAAACATATGGAATCTCTTAGCCATTTGGACAAAGTAACTTTGGAAACTGACTCTCCTACTTTATGCCCAGAGTAAGAGATAAAAAGCTGGTCAGATTTCCTAAAGGATTTTGTTCTGTCCAGGTAGAACCGTAATTGTCTGTGGACATCCAGTAAGTGAAGACAATACTCCCCTTTATTAGACAAATTAGGGAAGAACACTAGTAAGTCGATAGTCTGGTTCATGGTTAACTCTGAAATTACTTTGGGCAGGAAGGAAGGATTAATCCGAAGCGATACTCTGTCCTTGTGAAAAATGAAGTACGGACGTTTGATACATAAGGCCTGAAGTTCAGATATCCTATGTGCTGAAGTGATAGCCACCAGAAAAAGGGACTTCCACGAGAGAAATTTCATGTCACAACTGGCTGCAGGTTCAAAGGGAGCTTTAGATAGTGCCTGCAACATGTGCGTGTGATTCTAAGGTTCAATAGGTTCTCTAATGGGAGGGTCTGATGTGAGAAACCCCTTTCAGAAAAGATTTGCAGAGACGATGAGAAATTAAGGAGGTATCCCCGAAGCCATCATGAAAATTGGAAATAGCAAACAGGTGAACCCAAATAGTAGAAGTTGCTACTCCGTATTGTAATAGGCCAGAGAGATAATGAAGTACATCAGGGACTGTGGCTGAACCAGGATCTGTGTTATTATCACAAGCCCATAAACCAAATCTTTTCCATTTATCACGATACAATTTTCTAGTGGAAGGCTTATGAGAAGCCAAAAGAATGTGATGGACAGGTGAGTAAAGATTCTTCTGCCTGGCAATTATTGGAAGTGGAGGAACCAAGCCATCAGTTTGAGGCTGGACAGGTTCGGGTAGATCATCCCTTGAGGGTGTAACAGTAATTCTGGAGTTGGATCCAGAATCCATGGTTTGCATACTAGATGAGGGAGGAAGGGGAACTAAACTTGTCAAGGCCAAAAAGGTGCAATGAGGATTACTTTGCTTATCAACCGAATTGCTTTCTTCAAGAAATGTGGGATCAATGGTATTGGGGGAAAAGTATAGAGCAGTCCCGTGGGCCAATCGTGCGTGAGCATGTCCCTTGGGGGTTCCACCTGAGGAGCGATTAGGGCAAAGTAGCTTCTGCACTTGTGATTTATGGGTGAGGCAAACAAGTCGCAGCAAGGCTGGCCCCAGTGATCGAAAATCATCGACGCCATTGCAAAATTGAAGGACCACTCATGAGGTAGGAGAATGCACCTGATCAATTTGTCCGCAATCACGTCGGAATTCCCAGGAATGTGCGTTGCTATTAGAAAGTGGTTGGAAGCTATCGCCCACTGACAAATTCTCATGGCTTCCAGGCAGAGAGGATAGGATTTGGTTCCATCTTGTTTGTTGATGTACCAGACCACTGACATGCTGTCTGTCTATCTGCCTGAATAGCAACAGTCCCTGAAGGGAGGGTGTGGTGGAATGCTTGTAATGCTAGAAGCACCTCCCTTAGTTCCAGGACATTGATATGCAAATTAGCCTCTTCTGATGACTAAGTGCCTTGGACCATCTGTCCCTGTAAATGCTCCCCCCACCTGGTCAGGTAAGTGTCTGTGGTCACTGTGGCCTTGGGCTGCGGGTGCAAAAAGGGTCGGCTCCATAGAGATATGTCTGGCTGCATCCACCAAAGTAAGTCCTTCTTGCACAGATTCGTTAAATTAATTTGGAAAGATAGTGGGTGAGTTAACATTGACCATTGTGTTAATAGGACCCAGTGAAGTATTCTCATATGTATTCTTGCTAGCGGGACAATTGTTATTGTTGAAGCCACTGACCCCAAAACTTGAAGGACTGCTCGAGTGGGCACCTTGTCTCGGGGGCGTATAGGTCGGATCTGAGAAGCATTGTCCCTATGAATTCCAAGGACTGGGCCAGGGTCAGCTGACTCTTCATATTTATAGAAATCCCTAAACGCTGTGCCTATAGTAGAGTGTACTGTCGTGCCATTATCAGTAGATGCATGGTGGGGGTGGTGAGGAGCCAATTGTCCAAATATGGAAACACCCGGAATCCCTGCGGTCGCAGGTGAGCTGCTGCCACTGCCATGAATTTGGTAAACACTCTGGGAACTGTAGAGGGGCCAAAGGTCAGTGCGTGAAACCGGTAATGATTGGCTCCCAGACGGAAGCAGAGGAATCTTCTGGATCACTTGTCCATCTTTATGTGGTAATATGCATCCCGAAGATCTATAGAGCACATCCAATCGTCTTTTTCCAGGAAAGGAAGGATAAACTGAAACTTGACCATCTAGAAGTTTATCTGCTTGACAAACTTGTTTAAGATACTGAGGTCCAAAATGGGTCTCCAGTCCCATCTTTTTTGGCACCAAATATAACCTGGAGTAGAACCCGGATCCTATCTGCTCTGGTGGGACTATTTAGATGACTCTTTTTTGAAGCAGCTTTAGAAACTCTTGTGCTGCAGATTCCCTTTGACTGGGTGGAATGTCGGGAATATATTCTGGAGATTTGCAGTGAAGATTGAAGGGGATGTGATAACCTCTGGCAATAATCTGGCGCACCCAAGAGTCTGAGGTGATATTTTTCCAGGCATGTTGGTGCAGCGAGAAACGTCCCCGACTGCTTCCAGAGGAAAGCAATTGGGCCACTCTTCAAGAGCACTGGTAGGGCTGGCCAGAGAAGGAATCTGGATCCTTGACTGCGCGGACCCCCCCAGCCCGAAAGGGGCATCTTCTGGAAGAGTTACCCCCCTGTGCCCCATGGAGTATGCTCACCACGTGTGTCACAGAAAGGACCCTGGGAATTCTTCTGCCACATTTTCCTGCTCCTCTGATTCTTAGAGAAGTATCGTTGGGGATTGTAAAAATGGACACCTACAGCAGACAGGGTCTTACCATCCTGCTCATACCTGGTTAGCATGTCTTTCACTTTGGAAGGCTCGACTGGAGCATTGAGGAAGGAAGCCTTGAAAGGGTCAGCGAATTCGCAGAGGCACATCCAGGTGTGACGTCTCATGACAATGTCTGCACCCGCCGATCTTGCCGGCCTTTGGTTGCATGGGAGACCAACCTCATGGACAAGTTAGAGATGGATTCTAGAGTTGAGAGATGTGAGGCCACCTTATCCCGGACCTCGACAAATACAGCTCCTGCTAGTGTTCCAGAGAGCTCCATGATGAGATCTCTCTGGAGCCTAGTGAAATGCGCCAGATAACTCAACGACCGAATGGCAAAGGTCAAAAAGGTGAACGTCCACTTCCCTAGTCTGTCCAATGCCCGGTACTCTTTGTTCAGGGGATGAACAATGTGGCTCTCCTTGGTTAGCTCTTTCTTTGTTGCTGCTGCCACCACCATAGCATCTACAGGCAATCCTTTGGACTAATGAGGGCTATCTTTGGTGGACATAAGAATTTATCTGGTCTCTGGGGGGATAGGCTCAATGGAGTCAGGCTTTTTACAGGCGAGCTGCACGATGAGCTGGATAAGCTCATCGGCAGGCAGGGTCACCCAGGTGGTAGATGGACAGGCACGGAAGGCCTGCAAGCACACGGACTCCTCGGGTATGGGTTTGAGGACTTCTAATCTCCTCACTGTTTCAGAATTTCAAGGATGTCTCCAAAGAAGACATCTTCAGGAGGACATTTTGGGGACCCTTCCCCTTCATCATAGTCCATGTCATCCATGAGAGACTCTTCCAGGGAGTCTACGTGCTTCCTCTTGCACGTTCTCTTCCTTGCAACCTCCTCGGTTGGGGCTTCCGAAGAGGACTCGGGACAGACGGTGCCTTGTTCAAGGGTATCTTGCGTCTCCTGTACTCGGTGTCCTGAATTGGCAGACTGTGTCAACTGAGGTCGAAGAGGAATGTACATATGGTGTGCCGATGCCTCTGGAGCCAGCTAAGTGCCTGCAGAGGCCAGTGCCCTTTCCATTGCCCGAAAAGCAGGTCTGCCTGAAGAGGGATGGGAGCTTGGAACAGAGGGACAACCTTAGAACCGGGGTGACATCCCACTCTGACAGACCCACCACCAGGAGAGCAACCTCAAGGGGATTTGGTGCCACTGCGGTCACTGTGGCCGTAGCACACGGTGCAGTAAAAAAAAATCGGCACCGGGCTAGGGCCCACGATGCTGATGGGCCAGTCATGACCATGAGGATGGCTCAGCTCTGAAGGAGTCAATGTCCATAGGGAGATCACTGGTGCCACAGACAAGGATGCTGCTGAAACCATGACAGCTGGAACTGGAAAAGGCAATGGAGCCGAGGGCTTCAGACCTAGAGAAGTTGAAGGAGGAGTATAAAATGGAGTCTGTGGGGAGAAATCTTCTGCTCCAAATGGGATTGAGGGTTTACTAAGGGAAGAAAACCCCCTAGCCGGCAAGAGTTAATCCACAAGTCTGACCACATCTAGTTCTGATAAGCTTCTGGAGGATCTGGTGGATATCTCTGATGGGGAGTCTGGACGTTCCAAAAAGGGGCTATACAGCTGTCCTGAGAATGGATCCATTGACGGGAAGTATCTGGTCCATGGTATGGAATTGGAGCCTCCATTGTTTGGGTCAAAGGGAGAATCTGGACAGATGTAGTCATGGCCGGTACCATGGTAATTGGAGCTGTGGGTAGTTGGTACCGAAAAGGTCATATCAGACTTCAGTTCAGTAAGTCGCCACTGAAGTAGGAGACTCAAGTCCCAGTGTCGATTTAGAAGGAGGCAGTTTAGCAGTTATAATCAGGGTCAGTTTCATCGTTGGCACTGAGGAAGGGGTTTTGAGCCCTGGAGCCGAGGGGAACTGAAGACAATTTTGGTAATTTAGGTCTAGGCTCTAAAGACTTAGATTCAGGATCTTTAGGGGAAGAGGGAACTGAATGGCTCCTCTTCTTAAGATCTTTTCTGGGAGGGGCAGAACCCGCCGACGCAGAAAGAGCCTCCAAGAAAGGAGATCTGAGTAGTCCTTTAAGAATGAGTTTATTGCATCTCTCATTGAGTGTACGAGTACTAAAACTTGCACAAATATTACAAGGTGGCTGAATAGTCATATGAAGCACATTCAAGCAATAAACACAAGAGGAATGTGTGTCCGAATTCGGCATTTTACGGGCACACTGGTCGCAAGTTTTAAACCCAGTGGTCCCTTTCTTGTAAACCATAACCACACAAAAAACAAGGCCACTACACCTACAAAAAACATAATATCAACAACAAAAAACCTACAAAGGTATATAACAATACAGCAATCAAAACACACACTTTTTTTTTGAATATGTAAAGACAGAGAGATAGAGAAAGAGAGAGAAAGGGAAGAAAAGTGTACCAGCAATGGTATCCTGAAAATACCACAGAGGGTAAGGGCGGGAGCTATCAACGATGGTAGGAAGGAATACCAGAAAAAAACGGTAAAGGGGAGGAAAACAAGGCACTTTACCAGAAAAGGGGTAGCGAGAGGTAATTAAGTACAAACGATAAAGATTCAACAACAATACAAAGTTTTTACAAGCAAAAAACCACTTAGCTGAGAGTGAAAGGCTTGACATGCCCTGATCAGTACGTGGCAAACAAGATCTGGGATAATGGGGAGAGACGCATTATGGGTAATCTTAGCATGAGAGTTTTTTTGGCTGACGTGAGCTTGGTACAATGGCCGAGTCGAAACCGAGGATTGGTTCCAAACACATCAGTAAGGAATGAGTAATGATTAACATCAGATCAATAATTATGAAAGAGAGGCAACAAATAAATAATTAAAGAATATATATATATATATATATATATATATATATATATATATATATATATGCACGGGTTCACTTTATAACATCGAAATACTGAAATGTCAAATTTCCGTATCTCGAAGCTATAAAGTCGAATGTGTGAAATAGCGAACGTTCATAATCGCGAATTTCACATATGTCGAATATATGTCGAATTCGCGGTTATGAAGTTGCGCTACGTAATGTCCGGGTTTGTGTTTTGGTGGTGCGCGGTGCCGTGTGTGGATGTAGGTGTTATGTCAGGTAAGTGAGTGTTTTGTAAGGGTTTTGAGTGGGAGTTAGAGTGTGTGTGAGGGATTGGAGAATGTGCGTGTGTGAGTGAGCTTTTGTGTTGTGTTTGTGCGATCACGGAGTTAGTATATATAAGTAGGGGGGGGGTGCAGCCCCCCACATGGGGGGTGCAGGGGTGCTTACCCCCCTGCTTATGTGTGTGTGAGTTGTGTATGTGTGTTTTATTTTGTTTATGTTGCGATGTGGGTGTTGTGTTGTATGTTTAGTGTAGTGTGTGCAGTGTTTTCGGTTATGTGGTTTTGCGGTTTTTGTTTGTCGGTGTTTTGTGGATTCGGTTTTATAGTCTCGAGATACTGAAATTCGATATTTCAGCATTTCAAGGTTATAAAGTGAATCCATATGCACACACACAAAAGTACAGTTTTGTACCTACCATAAATGTAGATGTTCGAAGATCCACATTGCTGCAGTCCTTACACTTGGGGTAGTCCGCTGTCCTCGGTCGGCCCAAATATCAAAGTATAAGGCTGACGTCGGTCAAGGCGCATTTGACTGACATCAGGACGTCAGGGTACAAATGCGCATGACCGACGTCATATCCTCAGTCTTTTCTTGCCCCAGATGTCAGAAGACCCTAAAAATAAAGGTCAAAACCAAAAGACAGCAAACAAACAACCAACCACCCTTGCACTAATTATATGTACAATATATACAATATACACAATATTTACAACCCAACCCACACAACCACCTCTAACTACAGAGGGAAGGAGGGAGGGTAAATTGGACTGCAGCAATGTGGATCTTGAACATCTACATTTATGGTAGGTACAAAACTGTACTATGTTCTTCATCTCACATTGCTGCAGTCCTTACACTTGGGTAGAATCCCAAAGCAGAGGTAAGGGAGGATGGCCAAACTACAAGGAAGCAGGAGCTGCCAAAATGCCCTGCAAAACAGCAGTGGCAAAACCAGCCCTGGATTTAGAGTAAAGTGGCAGGTGATAATGTCTAGAGAAAGTATGCACTGAACTCCAAGTAGCTGCCTCCAAAATATCCTTGGTTGCCACTCCCCTCAAAAAGGCTGTCAAGTGGCAGTAGCCCTAGTGGAATGAGGCCTAATCCCAGCTGGAATCTCCTTGCCATGATGGGAATAACAGAAAGCAATGCAAAACCCAATCCACTTAGAAATAGTTTGTTTTGACACAGGCTTGCCCTGAGAACTCAAAGCAAAAGAAACAAACAACTGTTGAGACTGCCTGAACCCTTTAGTTCTGTCCAAATAATATCGCAACTGCCTGTGTACATCTAAAGTGTGCAAAATCTTTTCCCCCTTATTTTGGGGATTTGCATAAAAAGTAGGCAAATGAATAGTTTGGTTTAAAGCCACACTAGAAACCACCTTAGGCATAAAGGAAGGATTAGTACGCAAAGATACCCTATCCTTATGGAAAATCAAGAAAGGCTCAACCGCCATAAGGGCCTGTAATTCAGAAACCCTTCTTGCAGAAGTAATGGCCAACAAAAAAGCAGTCTTCCATGATAAATATTTCAACTCAGAAGTAGCTGCAGGCTCAAAAGGTTGTAGAGTGAGTTTCTCCAACACAAAATTGAGATCCCAAGCAGGAGTAGGAGCTCTACGTGGGGGTCTTATATTCTTTCCCCTCTAAGAAATTGCTTGAACAAAGGATGAGAAAACAATGGAGGGTCACATTCATAGTGAGCTGAAATTGCTGCAGCATGAACCTTAATAGAAGAGAAGGACAAACCTTTGTCCAGTAACTCAGTAAGATATTGAAGAGCCACACTTAAATTAGGCTCAGAAACATCAAAATCCTTTGCTGCACTCCAAAATAAAAATCTCTTCCATTTATCTGCATACACTTTCCTTGTACTAGGCCTTCTAGCTTCCAAAATCACATTCAAAACTTGTTGTGGAAGTTGAGACCCTCTATGGTCCAAAACAGAATATGCCAGGCTGTTAGGTGAAGAGAGTGAAGTTTGACATTGAGCAAATGGCTGTCCTCCTGTGACAACAGGTGTGGAATCAAGGCAAAGGCCATGGAGGCTTCCGTACCAGACTTCTCAGTAATGGGTACCAGTGCTGTCGAGGCCAATCTGGAGCTATTAAAATCATCCTTGGCTTGTCCTGTCTGACCTTTAGAAGTACCTTTGGGAGGAGAGGCAGAGGTGGAAAGGCATACACATGAAGATTGCTCCAATTGAAAGAAAGAGCATCCACTTTCCAAGCTGTGGGATGAAACCTTTTTGTGCAAAACTTTGGCAGCTGATGGTTTAGTGGAGAAGCGAACAGATCTATGTCTGGAGTTCCCCATGACACTGTCAATTTCTGAAATACATGAGGATCCAATTTCCACTCGTGGGGATCCATAATTGCCTGCTCAACACATCTGCTAAGGAGTTCTGTGCTCCTGGCAGAAACCTTGCCTGAAGATTGAGCTGTAAACTGAGAGCAGTCTCCCACAAAATCATTGCTTGCCTGCATAGAGGATAAGAATCGTTCCCCTTGCTTGTTGATGTACCACATGACAGTTGTGTTGTCTGTTAGAATCAACACCTGCCCTGGAAGAAGTAAATCCTTGAAAGCTATCAATGCAAACTGGACTGCTAACATCTCCTTCAGGTTGATATGTAGATGTTGTAGTCTGGCAGGCCACTTGTCTTGTATCCACTTTCCATTTAGATGAGCTCCCCAAGCTTTGTCTGAGGCATCTGTCGTTAAAATCTGACTCGCCTCTGGCCGGGTCACAGAGAGTCCCTTGTTTAGGTGACATTCCTGAGCCCACCACAAAAATTCCTTTTGAATGCAAGGTATTATTTGAATGACAGTGTCCAGATCCTGGCAGTGCTGTGTCCATACATTTTGAGATACCATTGCAGCTTCCTCATATGCAGTTTGGCATTGGGAAGCACCAGAATACAAGATGCCATGAACCCTAAGGCTTGAAGGACTGTCCTTGCAGTCAGCCCGGACTGATGAGATAGTTGATGGAAGTAAAGGGAAAGACTCTTTTGTTTGTCCGGGGTTAAAAGGCCATCTGGGATGCTGTATTCAGTCTTACACCCAGAAAGCACATGTCCTGAGAGGGTACTAGACTGGACTTTATTTCGTTCACAGAATACCCCAGGCATCTTAGCACTGCTATCACATATTCCAAATGATGAAGAAGCTCTTCCCTTCCTTGAGCCAGAATCAGGCAGTCGTCCAAATAAGGATAGATCTGTATTCCTCTTAGCCTGAAGAAAGCTATCACCGGAGCCAGAACTTTCGTGAACACTCTGGGCGCAGTAGATAAGCCAAAGGGCAATGCAGAGAACTGATAGTGAGAAGTCCCAGCTCGAAAACGCAGATACTTCCTGCAACTTAGTCTGATAGGAACATAAAGGTAAGCCTCCTTGAGATCCAAAGTTACCATCCAATGATCTTTGCCCAGCAGAGGTAAAAGCTGTTGTAACGTCAACATTTTGAACTTGGGAATGTCCAGATAAGTGTTGAGGATAGATAAATCCAAAATTGGTCTCCACGTGTTCCCCTTCTTTGGTACTAGGAACAGGCGAGAATAAAATCCTAGGCCCACTTCTGGCATAGGAACCGGCTGTATGGCCCCTAGTTGAAGTAACAGAGAAATTTGCTTGTGAGCCTCTATTCTTTGTTGAGGAGGAACGTCTGGCATGCCTCTGAAAGGAGGCAAGGTATGGAAATAAAACCTGTAACCTTGGTGTATGATATCCAATACCCATCTGTCTTGGGTAATTAAACTCCAATTTTCTTTGAAAAGTGCCAACCTTCCTCCCAAAGGTGCTGCCAGACGAGAAGGCTCTGGCAGCTGAAAAGGTAGGTCATTGGGTCTGTTTACGAAAGGACTGACCCCTGCCCTCACCTGAAGACTGTGCAGGAGAACTCCCTGTTCTAGGCCTGAAAGAGCCCTGAGCTCTGCCCCTACCACACCTAGATCTACCCCTAGACTGGGAATCATAAGAAGGATACGTCCACCCTTTAGCAGGCCAATTCCTACTAAACTTTGGAGGCTGAACCTGCAAAAAATCTTTAACAGTCTGCATAGACTTAGCCTTGTCTTCCATTTTCTTTAAAACTGCCTCAACAGGAGAACCAAACAACACATCAGCTTGCAAAGGAGCATCTAAAATCCTTGTTTTAACATGGTCAGATAAATTTTGATCCCTCAGCCAGGCGTGCCTGCGAAGAACTGACCCAGTGGCAGCCACCCTAGACGAGGCCTGTACAGCATCAAAACCACATTGCAAAGAATGCTTACCCACCTGTTCAGAAACATGTACTAAATCTTGTAACTCTTTACAATCAATACCTTCCGCCAGAGCATCAACCTTAGACTTCAACTGTGAAAGGAGATAGTTTTGGTATTTTAACATGTGAAACTGGCAATTCAAAGCCCTCATAGCTAGAGTGGAAGAAGTATAAACTTTCTTTCCCCATCTATCCAAGGCCCTGGCTTCTTTATCTGCAGGAACCGGATTCTTGACAACAGAAGCCTTAACACCTTTAGGCCCCTGGCTAACAGTTTCTGGGTCTGCCCTCGGACTCTTAAAAGATACTTATGAACTTCAGGCACCCTGTAATACCTATCCGGTTTAACAGGAGCAGGAGGCAAAGAATCAGGATTAAGAGAAGCCTCTGTAAAAACATCTTCCACTACATCCAAAACAGGAGGTATAGCCAAAGGCCTATGTTGGGGTAAAAGCAAAAATTCCCTAAGCCTTTTCCTGGAATCAGAGAAGTCCTGACCTTCCCACTTAAAATGCTCCCTCATGGAATGAAGAGTTTCTGAAAAAGAAAAATCCTCAGGAGGAGAAGCAGAAGGAGTAGAATCATCCACATCAGAATCAGAATAAGGAGAGTACTCCTGCAAGTCTTCGGCCGAAGACTCTGAAACATCCGAAGCCTGCTCAAAACTCCCTAGCTCAGGCTCCACCCTAGGTCTCTTATCAGGAGGGGGCAAAGAACCCCTAATCAAAGTAATCAAATCTTCTGCCATTTTAAGCATATGCTTCTTGGGCACAGTTCCAGAAGAACTAGGGGTGACACCAACTGAAGCTAAACCTGGCCTGCCTCTAGGAGAAGCCTTGGAAACAGAAGGAGAGGGCCTAACCACCCTAGGCAGGGAGGAGAGTATAGTAACCTGAGAAGCCCCATCACCCTGGCCTGCCTCCTGAGAGGCCACATCCTGCAATAACAAGGTCTCTCCCTGGGATCCCAAAGAAACCTCCGGTGGAACCACCGGCTCCACCGACACCTCTAAAGAACCGGCGTCCGCACGGACGGTTCTTCTAGCCTAGGCTTCACTGCTTTGTCCTTGCGCTTCTTTCGAAGAAGCGGGCGTCGGAGCATCCGACGGCATTTTGTAATTGCACCGCTTCCCAAAGACTAACCTGGCACAATCTAATCTCCTCTTTATAGTGCGCTTATTAAATCTAGCACAAGAGCGACACCCAACAACGCCGTGCTCAGGCCCTAAACAAGGAATACACAAAGTATGATAGTCTCTATGCGGTATCTGTTTCCCACAAGAAATACAATTATTCACTTTTTCTGACATCCGGTAAACCACTGAGGCAAGAAAAAACTAAAATATTCCCCAACGGGGTACTTAGCCAACTTTGACTCGGTCTGAAACTCCGAAAACGAAAAATTTCAGAACGCCAACCGGCACTTGCAATACTGCTTCTGCATCGGACCATGCGGCAAAAAAGACTGAGGATATGACGTCGGTCATGCGCATTTGTACCCTGACGTCCTGATGTCAGTCAAATGCGCCTTGACCGACGTCAGCCTTATACTTTGATATTCGGGCCGACCGAGGACAGCGGACTACCCCAAGTGTAAGGACTGCAGCAATGTGAGATGAAGAACATCACACACACACACACACACACACACACATTCACTTTATATCCTCGAAATACTGAAATGTCGAAATTCAGTATTTCAAAGCTATAAAGTTGAAAATTTAAAACCAAGAAAATTCAGAACCACGAAATTCAAAATCTCGCACATCGGAGATTTTGAATTTCATGCTTCTACACCACACACACACCTTCCTCCCCACGCACAAACACAAGCTCTCTACTACATAATAGCAGGGGGGAGGGCAAGCCCCCCTGCACCCCCCCATGTGGGGGGCTGCGCTCCCCACACACCACCTACTTAAATATTCTCACTCCGAGGTCGCACTATATACAAACACACACAAAACACAACCACACACGCTAAATTCTCTTCTTACACACACATCGCAGCAACAAAACACACTGACACACACCACAGCCCCTGCCCAAAACCCTTAACACACACACACACTTACCTGAATCCATAACCACAGCGAAACTTCAGAAGCACAAAATTCAAAACTTCCGGTAGTTGAGATTTTGAATTCCACACTTCTGAGCTTTCTCTCTTCTCAGGATTCCACTTTATGGGCTCAAAATACTGAATTTCGATATTTCAGTATTTCGAGCTTCTAAAGTGAATCCATATATATATATATATATATATATATATATATATATATATATATACGGCACTTAGTGGAGAGTACAGCTGATAAGGCCGATTTTTTATGCGGCAAACAAGATCTGATGGGAAGGGAAGAGAGGCAGTATGGGTAGTCTTGGCTTGAGAGTTTCTGGCTGGCACAAGCTTGATATAACGCCTGAGTCGGTTTTGAGGGTTGGAACCAAAATATAATAGTCAAGAATGAATGAAGATTGACAACATCAGATCAAAAGTTATGTACTACAACTGGCATAACTAATTCTAATTAACATCTGCACACCTCCCCCACTAGATTAACCCTCTACAGATTCTCAACTCTAATGTAGCCAACATATAATTTCCAAAACCAAAAAGTCAGTTCTATACACTTTAGAATATCTTTCTTATCTATCTTTTCTGTTACCCATACTTTGCACTTTAACCATTCTATCAACTCTAGGAACCTATCATCTGTCACAAAACCTTCATCTACCTGCAAAGGGCATCATTACTAAGACCACAACCACACTTGACAACTATGCCCACCAAATCTCCACCTCCTACAACTCCCACAATTTACTCTTAAAAATGTATTCTAAAACAAACTAAACTACTGCAACAGACTTAAAGCTAGATTCAAAAAGCAACTGTCTGATTCAGCTAAACCCCTATACTGCACCAAATGCTGACAATAACTGGTGACATACATACAAACCCAGGAGTCGAATCCCTGCCCATCTAAACTCAACCAAAAACGCACATCCAGGTTATCATCCAATTACTGTATCTATGGACCCTGTAAAAGGCAGCAAACAAAACCATACCAAAATAGCTCTCTCAGGCCTTAAGATAAATAACATAAATGCATGTTGCATCTGGAATAAAACTGGTGAACGTCTTGCTTGGATTCATAACCACCACCCCCCATATACTACTACTCAATGAAACATAGTTAAAATCCTCTATCAAAGATTAAAGAATACTCTCACCAGGATATGACATAATAAGAAATGATAAAACCACTACACATGCTGTTTCTTATCACCCTAGAAATACCAATATACTCCAACAAAATCCCAAGATTTTATTCCGAAGAACTAATAATAACCCATTTTAACTTCCGTTCACATAATAAGATACGCCGGTATGTAAGTAGATAAGTAGGTACATGTGTATTACCAAAAAGAAATAATATTAATACAACTGAAAATATACTCAGCTGAATAACTAGCAGAGTTAAGTAGGAAATTCTTCTCAGTGACATGAAAATAGATTGGTTTGATCAAGACATTAACACCTTTCACTTAAATATCAATCCATTTGGTCTAACCCAGACATTCAACAGCATGTGATAAAACGTCTGGCAATGGTAACACTCAGCAATTAAACAATAAAATAAACTGGAATCTTTCCTGATACACTTAGCAACCACACCATTCTACCCTATGTAATCAGAGGCTTCTTAAAAATCACAGAGGACCAACACCTAAACTCTGTAAGAAATGTTACTAACTTCAACAAGGGCACTTTCATTGAAACCTGAAGCACTGCAGCTGAACCCCATTAAACACTCCCACTAGATGATGCTGTCTCAAATTTCAATATCACTTTTCTACAAGTTCTAAACCAGCTAGTGTCTTTGTGATATAAGTTGATCAAAGTGACAAATGCATCATGACGAACAAAAAACAAAACAATGAATAAATATGAGGGTTAATGCTTGGAATAAGTGGAAAGGTAAAAATAAATAAACAAAAATACCATGCTACCAACATCAAATAAATCTCACTACAAACAGTATCCTTTAGACAAGGAAAGCTATTACATAACAGCACAGACAACACACTTTAATAATCCCGAAATGTTCTGATCTACTCAACTATCTCCTATGTTTGAAGCCCACTCCTACTCATCTTCTTACCAAATCTAACACTGCTAGAGTTGCAAGTTCAATGAGTACTTTATGGCTACCAACTCTCAAATCTGCCAATCGAATGTAGACATACCCTCTCTCCCCTCAAACTGTGGTATACTGATCAAACAAACAGCTTCTGACTTGAACCATTAACAGTTATTACAATAAAGAAACACAAAAACTAATATCTCACCTTAGAAGCAAATGGAATAATCTGCCCAGTCTCTATAGTAGGAACACAAGAACAATACTAGGCAAGTGGTCACAAGGACTACAAGATGTGTAGCAATATACACCTTTAAAAAGACACACAGACATTCTTGCCACCCTTTATGAGTACTTAAGAGCCTTACAAGAATCATATGTTCCACCAATGTGGAAAACGTCTTATTTTATACCAATACATAAAATAAGTACCTCCACTAAACTTTTAAACTAGTGACCTATTGCAATACTTTCTCCACTCTGTAAAGTACTAGAAAGATGTGTTCATCAGCATCAACATCAAACCCCTTTGTTTTCATTCTGTACAAAGGGCTGAGGTGCCACATCAGCAGTTACCATCATCTAGAACCAATATTCACACCACTGGGTAGCTAGTCCTGCAAAGGAGAAAAATGTATCCATCATTACATTCTAACTTGTCTGCTAGAGGAACATTTTTCCCCTCCCAACAAGGTTTCCAGCCCTATCACAACAGTGAACCTGCTCTACTTTACAGACACAGTCAGCCAAAAACAAATATGGGTAACCCTGTCTCCAACCTTTTCCTAGATCTCTTGAAGTCATTTGATATTGCTTTTCACCGTCTTCTCTGCAACAATTGCTCAAAACTAGGAATAAGCAGTAGTACCATAAAATGATTTGCTAGTTTTCAAAACAACTGTATACAGTCCGTCAAATGGTTTCTTTACTTACCCGCTAGTACAATCAAGAATGCCACAGAGGTCAATACTACAACCTGTCTTATTTAATATATTCATAAATGACATGAATGAGGCAGTCAAACCTACAACAATCATACAATATGCTGACAACACAACAGTTGTTTGCTCAGCCTCAATACTATCCCAAGTACAAATGATCACCCAAGACTCTTATCCCCCATTGAAACCTAACTAGAATGATCCCATCTGCTCCCAACTCTCCAAAACACAAAATAAATCACAATATAATGGTACAAACTGAAAACAAACTTTTGATCAACGGATCAACACCTAAAAGAATTTCAAACCTCTAACAACTTAAATGTACTCCTTATACTCAGTAGTTATGGCTAAACTATAGAACAGTATTCCCTTCACTATAAGAGAAACAAACAACCTCAAACTACATCTACATCTCTCCATAATAAGCAGTTGTTCTGAATCTCCAGGATAAAGAATACCCAAATACATAAAAGATTTCCACTTCCTGTTTATTAAACCATTTATTACCACCTGGCCTTTGCATGTATTACTGAAGTGAGTTTATTGCACATCTCCCATAAAAATGTATGCATTATTTGCTCTCTTATCAGCTCACATATGAGCATGAATACAGACACATACTATAATACTTTAGTTCCCATGTTTTTGACATTTATTACTGCATTCGTTACTGCTTAGTAATGTGCTACATTTATACTCATAATTCCAGTGAAGTTCTGGAATACGTACCAGTGTCACTTCCAAGAACTTAATACACAATATTTTTGAATGATAATTCCTGTTTATTCCATTTTAATGAATTTCATTATTTTTTAACACTGCATTTTCATTAGAGTTTATCTGAGTTGTGTTATATTGTACATCTGCTATTTCCTGGAGCTCTTCTCCCCAGGGATTTGCCTAAAATGGGCAATGTAACTCAGACAGACTTTCTTGATAAATAAAAGCAAACAAATACACTATCTATAACAACAAATCTTCTTAATACATGTCTATACACTATTCCATGAGGGACATAGGTGCCACCCCTGGGTGAATTTACGGTCCCCCATCCAATTGTCTAGGTTACACTTGAATAGGGTTATTCAGGAGCTCTACTTCACATGAACTGGGAGTTTATTCCAGAAAAGTGCAAATTTCTGAGAGATATATCTGTCTCTCCAGCATGTTCTGTTAATGTCACAGGCTAGGTTGAGATCCCTGGAGCGAGTGACCCTTGTCTGCCCCCATACTCTGTTCCCACACTCATATCTGTCCCCACACTTTCTAGATCAAGTTTTGTTACTGTAGATGGATAAAGCAAAGGACTTATATATCCTATACTTATTCTCATGACATACTGAAGTAACTATACATATGCATACATTTATATACATATTAAAAAAAAAAATATATATATATGTATATATATATATATATATATATATATATATATATATATATATATGTGTGTGTGTGTGTGTGTGTGTGTGTGTAAGGTATGCATTTTCTCTGCACTGACATGATGAGGGCATATTTTGGCAGGTGTGATGTAGTGGGGCATGGCCATGGATCAAGAAGCTGTACTGTTATGCAAGTACATAACCTTCATATCTTACATGATCTAGTTCATACAATGTAGTAGTATGACCTACTCCTCAACAAAATAGCTTAGGTGGCATCAGGACAGAATATCCTGGAAAATGGTGGATCCCAAGTAGGTTTGTGTCCTTGAAATGACATCCAACTTATAATTTTTGGTGAAGATATGCCATAAAGCTTGTGTAGTTGCCGTGCAAATGTCACCCACCGGTACATTTTTGAAGTAAGCTGATCAGGTCAAATGAGCTTTAGATTCATAGGCTGATACTAGGCTATTGGTCCAGAGGCCCTTACAAGCCTAGACAAGAATTTTGCCCATGTTCCCATAAAGTCAGCACCTGTTTCCCCTGTCCAGCAGGTACACAGGTGGGATTCCAGAGGTGTATTTTCTGTTTCCCATCAAGTTGTCTGGGTTCCTCTTAAAGAGGGCTAGTGAGGTACTCTGCTTGACATGGAGAGAGAGTCTATTCCACAGATGGCGGAGTCTTTGGGACACAAATCTATACCGCTAACAAGTTCAATAAATATCAACTACCAGGTTGAGGTCTTGCGTGCGGGTTGCACAAGTGGAGTTTGAGTTACAGATATGCAGCAACTCCATCAAGGGAGGGTATGAAATGGCCTTGTATGCCACACACAGGTCACCTCTGAGCAGTCTGTATGAGACTAAGTAGATGGACAGGGCTTTTAGCCTATCTGTATAGGATAGGTGTTTGAGACCCTGGATTTTCCTGATCAGGAACCTCTGTGGTCTTTCCAGCTGCTGCATGTGCTTGCCAAGGTATATGCCAAAGGGGGCATTGTACTCAATAATGGGTCTGATAAGGGAAGAGTACAGGGATCTTATGAGTCCCTTGTTCCTGGATGAAATACCCTTACTTATGAGGTGGGCCATGTAGAAAGCCTTCTGTACAATGGAGGCAACGTGGTGGTCAAATGTCAGGTTGCTATCAAAGTGGGTGCCCAAGTCCCTTACAACTGATTATGTGCTTAGTATGTTGTTATTAATGTGATAATTACTGGGGATGCCATTTTCCCCAACGTGGATAATGATGTATTTCTTGGTATTCAGTTTGAGGCCATGCTTCTGGCACCAGTCATTAGTTTGGGTAAGGCCCTCTTGGAGGATGTTCACATCACTAGGTGAATTTAAGACAGTGCCCAGCTTGCAGTTATCTGCAAACTTGGTCAGTCATAGACCACTGGTTTTGGCTTGCACCTCAGAAAAGTAGATCCCAAACAGTAGAGACCCCAAGACCAATCCTTGGGGTACACTGCTTGCTACGGGTCTACTACTAGAGGTGGCTTCCCCTATTTTGACTGAATGGGTTGTGTCAGTGAGCCTGTTAGCTACCCATCTGGTAATATACAGGTTGATGCCTAGCTGGGAGAGTTTATCTATTATGCCCGAGTGGGGAATAGTATTAAAGGCTTTGGCTAGGTCAAGTTAGGCAGTGTGCACCGTCTTCCTCTCGTCCATGGCTCTGGTGACTGTTTCAAAAAAGTCAGCCAAGTTTAAAGGTCATGATCTCCCTTTCACAAAACCAAACTGTGTGGGGTCAAGCATTTGGAGGTTGCCAATGTCCCTGTTTATAAGGTCCATAACAATGTAGTCACCACTGAAATGAACCAAAAAGCAAAACTCAAAAAACGAAATTCCAGGTGCCACTCCAATGACCACTATGAAACAAATGAATTAGCGCTTTCATTCACTCTTTATTCCAAAATGTTGATCATACCCATACTTCCTTTTATATCAAATTATTTGAAATCACAGGAAATGACATCATTAATTACCAAACAACAAATTTAAACACATAAATACTTAAAAATAATGAAGTAAAACAATATTAAGCACATATGAACATTAATAATGTCTATATATATATATATATATATATATATATATATATATATATATAAATATGTGTATATGTTAAAGAAAAACTACATATATATGTAGTTAATATTCTAAGATTATCTATTTAATAGAAAACATTTGAGATTTATGGACTCATTTAGTCCTGGTGCGTTGTCTGCCCCTAAAAATAACTGCCAAAGTGTTTCTTTACATTCCAAAATGTTATTTAAATCCCCTCCAAACATAACCTCATCCACTTTTTCCACAACAAAAAACTCAAACTTTTTAAAATCAGGACATATAGAAGCATGCTTTGCCAAATAATTGATTTTATCTTTGTTTTTGATGGCCAAGTTGTGTTAATATATCCTCCGTTTTAATGCTCTTATAGTTTTCCCTATATAGTAATGGTTACATGATACACAACTAGCAATATAAACTAAAAATTCAGTATTACAATTGTAGTAATCTTTGGCCCATAAAGTGTAATTCAGATGACTTAAAGTGATGAAGGAACTGTTACTAATGAACCTACACTGTTTACAGTTTCTACAAGCGTATGTACCCTTTTTGGTACTACCTAATCTCATACTACTAGTGGCTCTCTTATTACCAAATTCTAACATGGACTTTATGTTCAATACTTTTTTGTAAGTGAATTTTGGTTTTCTGCCTATTATAGCAACCAAATCTCTGTTGCCTAGTAAAACTTTCCAATTGTTTTCTATAATTTCTTTAACAAACCACATTCCATTCACTATTGGTATAGGAAAGGTGATGTTGTAATTGATGGACTCATTAGTTGAAACTTCTAATACAGGACTTACACAAATGTCCTTAGACAATAAAATCGGTGTTGCCACACCTTTCCTTAACACCATTACCTCTTTTTCTATCTTTTTCAACCATTCCATGCTGTAACCTCTGGAAAGAAATAATGATCTCAAAAATAAAGTTTCTTTGACAAATGTGTCGTCATCTGTAGTTAATCTACTTAATCGTATAACTTGACCTTTAACAACTCCCGTTTTCATATGTTGTGGGTGTAAGCTATCTTTATGTAAATACTGATTGGCAAACACTTCCTTCCTATGGACTTTGCTGATGAAACTATGTTTCTCTCTATTCATACTCAGATGTACATCCAAATATGTAATAGATTCTCCAAATCCACTAACTTTAAATTCTAAAAAGTGTGTGGTAGTGTTTAGATCTTTCACCATATTCAAAAACTCATCATATGTACCTGTCCATAAAAAAACAAATCATCAATGTATCTGTAATAGGTCTGCACTTTAGAGTAACTAGAATGTCTAGTAAGAAATTTAACTCCCAATTGGCCGTGACTAGGTTAGTAAAGGCCGGAGCTACCCTTGCCCCCATGGCTACACCTGAGATTTGTTTGTATAAATTTTTATTAAATTTGAAAAAATTGTTGTCTAGAACCAACTCCATTAAACTACAAATGGTGTTAACCTTTGTACTAGTGAAATCAGTATGTTCAGTCAAATAATCCCTAAGGTATTCAATCCCTCCTTCTTGGTTTATTGATGTATATAAAGACCTAACATCTAAAGTAGCAAATCTAGTTGATTCCAGTGTAACATTCAAATTCCTTAAGTTCTCCAATAAATGCCATGAATTCCTTAAGTAAAATTTAGATTTTTGAACTACTGAATTAAGAATATAATCTAACCAAATAGATATATTTTCCATTTTTGAATGTTTGGCTGAAATAATAGGCCTAAATGGCGGATTTGTTTGATTCATTTGTATTTTGGGAATACCGAAAAAAGTTGCCATTTTCGGATGTTCTTCTGATAAATAATTATAACTTTCATGATCCAATTCACCTTGACTGAACATATCAAAAAATGCTACATTGACTTTTTGGTAACTACACTTCACTTCTCTTACATTAACCTTTTTGTATGTACTAGTGTCTTCCAACATTGTTAATAGTGAGCTGTCATATTCCTTGGTATTCATGACAACAATCTTGCCACCCTTATCTGCTTTCATTGTCCTGATATCAGAATTTTTGCACAAATTGTCTAAAGCAAATCTTTCTAAATTCACTTTCACATAAGTTTTGGAAAGCCTGAAAAGTAGTTTGAAGTGGAGGGTTGAAAGTACTCGTTTTTTTAGGTTTGTTATCTGGCAGTCTATTTAAAACAATAGGTTATTTCAAGACATCCTGCATGATGTAACTCAAATTTAACTTTCTCAGATATAACCTGAAGTCAATTAGAAGTCTCCCTATATTCATGTTAAATGTTTAAATTTGTTGTTTGGTAATTAATGATGTCATTTCCTGTGATTTCAAATAATTTGATATAAAAGGAAGTATGAGTATGATCAACATTTTTCTGAAGAAGTTCACGGAATAAAGAGTGAATGAAAGCGCTAATTCATTTGTTTCATAGTTGTCATTGGATTGGCACCTGGAATTTCATTTTTTGAGTCCATTACAATGTGTTCCATGGCCTTGCAGATCAGGCTAGTTAGGCTGATGAGCCCATAATTGCCTGGGTCAGTGGACGATCCACCTTTGTGTAGAGGGATGACAGCAGCTGGCCTCCATTCAGCTGGGATGAAGCAGGTGCTCAGGCTTTGGTTGAATAGGGTGCCTAATGGAGCTGGGAGCTCATACCTGACTTCATGTAGGATGCAGCCGGGGATGTTGTCAGGTCCCATGGAGACTGGATTTTTTGCCTTTGAGAGGGCATTAAAAACCTGCTCCTTGGTGATGGGGGGGCAGGTGCTGGGGATGTCCTGGTTTACTGATGGGGGGATGGAGGGGTGAAGTTTTCACTGAACCTGTCTGCCAGCAGGATGGCTATATCTATGGCATTTGTGTATGTGGCATTCTTGATCACCAATTCAGAGCAGATTTAGCTGTTACCTTTGAGACTGTGGATGTATGTGAAGAAGACCTTGTGATTGTCCTTAGTGGATGTGGTCAATTTGGACTCAAACTTAGCCTTACAGGATTTCACCAGTGACCTTATTTGCTTGTTCAGATAAAGGAGAGATTGCTTCCAACTTGGCACCTGCTCCTTGGTCTTGGACAGCAATTTTTCCCTTTTATCATAGATTTTGTTTATTTTGCTGTCCACCAGACAGGTTTAGTCTTCCTTGAGGAAGATGATTTGGTCTTGTCAGGTATTGCTGAGTCCATGGAGCTATGTAGGTGCTCATATAGTTTTTTGATGTAGGCTTGGACATTAGTGCTAGTGCCAACTGAAAGGATGGTGGCTGTGAAGCTGCTTATACCTGCTCTCAGGAACTGTAGTCAGCTTTGGAAAAGTTTTTTTGTTTGACCCGGACAAGTGGGGGTCAGGGGAGATAGTGACTTTCTAAAGTGATCACTTTATGGTCGGATCTTACCAAGGAGGATAACACTGTAGGGGTGTTACAGTGGCTACTCATGTTGGTTAGTACCAGGTCCAGGATATTTTCACTTGTCATGGGGGTGTTGACCAGCTGATCCAATGCACTGGCACTAATGAAGTCGAGGAATCTCTGGGCATTCATGTTTGGGCTAGAATTGGTCTTCCACTCTACAGTTGGGTGGTTAAAGTCTCCCAGGATCAGGGTAGAGGGTTGAATCTTGATCGATTCAAGTAAGTCCAGATAGGTAGAGTGAGCATCCTGAGTCATGGTTGGGGGTCTGTAGATAGCTTGATTTGAATAGGTGTTTTGTCAACAGTTAAATGCATTTGGACTGCCTCCTCTGCGTCATACTCTTTGACCAGCATGGCGGTGTGTATGTCTTTGATAAATATTGAAGCTCCACCTCTTTTGGCATTGTAGCCCTCCATTTGGGGTCTGAAAGTGTGGTCGGATGAGTAACCTGGTAAGGCTGGGGTACTCTCTGCAGCTCTGCACCAGGTTTCAGTGACTGCACATATGTCAGCATTCTCCATGGCAAGGAATGTTTGCAATGAGTGCAGTTTCATGCTAAGACTCCTAGCATTTAGCAGCATGACATTTAAATTTCGTTTAGAAGAATGTTTCATGTTGGCAATTTTGTGCTCATGACCTTGCCTAAAAAAGGCACCCCCATGGGACTATGGGGGAGGCAAGAGCCTTTGCCAGAAGCCTTAAGCCCAAGAGAGACAGATGAAGGCCATCTCTGGCAAAACATCTTGGTCTGTCAGTCATGTCCTCCCAGGCTGTCAGGTGCTGGATCCCCTTGAAATAACACCAGCAACTAAGCCAATTGTTAAAGTCAATCATTTTCTGTTTGTGCTGAGGCATCATTCATCATTCTGGGTGACAGTAGGATACTCTCCAGGAAAGTAATCACTTGGTCACCAATGAAAAAAACACAACCATAACAAATTGCAACCATCAACCCCCCCCCCCCCATTTAAATATACCAACTCTGAGATCACACTACAGCTGAGAAAGGGCAAAAGTTCACCATGGTAGCCAAGTGGTTACATTCACGGAGAGGAATGGCGATGTTCCGGGACTTTGTGCTTCTGCAGTTACAACGTTTTTGTCTCACCACTTTTAGAGTTGCTGAACTGGGCTGCAATGTTATGAAGTGGAACCAGCAGTAGACAGTACATTTGGATTGCCACCTGGATACTGTGAATTTCACCTGATTAGTTCCCAGCCTATTTCCTGCAGTGGATAAATGCAGCTGTTGACCATGTCTAATGTTTTTAGTACAATTCAAGGACAACATACTTTATGCTCTCTGTTTGACTATTGGGGGAAAAACATCAGCAGGTTTATAGACTGAGTAAGATTAGAACCTGATACCAACTTTGACATAAAGGCTGGGTAAGTTCTAAGTACAACTCTGTTTTTGTTATAAAGTATATAAGGGGACTGTAAAACAAGGTGTGTACCAAAATGAGGTGACTCACTAAAAACAAGGTGTTTCATGTAAGGAAATTAAGGTCTGCTTTCCTTTCATCTCAGGTGCACTCGCCAGTTTTTCCAATATGAAAATGTGATCCCATAGAGGTGTTAGATGTTTGAACAGAGATTTTATTAAGAATATCCCTATCAGGAAAGTTTTGCAAACTCAGAGAAGTCAGAGAGCTGTTACTGAAACCTTGGTGAAAGGCTAAAATACCTGTAATGTAAGTTTCGACTGTTAAGAAACTACAACCTTTACAGAATGAAGAATCTGTTAGAAAAAGGTGAATTGCAGGAATATGAGCCATGACAAGGTCCCAGTCCTTGCCTTGTGGCACACAAAGAAAATTTGTACCATTTGACTTTGCTCAGTTTTGTGGTCAAAGTCTTCAAAGCTGTTGTTAGGATTTGGCACACTCTCATGCTGGTGATGATGAGTTCCTGGCCATTATCAGAAGTGGAGAAACCTTGCAGTCAGTCCGAGAGCTTGAATGTCCACATAAGGCTTGCTGAATGGGTGAGACAGGAGTCCTGGATAAGAATCCAGGAGAGGTCTCTTTAGGAGTTGAGGCCATAGAAGTGGGAGCCAAACCTAAAAGAAGCAAAATGGACAATGAGTATGACTTCAGCTTTGTACAGCCTGACTTTCTGTACGAATTTCATCAAAAGCACAGAGAATCCCCATGGAGTAAGGATAAATGAGAGCATGAAAAACGGAACCGGAACAACCCACCAGGCTAGATTCAAAGGCAACACAAAGATGAATGAAAATTATGAAAGCAGCAGCTTATCAGTCATCATCTGTGCGATGCGCGTATCTAATCTCTAACCTTTCAGGCAGGTAGCACAAGTTTGAAAAAAAAAAATTAACAGTCAATCTGTAAAACAAAACAGTTGTAGATAGGCAGGGCACAAATACCATAAATATAATAAAATGTAGTCCCAATTTTCCCAAATGCAGGCTCTTTCCTCAATAAAAATAAGCGAATAGATGGATATAAACACAAACAATCATTTCTTAAAAGTGCAATGGTGCAGTATTGTTTTTAATATTTTTACTCATTTAAGCAAAAAAATATAATATAAAATATAATATATATATATATAAATATATAATGTGAAATTTCAGTATATAATAATATAAATATATAATGTAATATCTTTTCTTTTCTTTCTTAGTTCATAACATTAACATACATACAAAACTAACTGTTCTACATAAAATAATTTTGTTGTTCAATACTGATTTATACTGAATAAAAAATAAAAAAAAATAATATATAATAATTAAATATCATAATTAGTAAAAATCTGTTTTTTAAACAAGAAAAAAAAATAGTATTATATTCATAAAAATATAAAAAAATATATATAAACAAACACTTAATTGTGAATTTATATATATATATCAAAAAAAAAAAAAAATAAATTTTTTTTTCTTTTTTCTTTTTTTTAATATGCTGTTTATACTGATAGTATAAATGAGAGCATCCCTAGCTGTCTGATCCTTTCAAATGGATTAGGGAAAATAAGTAACTGCATTTGGCTTCAGAAGGTGAGGCAAAGAGGTCACAGCAAAGTTTCCTCCAGTAGTAGACAAGCATCCATGCTACAGACATATTGAAGGATATCTCATGAGGCATCAAAAGTCATCTACTCAGTTTGTTTGCTAGAGTGCTAGCTTGCCCTGGAATGTGCATAAGGGCACTGATAACTGTACATTGCATTTTCAATGCTACTGCAATGTCCATTGGCATCCTGCTACAGATGCATGCCACACTGTCTGTTGTCCCTGGCAGCCTAAGGAGGTTATGTCTTTATTGCTTGCTGATGATGTTACCTCACATCCTCAAGGGACTGTAATCTCCTGCAAGCAGCAGATTGTTTCCTGTTTACTGTAGAACAGCAGGGATGAAAATTAGAATCAATATATCAAACGTCATGCTTTTTTTCTGGGAAAATACTGGATTTTCTTCTCTGCAGATGAGAGAATGGCAGCCAAGTTAAGCAGAAGAATTTGAGTATCATGCGGTCTTGGTCATGACAGAGAGAGAGAGAGCAAGAGAGAGTGGAGATTGGGAGGCTAATAAGTGGATGAATACAGCAGTGGCAGTACTACAGGTATTGTACTGGACTCTAATGGTGAAGTGAGACTTAAATCAGAAGACAAGGCTCTCAGTCTAGGTCAGTCTAGGTCTCCACTTTTACCTGTGGTTCTCAGCTTTGGGTAACAACTGAAAGTGTGACATCAGGGATACAAGCGATGGAAATGTTCCTTTACAATGTTGCAAGTTTTGTGTTCCATGACAGAGTAAGGAGCTTGGCCATCTGAGATGATCTTGGAGTACTGCTGCTATTCTTCCACATTGAGAGACATTAGTTGAGGTGGTCTACATACCTAATGACAATGTCCACCTTGGTCTCCTACTTTAGGTGGACCAGGCAGAATAATCTGTCTAACTCACTTGTTACCACCATGACTCTCATCAGAATGATCGGTTTACAAAATGAATGGTTGGATTGATGAAAGGAATATACTTAGAGCAACTAGAAATAGTGAATATAGTAACAGAGATAAAACAACTGGAATTGGGATCTTTAGAAAAGGGGAGGAGCAAATTAACTAGAAAAAAGGGAATTGTGTGAACAATACATGCAGAGGAGGAATTAGGTTTAAAAGAAGGCAGGATTTGAATGAGTTATGTAATGTCTGACAGTAACTGGATATATTATAAGTGATACAGAATGTTTGCAACTAAAATTATGTCAGTATGGTTTGTTTTCAATTATATAAATGTATGATTACCTATATCATATGTGATAATTTAATAGAGATGTTTCTTGTATAAAAAGATAATACATTATAAACCTTTCAAACAGGCAAAAAAAGATAAAAAAAATAAATAAATTGTAACTGGCTTAATTGAAAATGCCAATATTTTCAGTTCTGTCATCCTTTCAGTACTATGTAATATCTTAATAAGGTGCAATTCTGTCCATTTCTATGACCATACTATTCTTCAACAGCTCATGTTATACCTTGACAACTCAGTCCATCAGGCGTTCTCTTGAAACCAATGCCACAGCGAACCACACAACGGTAGGACCCAATGTTATTCTCACAGTCTTGCCCAGCATGACAGGTGTGCCCGCCCAAAGCACATTCATCAATATCTAAGAAATACAAGCATAATTATAAGTTAAAATAGCAGCAAAGATAAGCACTGCCTTATATCTGTAACTGAACTTGAAAAGTTACATGCAAAATAAAAACAATCACCTACACTCTCATACAAACTGATAGTGTAACTAATAGATATAAAAATGCCCAAACAGAGTAGCAATAGCTCATTATGATGTTAGAGTTATTCTGGTAATAAGTAGTCACTTGAAATGTTGGGACCCGCGTGACCGAGTCCTAATAAGTGGAAACTGAATGACTGAAAGTCAGACTTGCATATATTAAGTCCAAGATTGTCATTTATCAGAATATTTCCTTTTCTCTGAGGTATGGCAATCTTGGAGTAGGTATACATATAAGTCTGAGGTGTGCAGTAGGGCTTGGCTTGCCTCCTTCTAAAAAAAAATAATGGTTAACACAGAAGAGCAATGTTTGAAATTTGCTTTTCTCTTGTATTTTTCAATATTTTTTCTTTGTTTTAAGAAATTGAGTCCTAACATTTCAGTGGGGAGCTAGGTAATATTTAATTAGCTGTTATTTACAGATACACAAAAAAGATAAACACATTTTTATCATTGTTTAATGTATTGATTAGCCTGTATTCTGTTTCTGAAAAGCAGTTCCTGCATCTGCATTTCCTTTGGGTCTTATGCCAACTGGAATCCCTTGTTACACACACAGACTCATCATATAAAAACATCAGCAATATAAATATATATATATATATATATATATATATATATATATATATATACATACATACATATACACATACATACATATATGTGTGTCTGTTTGTGTATATCCCTGTGTAATGTTTTTATATTTTGCTTGGATATTGTTTGGGATATAGGATATTTTGCAGGCACCTTAATGGTTATGCGCATCAGACGGAGTTTTATAGCCAAACAATCCATTTGTGCCATACTGTCTAGGTGAAAAAAAAGTCCTAAACATGGCACGTTTACTTCTGCTGGGGCTACAGACATTCAGAAGCCATGTAGCTGAAAAGTACAGTTTTGTACCTACCATAAATGTAGATGTTCGAGTGTTCACACTGCTGCAGTCATTACACTTGGGTTATCCTGCTGTCAGGCGGTCCCGCAGTCGGCCAGAGTTCCAAAGTCTTGGTCCGGCGTCGGTTGCTGTTGCCTCTTCCCTGACGTCAGTACGCCAGGGGTATACAAGATGCATCCGACGCCATTTTCTTCAGTTTTTCTTGCCCCAGATGTCAGGTGCCCCCAAGTAGGTAAGCAATACATATTGCTAATAAAACATATATATAAAATATACGTTTACTTCTGCTGGGGCTACAGACATTCAGAAGCCATGTAGCTGAAAAGTACAGTTTTGTACCTACCATAAATGTAGATGTTCGAGTGTTCACACTGCTGCAGTCATTACACTTGGGTTATCCTGCTGTCAGGCGGTCCCGCAGTCGGCCAGAGTTCCAAAGTCTTGGTCCGGCGTCGGTTGCTGTTGCCTCTTCCCTGACGTCAGTGCATCAGGGGTATACAAGATGCATCCGACGCCATTTTCTTCAGTTTTTCTTGCCCCAGATGTCAGGTGCCCCCAAGTAGGTAAGCAATACATATTGCTAATAAAACATATATATAAAATAAAAACAATACCTTCAGTTACAAACAAATACACCACAAAGGTTGTATAGGATAGAAAGGTATAGATAAGTCCAGCTAGGACAGAGGGGATGGAGGGAGGGTAACCTGGACTGCAGCAGTGTGAACACTCGAACATCTACATTTATGGTAGGTACAAAACTGTACTATGTTCATCGTGTTATACTGCTGCAGTCATTACACTTGGGTAGAATCCCAAAGCTAAGGTTGGGTGGCTGGTCTATAAAGAGTTAGGATTGGCTATGAGGCCCTGCAGAACTGCAGTGGCAAATCCTGCTCTGGATTTAGAGTAAAGAGGCAAGTGGTAATGCTTGGTAAAGATGTGCACTGAACACTAAGTTGCAGCCTCCAAAATTTCCTTGGTTGGTACTCCTCTGAGAAAGGCTGTTGAAGTGGCTGTTGCTCTGGTAGAATGTGGCCTAATGTTATTAGGGACTGATTTTCCATGCTGTGTGTAGCAGTAACGAATACAGTGTCCTATCCATTTGGAGATAGTCTGCTTTGAAATAGCCTTGCCCTGTGATCCTGTAGCATATGCTACAAACAGTTGCTCAGTTTTCCTGAAAGCTTTTGTTTTGTCCAAGTAGAAGCGTAGCTGCCTGTGTATGTCCAAAGAGTGCAGACGTTTCTCCCCTTTATTCTGGGGGTTTGGATAAAAAGTTGGCAAATGGATGGTTTGGTTAAGAGCCACACTAGATAAGACCTTTGGCATAAAGGTAGGGTTTGTCCTTAAAGAAACCCTGTCCTGAAGAAAAATTATAAAAGGTTCCACTGCCGTTAATGCCTGTAGCTCTGAGACTCTTCGTGCTGAAGTTACTGCCAGGAGCAGAGCTGTTTTCCATGATAAAAATTTTAGATCGGCTGTATTGGCTGGCTCAAAAGGTGGCAGGGTCAGTTTTTCCAAAACAAAATTGAGGTCCCAAGTTGGTGTTGGTGCTCTCCGGGGCGGTCTTATGTTTTTAGCCCCTCTGAGGTACTGCTTTAGCAAGGGATGAGAGAATAAAGGAGGATCCGTGTTGTAACATGCTGAAATGGCAGAGGCGTGGATCTTAATTGATGAGAAGGATAGGCCTTTGTCCAGCATCTCCGTTAAGTATTGTAAAATCTGAGGAATGTTTGGGACAAGAGGGTCAAGGCTTTGAGCCTGGTTCCAGGCGCAGAATCTCTTCCATTTTTCTGAGTAAGATTTTCTGGTGCTAGGCCTCCTGGCCTCCAAAATGACATCCATAACAGCTTTAGAGAGAGGTGTTGCCTGTTTGACTAATGAATCTGCCATGCAGCCAGGTTTAGGGTTTTTGAGCTGACCGTGCAGGATCTGATTGTTTTGCTGAGTCAGAAGGTGTGAAATTTGAGGCAAAATCCATGGTGGGCCTTGAGCTAAGTTCTTTAAGATTGGGTACCAGTGCTGGCGTGGCCAGTCTGGAGCAATCAGGATCATCTGTGTTTTTTTTTGTCTGGCTTTTAGGAGTACCTTTGAAAGGAGAGGCAGTGGTGGGAAGGCATAAACATTTAGGCTTTTCCAGCTGAACGAGAGAGCATCCACTTTCCATGCTTTTGTGTGGTAAGTCCTTGTGCAGAATTTTTGTAGTTGGCAATTCAGTGGGGAGGCAAAAAGATCTATGTCTGGGCATCCCCATTTTTGCATTACCATGCTGAAGATTTGTGGATTCAATTTCCATTTGTGAGGGTCCATGATATTTCTGCTTAGATCGTCTGCCAGAGTATTTTTCTTTCCTGGCAGGAATTGTGCTTGCAGATGAACTTGATAAGTTAGAGCTGTGTTCCACAAGGTCATGGCTTGCCTGCATAGGGGATAAGAATGAGTGCCCCCTTGCTTGTTTATGTACCACATTACTGTGGTGTTGTCTGTCTTTAATAATAAATGTCCTGGATGTAGAAGGTCCTTGAAAGCTGTTTGGGCATTTTGAACAGCCAACATTTCTTTTTGATTGATGTGAAGATGCATTTGGTCTGTGGTCCACTTGCCCTGAATACATTTTCTTGCCATGTGTGCTCCCCAGGCGTAATCCGAAGCATCTGTTGTTAGTGTCTGCCTGGTTGTGGGTAGACTGAAAGGCTGACCCTTGTTGAGGTGAAATGCCTGTGCCCACCATCGAAACTCCTGTTGTAGGCAGGGAATTATTGGTATTACTGCTTCTAAACTGTGAGAGTGTTGAGTCCAAACATTTTTTAGGTACTATTGTAATTCCCTCATATGCAGTCTGGCATATGGAATTAGTAGTATGCAGGATGCCATGAATCTCAGGGCCTGCAGAATTTTTCTTGCAGGGAGATGGGACTTTTTTGCCAGTAATTGAAAATATTGAGTCAGTTGTCCTTGTTTGTCTGGCGTGAGATAAGCCATCTGGGCCGTTGTATTTAAGCTGGCACCCAGGAATGTAATCTGTTGTGAGGGCACTAGTTTTGACTTCTTTTCGTTTACTGTGTACCCTAGAGAAATTAGCAACCTTTTTACAAATGCCAGATGCTTTAGAAGAATGTCCTTTGTCTCTGCTTAAATGAGGCAGTCGTCCAGGTATGGATATATTTGAATTCCTTTTTGTCTGCAAAATGCAATTACTGGGGCCAGGCACTTTGTAAAGACCCTTGGTGCAGTAGATAAGCCAAAGGGCAGTGCAGAGAATTGGTAGTGCATTGTACCAGCTTTGAATCTGAGGTATCTTCTGCAATTTTGTCTGATAGGGACATGCAGGTATGCCTCTTTGAGGTCCAGAGTAACAAGCCAAGCCTTCTTGCCAGCATGGGAAGAAGCTGCTGTAGTGTCAACATTTTGAATTTCGGAATATCCTGGTAAGTATTTGGAGTTGAAAGGTCTAGTATGGGTCTCCAGGCTTTGACCTTTCTGGGGACCAGGAAGAGTCTTGAGTAAAATCCTTGTCCTTGTTCCTGCTGTGGTACTTTTTGAATATCTCTCATGTCCATGAGGGCTGATATTTGTTTTTGAGCCTCTGCCCATTGATTTTGTGGCAGGTTTGCATTCCTTTTAGCCTTGGTAAAGTGTGAAAGTGGAACCTGTAACCTTGAGACACAATATTCAGAACCCATTTGTCTTGGGTGATTGTTTGCCAATTTTGAGAAAAAAGTGCTAGTTTCCCCCCCTAAGGGGGCTGCCAAAAGGGAAGTGCTTGGCGTACGAAGGGGAAAGTCATTGGGACTGTTTCCTGTATGGTTGAGATTTGTCCTCACCTCCTTTTGGGGTTGAGGTACCTCACTGTCGTTGTCTGTTAGAGTCTTGGGGTTGAGATCTGCCTCTTGGGCGTCTGTATCTGCCTCTCTGTGGCCTGTCTGACACTGGAAAGGACCAATTCTTTGTAGGCCAATTTCTGCTAAATCGAGGTGGCTGTACCTGTAAGAAATCTTTGACTGTTTGCATAGCTTTAGCTTTATCCTCCATTTTCTTTAACACCTCTTCTGCCTTAACACCAAACAAGGTAAACTTTAATCAAGCATGTCTTTGAATCACAGAACCTGTAACTGCGGCTCTACAAGAGGCCTCTAAAGAATCAAAACCACATTGCAGAGTATGTTTTCCCACCTGTTCAACTGCATGCAATAAATCCTGCATTTCTTTATAGTCAGGAGCATCTGAGCTTGCAAGCATTTTCTGTTTTAACTGAGCCATTAAATATTGTTGGTACTAAAGCATGTGAAAATGGCAATTTAAAGCCCTTACTGCTAAAGTTGCAGAAGTGTAAACTTTCTTCCCCCATCTATCCAATGCTCTAGAATCTCTGTCAGAGGGGACTGGATTTTTTGCAATGGAAGCCTTAACCCCTTTGGGACTCTGCGAAATAGTTTCTGGATCAGCAGAAGGGTTTTTATAAAGAAACTTGTGAGAGTCAGGGACTCTATAATACCTATCTGGCTTGGCAGGTGCAGGGGGCAAAGATTCAGAAGATAAGCTGGATTCAGAGAACACATCATCCACAATATCTAACACAGGCGGAATAGCCAGGGGCCTGTGCTGAGACAATAAAAGGAAGTCCCTGAGCCTTTTCTTGGATTCTGAATAATCCTGACTTTCCCAATGGAAATGCTCCCTCATGGTATGTAAAGTTTCCCCAAAAGAATAATCCTCAGGAGGAGAGGCTGAAGGGATAGATTCTTCAGCATCAGAGTCCTCATAGGGGGGAAGAGAGTATCCCTGGTCTGAAGAGGAATCAGAGGAAATGGAAATCTGATCAGAGGACTCATAGTCTGTATCCTGTCTAGGTCTTTTCGCAGGAGGGGGATGGGAACCCCTGATTAGAATAATGAGGTCTTCGGCCATTTTAAGCATCTGTTTCTTAGGCATGGAGGACTGTCCAGGAGAATGCTGTAATTGCTTCTTTGTCTTTAATGGTGTTTTTGTCTTGGCTGTTGCTTTAATGGTAAGTTGTGAAGGTCTGAAAACAGAGCCTGTGGCTCTGAGGTAGCGGGTGTCAGGGGCTGCGAAAGCGCCTCACTGAGAACCGCGACTGGCCTAGAAGAGGCTTCGTTGTTGGTTTTGGTTTTGGACCTCGGATGCCTGTCTTTATCCTTGTCTTTGCGTTTTTTCAAAATTGCAGTCGTCAGTTGATCCGACGGCATAGTATAATTGAACCTTCAGCCAAAGTAGGGCAAAGCAAAATCAAAACATCGTTTTATAGTGCGTTTGTTAAATCTAGCACACAAAACCGACAACTAGTGACATCGTGATCAGGGCCTAGGCATGGAATACAGTAAGAGTGGAAGTCCTTATGAGGTATTTGCTTCCCACAAGAAATACAATTATTAACTTTTTCTGACATTGGTCTGAGGCAAGAAAAACGTTTCCCCAATGGGGTACTTAGCTTTATTGAAGACTTCGGATCTGAAATTCGACTTTGAAAATCTCAGGAGTAGGCCAACCGGCACTTGCGAACTGCTTTTGCTTCGGGCACTGCGCGGCAAGAAAGACTGGAGAAAATGGCATCAGATACATCTTGTATACCCCTGGCGCACTGACGTCAGGGAAAAAGCGACAGCAACCGACGCCGGACCACACACACACACACACACACACACACACACACACACACCATCACTAAGCTATGTGACAGTGACAGAACTGCTTTGTGAGACTGCTGGGGGCTATAATGGGCTTGTCTGTCACATGGGGTACAGGAAGGCTCATTCTCTGCTAATGGAAGCTTTTTTCAATTTGTGTGTGAAGGGTGTATATCAGGTTTTTATTGATTAATGAGTGTTCCTTTTTTCAAGTGGTCATGTCTTCAAGATTCATGGATGAATATAATCAAACACATATATATTTAGAATGTAAAGCAGTACATTAATTCAATTTGTTCCATATTAACTTCCATATTGACTTTTTTAAGTGTTATTAAACCATGCTTAAATAATTGTTTTAGACATTTTTACTCCTAGTGTATAGTCAATATAGTAATTTATTATTATGCAGTCAAAATAATTACTAATTATTCAACAACTAGAAAATAATTTATTTGCAAATCTATTTAGTTTCCCTTTGCTTTGGTGTATTTACCTTAAAATCTTAATTTACAAATTTGAGAAATCACTTCATAGACTGAATTCAATGTCTGTTTGTCCAAGTTACATCTGAACTGGGTTAGGAAGGAACTTTGCTTCACATGGATAGGGAGCCTGTTCCAAACAAGGGGTAGTCCGTGGAATACATGCTTGTCTCTCTAGCAGGTCCTATTTGAATCACAGGCAAGACTGCACAACATAGAATTTCTTCCTCACCACTGTATGACACATAATGTCAAAGGCTACATTACTGTCTACGTGTGTCCCCAAGACCCTGACTACTGGGTTGACTCTTAAGGGGGTGTTGACCAACACTCGGTATGCTTAGTTGAGCAACAGATTTTGACAAACAACAATTTCAGAATCCTACTGCAGTAAATTGGTCTATGAAACTATAAACACATTATTTCCATAACATACCTATATCAGTATGTCTACAGAATACCATGAAGTCAATCATGGCTATGGTACATTGTACCATTTAAAAGAAGTATCTGGGAGAATCCATTAAAATGGCATTGTACCAATGAACTGGGAAGCAACACTGAGACATCTAAGGTACTGCTAAACTCTCCCAACTTAATTAACAGCATTCTACATTTACACTGTATTTAATTTTTAATTTTAAAAACTTGTCTGCTAATTCTTAATGACCATGCCATCAGGAAAGAACCCAGTAACTTTAAATACAGACCATTAAATCACTTGCAAACACAGTCTTTGATATTTTCAACTGATTATGGTACAATGTAATATCAGAATGCCTTTGACCAATCAGGTACAGAGCTGTTATTGTCATTTGTGTAACTAGGGTTGGCAGTCTAAAATGACATTCAGTGTGACTTTTCTGTGTTCTAGTCTTAACATAATCAAAGAATTCAGAAGACTCTAACAAATGTGAAAAAAATGACATTCAGTGTGAATTTTCTGTGTTCTAGTCTTAACATAATCGAATAATTCAGAAGACTCTAACAAATGTAACTAAGACAATGCTATCTCAGCTAGTTGTCTAATGTTACAACACAGTGTTGCTAAAACTAAAATGTCATTCCAAAGCTAATACATTTATATAATCTTGATTATTTTACAGCAAAGGGTACAACAAACAGATCTTGTGCTAATAAAGTATACCTTGGCAAGTTCTTCCATCTGCTGAGATAATGAAGCCCTTTGGACAGGAGCAAAAGTAACTTCCCATAGCATTATGACAGGTGTGAGAGCACGGGTTGACAATTGCACATTCATCTTCATCTGAGATATATAGAATTTTCTTATTAGTGACAGCAAAACAAAATACAACTTTTCTATTTTAAAGAAGATTCCCCACAAGCATCAGAGAATCTCAGGAGTTTATTTATTTATTCAGCTTTCATTTGTTTTACCAGGTACTGATCAATACTGACAAAATTCATAATTAAACCATTGGCTTGAAAGTCTAATAAAACAGTGATACATAGAAACACAGACTTGTACAACCCTTTAAATCATAGTAACATAACATCTAAAGTTAATACAGGCAAGTGTTTAAGGAGTATTTGTCAATGTTACTTGAGAAAGCAAAGGATGACAAAGAGAAGAAAGCAAAGGGGATAGTGGGAAGAGTCCACTGATAGTCCACTGATAAAGCCAAACACCACTAGATGAAGACATGCATCTTTCAGCCATTTTATTCACCTCATCAGCACAGCATAAGTTGATAGTCTGGCTATACCTCAGAAACACATGGTGTTTAAATCCAGCTGATGCTCATACAGATTAAGCTGCCTGCAAAATATCTCAATTAACATCTAAACCAAAGGGTAAAAGCGTAACATAGATAAACTGCTCAGTAAAAACTGCCAGAAAAACTCAACCAATGGAGTCTGGCTTTATTGGTCTGAATATAACCATAAAGACTTAAAAAGTAAAAGTCATGGACATTCAGAAGCCATGTAGCTGAAACATTTAATGTCCTTAAGGGGCCATTTGCATATATTCCATGGACCTCCATTACAGAAGTTTTAAGGTATCATACAATAAAAACTGTACCTTGTCTGGGTTTTTCTTACAGTTTTTGCTGAATGGTTTGTTTGTGTGACCTTTTTACCCCTTGATTTGGGTATTATATATTGGTAGCCCACATAAGCAGGATACTGACGCCATGGGATGGATATTTAATTTTATTTATTTACCTGCTGTGGATATGCCAGCTATGAAATTAAAGTTTATATTTAATAACCTAAAATGCAGTAGATTTTTTGAAATGTTGATGGCACATACTGTAGGCAGCAGTATGGAAGTGGAGCAGGGGAAACTTTAGCTCCATTGAATGCATACGTCTTCATGCAAAGGTGAGATCATAAGTTCATAATGGGCAGAAAAATAAGTTATGTACTTACCATAATGTTCAATCTGTGTTGTCAATCTTCATTTATCCTTGACATATGGGTTCGGTTCCAAGCATCAGAAATGACTTGGTCATTACTACAACCTGCAAGAACCAAAAACTCTCGAGCTTAAGTCCTACCCAGAGTGCTCCTCTCCAATTTACCACAGATCGAGTTTGCAGATAAACATGTAAGGATGTAAACCTAGTATCACTTTAGTGGAGACCATACCTAGTGTTATATATGAAACAATCCATAACTAGTACTAGATTTTGTTCTACCAGGAGTTCAGACTTGAAGGGGATGGAGGGTGGGGAGTCAAGGATATATGAAGATCGACAACACAGATGGAACATTATGGTAAGTACATAACTTCTTTATCTGATGTTGTCAATCTTATTTATTCCTTGACATATGGGACAGAGCCCTCAGCTACCTTGTGTCTTGGGAGGACTCACAGAAGGATATTCCTAAGCACCACAGAACCAAAGGATGCTCTTCCCCTAGAGACTGAATCCAATTTCTAATGAGTAATAAAGGTATGTGGAGAAGCCCATGTCGCAGCTGCACAAATATCATCCATGGAAGTCTTCGAATGACAAATTGAAGCAGCTATAGCTCTAGTAGATTATTCCCTGACAGACCCAGCCAATTCAACTTTCCTCTTATTGTATATGAAGGATGTACAGGGTAACCACAGATACTGGTTTACCCATTCTGGTATTTGAAAAGGAAACAAATAGTTGGTCAGATTTTCTATTATCTTTCATTCTATAGAGATAGAATCACAATTGTCTGTAGATGTCCAATAAATGCAAAGAGTATTCATCTTTGTTTGAGAAATTGGGAAAAAAAGACTGGTAAATTGATTGTCTCATTAATATTTGTCTCTGACACCACCTTTAGCAGAAAGGAAGGGTTCATCCTCAAGGAAACTGTCTTTGTGAAATATCAAATATGGTGGTTTGCAAGGTATGGCTTGAATTTCTGAAATTCTTCTGGCAGATGTAATTGCAACCAGAAAAATAGTTCTCCAAGATAAAAATGTTAGGTCACAGCTGGCAGTAGACTCAAAGAGGAAATGTACTATCATTTGTAACACTAAGGTAATATCCCAGGGTACAAATGGATCTTTATATGGAGGTTTTAACAACAATGTCTCTCTTAAGAATGCTTTGCAAAATTTATGAGAAATTAATGAATATCTCTTGAACCCATTACGAAAGTTTGAAATAGCCATTAGCTGAACCCTAATAGTAGAGGCAGATGCTCCTTCTTCAAAGAGTAAAGCTAAAAATTCTAACAATTTGTTGATAGAAAGGATCAGTGTTATTATCACGAGCCCAGTAGGAACATTTCTGCCACTTACTCTTGTAGAGTTGCCTAATGGAGGGTTTGTGTGATGCCAGAATGATCTTATGAAGTGGGGAAAATTGCGAATTATGCCTGGCAATTAGTGGAACTGGAGAAGCCAAGCTGTCAGCCTGAGGTTTTGAAGGTTTGGGTGAACTAACCCCTCTTGATGGGTTAGGAGATCTAGATCTGGGTCCAGAGTCCAAGGTTGTTGAATCAGATAAGGCCAAAGAAAGGGGAACCAAATCTGTCAAGGCCAGACGGGAGCAATGAGAATTACTTTGCACTTCAACCTTATTAGTATTGTGATGACCCACCACTGCCAACCAGTAATCAAGGAGCCTCAATCCTTACCAATGGCAACAGTGGGGAACATTCACTGGGAGGATGACAGGTGCACACACAGTATTTCCAGATGCAGCTCTCTGCATCAAGGGCAATTTCCCTGAAGAGCACACACAGACCACATTCAGTCCGGGGCTGGTTCGTCTACCTTTCTCCATATCCCCAATAAGACTCACCACTGGCACTGCTATAGAGCTGAGTCCTTAGCCAGGGTTCCAAGCCAAGTCCTTCAACACTCTCTCTGTCCAACCACTGCTTTATGTCCCTGCCCACGTAGCTGATACACCCACACACACTCTTTGAGATTTTGATTTACACACACACACACACACACACACACACACACACACACACACACACACACACACACACACACACACACACACACACACACACACACACACACACACACACACACACACACACACCTGGGAAAGGTTGGCAGTGGTATACTTGCTATGCCTTCTTCTACCCAGACTATAAGGTAGTTATTGCTGCCACCAGTCACTCCTTCTCAGCTACTTTAAGGCCCTTAACAAAGGGTGTCCAATCTTACCATGTAATATTAATATTAACACAAATGGCAGCTTGACCAAGAGCAAGGCTGTAAGGAGTGGCCCATGCAGTGTCACCAAATAAATAAGCAAGTACTATCAAAACTTAAATATCTCTACACAGATCAGCCACAATGAAAGGTTTAAATATATTTAATAATAAATAATAAAAGAACAAGACAATACTAAATATATATTCACAGTGACATCAGAGTTCAAAACCACAGGAAAGGTTTAAAACAACATTGCAGGACAGTCTCAAATAAACAAAAATATCTAAACTAATTCACTATATTTCTGACTGTATCTAAGAGAATTACTATAACCTTAGAACTTACTAACAGAGGCAAGGCAGATGTGGTGAATAGATCTTCTAGTCATTGTCAGGTCCAAGACAGAATGCAGAATGCTCTGTCTCACTAAGAGACTTCTCAAATTAATGTTGTAAATATTACTGCTGGGATAGCTTGCAGAATTATATCATTTCTTGTCATCTAACTCTAGTTCCCAGGTGAAACCCCACTGCTGGAAGCTGGCAATATTTAGCATCTACCTGTAAATATACATAGACATCAGATCTTTGGCAGATGCTGGAAGTCATAAAACAATTGCATTCCTTCATGCTTTCACAGGTAGTAATTAGTTCACTCCGAAGACAATACAGAAATCTTCTCAGCACAGACTCTGTGTCTCTAGCTGCCTTGAAAACTGAAAGATACCACCTTTTATTGTGTAGCCTATAAAGTAATTTAATTTCAGCTATTTTCCTAAAATTGTTAGACTGAAGTTAACCTCCTGTATTCCAGTTCATAGGTTAGTACTAGGCTAACTGCCCTTGTGAGCCATTGTAAGCCTAGCCAATTATCCTTTGTGAGACTCAAACCCTGCACCTTGTGTTTGTAAGGCAAACACCTTAACCATTACGCCACCATCCCAACCCTGGGGTTTCCACTGTTTCCACTGTTAAAATACATACATTTAGACAGTTACAACATGGAGTGTACATTTCTGTTTTCTTCCAGCAGGGCACACTGTGGATGCATTTCAAACACAAACACTTTCTTTATAAAATACCTTTTCAACACACATGTCTGTACAAGCAGTTTGATATACATATGACATACAGTTCTAATACATTTGTAACACAGGCATCTTACACAAATCATTTTGATGTTCACCAAGTACATATAATTATTTACAAAATCCCCCCAGAAAACACAAACAACCTCTGTAGGTGGGCAAACAAATGTAAAATACAAAATAAATAACCAGAAGTCTAACCATCAAAGTTACAGCAGTTTAATAAAACACAGGTACAACTGCGACAGCAAGAAATCACAATTGTTCCCAAGGGAAAAGCAGTCTGAAAGGCTTGCGATGCTAAAAGCACTGCCCTCAGCTCTACAACACTGATATGCAAGTTGGCCTCCATGGGGGACCAAGTGCCTTGGACAGTCTTGCCCAGATAATGCTCTCCACTCCACTCCATTTGGTTGGCGTCTGTGGTCACTATGGTTCAGGGTTGAGAAGGAACAAAGGGACAGCCCAAGAGAATTTCGTCTGACTGAGACCACCAAGCTAGGTCTTTCTTGCAATGACTGGTAATCAAAATCTGATCTGACATTTTCTGATACAGTTTGGACAATTGAGAAGCTAGAAGCCAATGAAGAATTCTCATGTGAAATCTTGCTAGAGGAACTAAAGTAATGGCTGCCTTCATCGAGTCTAAGGCCTGTAAGACTAATCGTGCAGCTACTCTCTTGTTCCTGACAATCTTTTTTACTTGGGTCTTGATCTTTTGTAGTCTTGGAAGGAGAAGGGAAGCTATGCAAGTATTAGTATTCAGCACTGTTCCTATGAACTCTAAAATTTGTGCTGGAGTCAGGTGTGATTTTTTTTGCAATTTACGGTAATGCCCAGGTTATCGCAGGTCTGAAGAATGTAGTCTCTTGCTTGTTTTAGAAGATGCCTGGTGAGAGCAGTAATGAGCCAGTCATCTAAGTACTGAAACACCCGGAATCCTTGCAGTCTCAAGTGAGCTGCTACTACTGCCATGCATTTGGTGAACACCCTGGGGGCTGTGGTGAGGCCAAAGGGCAGAGCTCTGAACTGATAATGACTGGCTCCCATCCAGAAGTGGAGAAATCTGCTGGAGTGCTTGTCCATTTTTATGTGGCACTACGCGTCCTGGAGCTCTATTGAGCACATCCAATCATATTTCCCTAGAAACGGGAGACTAGACTGAACTGTGACCATCCTGAATTTTGTTTGTTGAATGGACTTACTCAAAAAACTCAGATCCCAAACTGGTCTCCAGTCCCCGGTCTTCTTTGGCACTAAAAAGAAACTTGAGTAAACTCCGGATTTGGTGGGACCTCTTAGATGACTCTTTTTTGAAGCAGTTTTTGAATTTCTAGTATGGATGGTTTCCCCTAACTGGGTGGAACATTGGGGATTCTGTTGGAATTGTTTGGAAAAGAGAGAAAGGGTATGGGTTATCCTCTGGTTATAATCCTTTGCACCCAAACATCTGAAGTTATTTGGAACCAGGCGTGTTGGTGCAAGGATAGACCCCCCCCCAACTGCTTCCAGAGGAAAGCAAACGGGCCTCATTTCAGGAGCGCTGGTAGGATTTTCCAGAAAAGTGTCCCTGGAACTGTGACTTTGTAGGCCACTTCTGCCTTGTAGATGGTGTCTTCCGTTAAAGCTCTCCCCTCTGCCCCTGGGAGAGCCACTGCCATGTGTGTCCTGAAAAGGCCCTTGGGACTTTCAAGACACATTTTCCTACTCCTTTGCTTCCTGCAGAGGACCATTGAGGAGTAGAAAAACATATGCCCACTGCAGAAAGGGTTTTTCCATCTTTCTCACACCTGGACAAAGTTTCTTGAACTTTAGGGGGAAAAAGAGATGATCCATCAAAGGGGACACTGAAGAATGAATACTGGAATGGCTCTGCAAATTCACATAAGTGCATCCAGGTGTGTCTCCTACAGGCTATGCCTGATCCCACTGCTGTAGTCGTCCCTTCGGTTGCATGTGCTATGAGCCTCATGTAGGAATTTGAAATGGACTCTAGGGTGGCCATCTGAGAAGCAACCTTATCTTGGACTGCTTCAGACATGGCTCCTGCAAGGATATGTGATAGCTCTTTAATCAGATCCTTCTGAAGTCTGCAGAAGTGTGCCATAAAGTTCAAAGACTGCAAATCAAAAGACAATGAAGCGTAAACCCGCTTTCCTAACATATCCATCACCCGACACTCTGTATTGGGAGGATGGATAGTGAAAATTTCATCTGCCAATTCCCTTTTTTGTGGCTGTCGCTACCACCATGGCATCTACTGGTAATCCGTTTGCCCAAAATTGATGGTCTTCTGGTTCAGAAACAATTTTGTCTGGCCACTTGGGAATAGGTTCTATGGTGCCAGGAACCTTCCACACCCACTGCAAGATCAACTTAATTACCTCGTCAGGAGGCACAGTAACCCAAGAGGTCTCTGATGGATTCCTCTAGAGAATCTAACTGTTTCCTCTTACACTTCCCCTTCTGAGGAACCTTCTCAGTGGGATGATCTGGGGAGGTATCAGAAGAAGACAATACATAAACAGGTGTCTCCTGTGGCCTTGGCGCTCACTGTCCAGGAGTTGAGATCAGAAGATCTGGTTGAGAGAAAGGTTCAGGAATTTGCACCAACAGGGAAGGAACCAACTGAATGCCCACAGTGGACAAGGCCCTCTTCATAGCCTGGAAATCTGCCCCCTCCCAAGAGGGAAGGAAGCCTGTAACCAAGAAGGACTGCCTCAGAACCGTGGTCACTCCCTGCTCTGAAGAAGCCGCTACCATACATAAGTTCATTTTTTGTATCTTTGAGCATACTAAGGGGTAGTCTCTAGCTAAAAACAGCATATATAATCAGTTTATCAATCTCTTTGCTGAAATTGTTGTCATCAGAAATTATTCTGGATAGCCTCACCATCTGTCCTTTCACTAAACTCCTTTTTTGTTTGTATGGATGACAACGATTATAATGCAAGTACACATTAGATAAAATAGATTTTCTATTAATTGTAGACTGAAATTTCTAAATCCTTAAGCAATGGGATGGCAAATAATTAATTGTGGATTTTGAAAAATGATAAGTAAACTTCAAAAATGGGTAGTAGAATTAATATGTGCAATAAATGCTGTTAATTCATCATAATTTCCTTTCCATATCATAAAAGTTGTAATCCAAAAAGTGAAGGTAGGCAATAACATGAGAAAAAAAGCTAAAACTGAACACTTGCTCATGTTCCCAGTAGCACATAACTGCATCTGCATATATGGGAGCACAAGTGGCACCCATGGCTACTCCACTTGCCTGTCTAAAATATTCTCTTTTAAAGAATACAAAATTATTAGTTGCAACAATCTCCATAACTGAATTAATAATATTGATGTTTTTGTTGGATAAACATTCACAGCCACATAAAATATCATTGAACCACATTAAACCTATTTGTTGTGGGATGCAGGAGAATAAATCCACTACATCAATAGTTACTAAGTACTAGTCAGGGTAGAAAAAATCTGACTTTAATTACCGAGAAAGTCCCAGGAATCCCTAAGTTTGTTTGTGTCTTTCGGCTTTTCCCTGTTAGGGGTCGCCACAGCGGAACTCCGGTCCACTAATGATTGGTAGTAGAGTTTTACGTGCTGGCTTGCCGGGCCTAACGCACAACCTTCAAAGAAGGAACGCCCATTCACACGTCGTCACACAGAAGACGCTCTAACTGAGAATCGAACGGGCAACGTCTAACTGTGAGGCGACAACGCTACCCTAAGTATGTGTGGAAATTTATTCCTGAACTGTTTGTCTAACTTATCAACATAAATTGTATTTTGTTTGCAAGACTGATAAAAATGGATTGCTATTCTATGCATGCATATAAAATCTTGATACCCTCCCCAAGCCACAAAAATCCTTGCGTGACTATATTCATCTGCCCATGATGCCTGTCCTCTCGTTTCTATTCTTGTTTATGGTGAAACAGCAGTTGGTAATGAAATGTGCTGTTTTACCTCTGTTTCACTGGCTGTCCTGTTATATCTCAGTATCAATCTGTCATGCATGCCCTGTTTCTCTCTGCCTCTGTCTCAGAAGAAAATTGAGCGATACAAAGTCAGGAAATGCCAAGTTCATGTTTTCAGTTAGCATAAACTCCTTAACCTGCTAAAGTGGAATAGGAGAAGGACTGTTACAAAGCAGTTTTTTTAAAGGTACACACATGTACACTACCAGAGCACACAACATGTTGTCTCTGTCAGTGAAGGTTAAATTTTGCCTGCAAATGAACATCGGTTTCCAAGCCTTCATTAGGTACACTCACTCTTCAGATATTCAGTGGTAGCCTGGCATTAGCAGTGACTATGAAGTCATGTTCAGATAAGTGCTATTAAATGCTAGAGAATGAAAGAGTTACTAATGCAGAGTCAAAAACTATTGTCTCACTGCAAAGATGGCTCACCTTATGTCGTTAAGCTACAGAAAGGCAAACTAATGCAATTCACATACATTAAATTACAAATATAAAATAGCACCTCAAACAACATTTGGTATTTTCTGTTAGTAAATTAAATAACAGCTGACCCTCGGCATGCTAGGAAATTTGTTTCAGAAATAAGGTCTTAAAGAAGAGAAAGCCCTGTCTTCTAAGATGAAAGTTGTATAGGGTCTAGTTTAAAAAGTGTCCCACTGTCCTGAAATCTCAATAAGTACCATGATTTCACTACAGTATGTTTACTAGCTAGAAGCAGACAATATTAGAAAACAGAAAATCCTGAAGTAAGGAAAGAAGCAAAAGTCTGGACTGTTCTGCTACGGGTAGCTTGTTAACAGTATGGAGTGTTATATGGTAATGATCACACTGGCTAGTCAGACTAATGAAGTAACAGATTTAATTAGGCATTTATGAATGATATGTGAGATGCTTGCTGAAATGCCCAGAAACAAAACTCAAAATGTGTGATAAGGACATTAATTAGCATGAAACATATATTCCACTTTAATCACTGTGCCTAAGCTATCCATTTTTTATAAGCCTGCATTATAAAATGGTGCTATATTCATTATTGAAAGAAAAGTTGTCTCAACCCAATTTACCCCAAAAGTGGAATTCTTTCATTGTCTAGTTCACTTTTTTAGATCTCCTTTATGTGGTTACTCTAAGAATCCATGCTGCCTTGAATTTTGTTGGTTGTTGTAGTCATGTCATCTTTCAGTATAGAAAATTTCTTAACATTCTTTTTTTTTTAAAATACCTTTATTAAATTCTCACTTAAAACACATGTAAACATACATTAATGGTAAAGCAAGCAAACCATATTAACATTTTTCCATTTGCATACATTATACATCACATATCCTTTCTTTCTTTGTAACTATCATCTGTCCAACAATACATAAATTAATGAATTCCTACCTACCTTTAAACATACATATATACATACATAGATATATACATACATAGATATATACATATATATATATATATATATATATATATATATATATATATATATATATACAGATATTTCAAGCATGGACATTAATGCCCTTCTAGCTTGCCAACATATCAAAACACTTGTTCCCATAATAAGTGGCCAGGCTGTTCTTAAAAATATCTAAACTAGTACTTGCTTTAATGCAATTTGGCAGTCTTTTCCATGGATCACCTATTCTGTCAGAGAACCAGTTAGTACACTTCTCATTCCTATAGAATCTCTTTTAATTTCTCCAAGTCTTTTGGGTTTCTAAAACCACGACAGGAGTGGACCCCATTCCTAAGTCTAAGTACGGTTAAAGTTCATGAAATTAGTATTGTTTCAGTCTTTGATGTTAGTCAGGAGTGACCTATGCAGCACCAGCAATGTGCCTAGTAATGACTCCTTCTGCAATTCATACAGGGTTACATAGATTGGTAACATATCTAAATATGGTTGTAGATTCTTTTTTATAAGATTAATTGCTCCTACTACTATTGGAATTGTCTGGGTATCTTTCTTCCACATTGCTCTCATTTTTGCCTGCAAATCCTGATATTTTATGACATGACTTTGTGTCTCTCTGTACACAACACACTGTAGTAACTGGGTGTGGAAATTTCAATGATCAATCCTACTTCTGTCTTCTTTTCTTGGACCACTATATCTGGTTTTCTACCATCTATCTTTTGAACTGCTGGTAATGGGTGATCCCATGTGATATAAACTTTATCATTTTCTATGATGCTTTGTGGTTCATTTCCAGTGTTTTTCAGCCACTTCAATACCATAATGTTTGCACATTCCCCAGTACAACAGTCTTGCCACATTATTATGCCTTTCGGTATACAATCTTTCTGCCATTAGTATATCACAACCAGCAATGAGGTGTGTGACTGTTTCCAATTTGGTTTTACAAAACCTACATTTGTCTGTTTCTCTCACATGTTCAATGGAATTTGTAAACCAATGTGTATGCAGCCCACTATTTTGGGCCACCACCTTTCTTCTCTTGGTTTGAATTTGCCTCTCCTCAACCATTCCTGCGTTCGTTCCTGATCAACATGAGGTTCTTCCAGAAGTTTTCTACAGTATACTTGCTACTATATTTATACATTTTCCACACTTCTTGCCTTCTCATCTGGTCCCTCACCTTATATTCTTTCTTTTGTTTTTTGGCACATTCAGTTGCTGCCTGATTTTTATCTACTTCTGGTTTGATTTCCATTCCTGCTTGATGCCAATATGCTTCTGCTAGATTAAGCAGAGAAGTCATCTTAGATTTATTCTCCTCATATTTCAAAACATTCACTACATTTGGGTCTTGTGAGGTCAGCAGATATGTGTGGAGTCCCATGATTCCAGATCTATACATGAGAATCAATTTCAAGGAGGCCCATACCTCCTTCAGAACGGGGAATATATAATCTTGGTATACACTGATTTTTATAAATCATTTGGTGAGCATGAAGCATCCTTCTTGTTTTCCTATCTAATCTATCCAACACATTTTGGGGCCAGTCAATCACTCCAAAACTGTAAGTTAGGACAGGAAGAGCAAATTGGTTTTTAGCTTCGATTTTGTTCCTAGATGTCAGTGCTGTTTTCAAGATTAATTCTTCTGAATCTTTTTTAATGTCTCCAAATATTTTTGGTTTCTAATACCATGACGGGAATGGACCCCATTCCTAAGTCAAAGTACGATTAAAGTTCATGAAATTAGTATTGTTTCAGTCTTTGATGTCAGACAAAAGTGCTCTTTGCGGCACCCATAATGTGCCCAGTAATGACTCCTTTTGCAATCCGTATGGAGTTACATGGATTGGTAACATATCTAAATATGATTATAAATTCTTTTTTATAAGACCTGTTGCTCCTACTACTGTTGGAACTGTCCGGGTATATTTCTTCCACATTGCTCTCATTTCTGCCTGCAGATACTGGTATTTTATGACTTTGTGTCTCTCTGTACGCAAGACACTATAGTCACTGGGTGTGGTGATTTCAATGATCAATGCTACTTTTCTCTTCTTTTCTTGGACCACTATACCAGGTTTTCTAGCATCTATCTTTTGAACTGTTGGTAATGGCTGATCCCATGTGATATAAACTTCATAATTTTGTATGATGCTTTGTAGCTCATGTTTCCAGTGTTTTTCAGCCGCTTCAATACCATAATATTTGCACAATCCCCAGTGCAATAGTCTTGTCACATTATTATGCCTTTCAGTATACAGTCCTTCTGCCATTAGTGTGTGGCAACCAGCAACAAGGTGTGTGACTGTTTCCAATTTGGTTTTAGAAAACCTACATTTATCCGTTTCTCCCGCATGTTCAATGGACTTTGTAAACCAGCGTGCACATTGCCCATTCTCTTCGGCTGCCAATATTAACCTTTCATTTCTTGGTTTGAATTTGCCTCTCCTTAACCATTCCTGTGTTCATTCTTGATCAACATGAGGCTCTTCCAGAAGTTTTCTATACTTGCAAATACATTTATATTTTTTCCACATTTCTTGCCTTCTCATCTGGTCCTTCACCTTATATTCTTTTTTTTTTTTTGTTTTATGGCACATTCAGTTGCTACCTGGTTTTTATCTACTTCTGGTTTGATTTCCATTCCTGCTTGACTTCGATATGCTTATGATAAATTAAGCACAGAAGTCATCTTGGATTTATTCTCTTCAAGCTTCAAAACTTTCACTACATTTGGATCTTGTGGTCAGTAGATATGTGTGGAGTCCCACAATTGCAGATCTATACATGTAATCAATTTCAAGGAGGCCCATCTCTCCTTCGGAACGGGGAATATATAATCTTGGTATACACTGATTTTTATAAATCATTTGGTGAGCATGAAGCATCCTTCTTGTTTTAATATCTAATCTATCCAACACTTTTTGAGGCCAGTCAATCACTCCAAAACTGTACGTTAGAACAGAAAGAGCAAATTGATTTGGATCTTGTTCCTAGATGTCAAAGCTGTTCTCAGAATTAATTTAAGTCTTCTAAAGTATTCTTTACTGAGTTTTATTCACATTTGTTCATGTTTTATTGCTGATCCTTCATCAGTTCCCAAGTATTTATACACTCCCTCTTGCTCAAGTTCTTTTATATCACATTCTTGTCCCAAACTGATGTTCTCCTGTTGCTGAAGTTTTCCTGCTTTAAAGGTCACTTTTGCACATTTATCAAGACCAAATGACATTCTAATATCATCTGAAAAAGTTTTGACAACCTGCAGCTGTGCTTTCAGTTCCTCATCTGATGGGCTATAGTTTTAAATCATCAACAACGAGAAGATGAGAAGTCATTAGACTTTGCTGTTTTCTAGGAGCCAAATTGTAGCCATGGCCTAAGCTGTTATGTAAACAGCTTAATGGATTAATGGCAAGGCAGAATAGGAATGGTGAGAAGAGGGTCATCCTGGAATATCCCCCTTTGAATTTTGATCCCTAGGATAATAATCTGTCCTTTATCATGGCTTAATTGCAAAGTGGTCTGCCATTGTTTCATGGTTACTGTAATGTAGTCAAACAGTGTACGGTGTATCTTATACATTTTTAAGCACTCTTTTATCCATGAATGTGAGACACTATTAAATGTTTTTTTGTAGTCAATCCATACCATAATTAGATTCTTCCCCTTTTTACAGTTCTCCACTATAACTTTATTTAACAACAAATTATCCTTTTTCCATATGACTTTCTTTTATTGCCCTTTTGTTCTACTACCATAATTGAGTTTTCTTCTAAATGACTATAAACTCTGTCAGCATCAATTCCCGTGTATAGTTTATACATCGTCAGAAGGCAATTTATTGGTCTATAATTTTTTGGGTAGCTTGCAGGTTCACTCTTAAGTAAGAACATTGTTTTGCCTGTTGTTAGCCAGTGTAGAGTCTGTTCGGGGTGCGCATATAAATAGTTCTTACTATCCTCGTGCAAAGATGTTAATACTTTTAACCAAAAGTTAGGTACTGCATCTGACATGGGGTTTTCCAGTTACAGGCTTTTCTTAACTTTTTTTCAATCTCTCTGGCTGTTATTTCATCCCATTTCATATCCTGTACCTTTAAACTACTTATTCTTTCTTTTACTTCTTCTATCCATTTAGCATCTTTGTTATGTTCCACAGGATCCTCATAGATACTTCTCCAAAATGCATCTACTTCCCCTTTTTTTGGCAGTCTTTCAATTCCTTTTACCTTATTTCCTAATTCTCTATATAACCTTTTTTGGGTCATCAAGAAATTGCTTATTTTGTATTTTTCCCTTATATTTATCTGTGTATCTTCTAACTTTTTCTGCCTGTGATGAAATTTTTAGTTTGTTATGACTGCGGTGGTGGTGCTGCGGTAGCGTTGTCGCCTCATAGCAAGACGTTGTCCCGTTCGATTCTCAGCTAGAGCGTCTTCTGTGTGGAGGCATACGTGAATGGGGCGTGCCTTCGTTGAAGGTTGTGCATCAGGGCTGGTAACGCGGTACGTAAAAATCCACTACCAATCATTAGCGGACCGGAGTTCCGCTGTGGCAACCCCTAACCGGGAAAAGCCGAAAGACACAAACAATTTGCGATAGTGCATGATAGATCCTGGTCTGTTTTAGCACTGTGCATTGCTTTAATCACATCTATCTTTCTTTGTATTTTTGTTGATCTATTCCCTTTTCTATAATCTTTTAACAGTGGCACCTCTTGTCTTAATTGCTTTATAGTTTTTTCTATTCGATATTTCCATGATGGTATTCGCTTTCGCCCCCTCCTTTCCCTCACTATCCTGTGATCTTGTGGTAGAACTTTATCAGTTATTAATTTAGCAGCACAGTAGTATATCCTGTTTACTTCTGTTATATCACATGGATCTCCATCGACAGTCCTAATTACTGCATTCATTTGTTTTATCAGGCTTCTTACTTTTTGGGTTTTATTGACTTTCTGCAGTCTATTTCTCTCATTGATCTTAATATATCTATCCATGTCCGTTAAATCAAGCAACTCTTCTCTTAGATCATTTTCTTCCAAACTGAGGGCACATCCCTTGTTTTCCTTTTCCTGCGGGCATTCTATAGAAAGTTCTACAGCATCTTCCTGTGGAATATTCACTTCAATTTTGTCCTGTGTCATCTGTTGCTCTGTCATATGGGAACTCAGTGGTCTATCACTCCTCAACATTGACTGCATCAGAGTTTCCACAGTTTCCTGTTCCTTTCCTTGCTGTCTAGCTTCAAGTGAACGTTTATAGTGGTTTCCTGTGGAAGGCTCCAAAATATCTTGATATGGCACTTGACCAATTGCTTCCTGTTCTACTGGTTTCCCCTTAATTTGGATATCCATTGCTTTATCCTGTTGTGGTGCTTTCTAAATTTGATTTTCTACACTGAATCCTTCTCTCTGCAGTTGCTCCATGACCTCAATTTCTCTAATTTTTCTTTGACTTCTCCATTACTAACCTCTTTTTCTACTTTTCCTCTTAGTCTTCTTATTTTTTGTATTGTAAAGTTTTCCATATCTGGATTCCTTTGCCTGTATTTCTCTTCAAATATCTTTGGTACTGCTCTTTTTGTATTGGTTAGTTTTGCTTTCTCCTTTGGATAAATATTACACCATATTAAATCTCTTTTCCTTTACCATGTCCATATTTCTTCTTCACATGTCTCCTGATCTTCTTGCTTTTCCTTATTCTGGGGACTCACTCCATCATACTGTGATATAGTCTGTGTTAGACCGTCTACATTAAATTCTTCACTTCGCACACACTCCATAACTTCAACTTCTATTTCTTTAACTTCTGCTTTACTAATCTTCTTTTCCACATTTACATCTTTGTGATATTAATTTTTTACTGTGAAATTTTCCATATCTGGATGCCTTTGCCTGTATTTCTCTTCGAATATCTTTAAGACTGCCTTCTCTATATTAGTTAACTTGGCTTTCTCATTTGCATAAATATTGCACCATATCAAATCTCTCTTTCTTTCCGATGTCCATATTTCTTTTTTATATTTTTCAAATATCTCTACGGTTTGTTGTTTATATTTTTGCACTTCCTCAGATGCTTCATTTTCCAAACAGATCAAAGTTTTTTGATCTATATGCTGTTTTTCAAAAATATGTTATATTAATGAACACAATTTTTTATTTGAAGCTTCTGACAGTTTTTCCTGCGGAAGTATTTTTCTTTCCTCTAATTTCTCTCTTAATTGTTTTGTATATCTTGTGTCTGGAAATTCTGGGCTTTTTACATAATAGTAACAATACATAATTTCTTTCTAATCCTCAGTAGTCCACTCTATCATCTTTATGGTTCTTCTTTGGCCAATCAAGTTTTGTGATTTTTGTGGACTGCTACTTCCTTCTACAAAGGGGAGGGGGGGGCATCCTCCCCCTGGGCCTGGCCCCATTGTAGGAATGTTTATGAATTTTGAGGATTCTACACTGTCATTTTTTCCAGTCCTGGCACCAGTGCACCTACCAGGATTGGGCACTTTTTATCCTAGATCTTGTGCACCCAGCTATCTTTTTTTGTTTTTAACTTACTTCTGTCCATGATATATGCTATATAAATACAGTCTATATATCAGTGTCGGCTTGGTGAGACTTTGTGAAAAACAGGGTCCACCTTGTGAAGGCACTCACCAAGACTTGAGAGGATGAATTCAATTTCAGCACTACTGCTCTCCTTTGCTTGCTGACTTTTCATCTCTCCATTAGGACCCCCTCTTATATCTTCTATATAGGTTATCTGATGATTCTCTAGTACTTTTTGATAACCCCAAACATTCCTAGAGGTAGTTGTCTCTAAATGTCCTATATACCTGAATAAGATCTCCTCTTAGATATCTGTAAGAGACACTGTACAAGTTCAGATATTATAGTCTTTCATAATAACTTAAATTTTCACATCCATGGATGCTTTTGGTATATTTCTGCTGTATTCTTTCCAGTTTATTCATGCTAATTTTCTTATAGGGTTTCCATATTGTTATTCCATATTCAAGTTTGGGTCTAATGTAACTAACAAACGATGACTTCATCATTTTTGATTTCCTAGACTTTATAAATCTTTTTTATACAATCTATAGTTCTATAACTATCATTAACCAATTGGTTGATATGATTAGAAAAACTCATAGCTGAATCTACCCATTTACCAAGGTCCTTAACTGAGTCTACAGTTTCAATCACTGTGTGCTGTATTAAATATTCACCTTTCAATTTATGTTTCCCAAATCTCATATGTTTAGTTTTTGATGTATTTATCAGCATATTATTCTCTTGTGCCCAAATGGTCAATTTAGCCAAGTTATTTTGCAGACATGCCTTACCTGTAACACATGTAATTGGTTTACCCAATTTCAGGTCATCTGCATATAGACTGTAAACACCTCAGATGAAAAAGTTACTTTGAAAGATACAATCTAAAGAAGTAACGGCCTAGGAGGAGCCCTGTGGGACACCCTGACTGTAACCAAGGATTTCACCTGTCCAGTTGCTATATGACACTTGCCATGTCCTATCTGTAAGCCATGCAGCTATCCATGTTATCAAGAGTAAATGTCACTCCTCCTCCTGAACATTACTCTTCATATGCTGTTCACACAATTTAATTTATTTTATGTAATTTTCTCCTCCTTTTTTCTAAAGATCCCTCAGCCAGTTTTATCTCTTTTATAATATTCAGTACTTCAAATACAGATGATTTAGACTTTGATTTCCATTTCCTATTAATTGCTTTTCGACATCCTACAGAATCAAACTTAATATGGGCTTAATCTTTCAAATCAATTCAGATCCCGTATCCCATCTCAAAAGAATCATTTTGTTACAGCTACTCACGCAATATTTATGAGAGAGAGAATTTTTAAAATCTGCCAACTTATTACATTTCCAAAACATATTTTCTAGTTACCTCTTTCTTCCCTATCACACCTCAACACTTGCTATCCACCCAAGGAAAACTTCTTTGAAGTCTTCTTGGGGTATAAAAATACTTATGCAAACACTACCAAACAAAGAATCTAAACCTTTTGCACTTTGTTGCTTACTTGGGAGCTACATATATGTTCTCCCATTATTCACTTGTAAATTGCTTTTTCACTCTCCAATCTTTTCTAATCTCCTCTGACTGATTCTAATAGTTATCATGCAATATTTTATATACTTTATGAATTACCCATTTTTTAACAGCAGCTTCTTTTCTAGATTCAACTAAAAACTCTACCAGAGCAGGTCTTTCACTTAAAACTTCTCTATCCCTTTCACTTTTCTATACCTTGATATCAGTCCCTGGTATGAAAGACGGTCTCTAGCCTGCAGTCCAAACATCTACTTAGCCTCATCTCACTCTTTTATTACCTTTCCCTCTCTAGTTATTTGTACCCAATACCATGATTCCTTTGCCAGTTTCTCCAATAAATTCCAGTCCCTTCTTACATATTTTCTGTACCCCCTACATATAGTCATTCCTATAGGCAAAATCCCCTTTCTCAAGTCTCATGTTGTCTTAATTCTTAGAATACTTTTGGCTACTTTATGACTATAATATTATGCAAGGTTGTTATTATTCTCCTTAAGGATCTGCATCCAAAATCCTGCTCTCCCTCGCTATGTCTTGAACTTCCCCCTGCTTCTTCATCATCCCTTTCCATTCTGAATTATAACCTTCTGCTTGTCTTATGTATATGAGCCTTAACTGTGTAGCTGTAAAATATCCCTTCAAATCAAATAATCCCAAACCACCTTGTTCCATTGGAAGGATCAATGTATTCAACTTAACTCTTGCCCTCTTCTACTCCCAGATAAATTCCTTCAACACTTTATTATTGTTCACAACCTCTCCTTTGGTTATTAGAAATAGGCCTGAGACACATATATAACAAGAGGGACTACAACATTTTCATTGCTTGTTTCTTACTATCCATCTCCATAAACAAGAGCTTCCAGTACCTTCGTTTTTATATTACCTTATGTTTAGTCTCTTCTCACATACCATTAGCCACTATAACAGAAGCCATTTTAATCCATACTCCTAAATACTTCATCTTATGAGTTCCCATAAATATGGATATTGCTGAACCAATTTGTGTGTGGGTATGTAATTTATGACTACAGTCTTTGTTTTATCTTCATTAATTTCATATCCAGAAAATACATGAAACTGTCTCAGAATGTTCCACAACACTGAAATGTCCTTTTTGGATTTATCAGTTACAAAATAATACCATTTGCAAATAAAGTAAACTTTTCTTGATACTGTACCAATTATATCCTTTTATTTCTGAGCCCCTTATTTTCTTTGCCAATGGCTCTAAATATAAAGCAAATAACAAAGGGGAAACGGCACCTGCTTCCTCTGCTCAAACACAAGCTATCAGAGAGGAACACCTCCAGTTTTAATTCTTAACTCCAATAATTCATATATTCTCCTAATTAACCTTATTATTGCATCAGGAAATGCAAATGCTTCCACTGCCCAACTCAAAAAATCCCAGCTTAGTCTGTTGAATCCTTTCTCTGCATCAATACACAAAAACAGCGCAGCAATTTTTTACATTCTGTTTCCATCTAGATCATCATTGTTCTATTAATACTGTCAAATGTTTGGCCTTCCCTCCACAAAACCACAATGATCAATATATCAATTTTGGAAACCCCTTTGCCATTCTTTTAGCTAATATAGACATATAAACTTTATAATCATGGTTTAAAATGTAGATGGTTCTATATAAAGTTGGGTTTGATAGGTCTTTACTGTCTTTAGGTAATATAGCCACCACAGCTTTCTTCTAAGATGTTGGTGCTTCCCCTCCTTTTAAAACACTATTAAACAAAATCTTCCAGATCTTAATCACCTTCTTTCCTCCTAACTTCGATACTTCCATAAGAATGCCATCTTTTCCTGGAGACTTTCCTGAAGATTAGTTATACATTAATAATTTTATCTCATCTGATTCCAACTTAAATGTTAGTTGATGAGCTTCATCTACCTCTAACCTTGGCATAATTAAGTCATCTGTAAATATCTCCTTTTGTACTCTATATTGATTTCCACATTTCTCTCCTTTGTACAAACATTCATAAAATTATTGAAATATCTCTAATACTTCCACAGGATCTCTGGTTATTTTTCTTGCTATAGGCTCCCTAAATTTGGCAACAACCCTTTCTACTTTGTGTTGCCTAAGTCACTGTGCTAAGTGCATTTATGCTCTGAAGTTCTTATAAAAAGTTGCTTAGCAGCAGTCTTTCAAAACTCAAACATATTATCCAGGTACTCCCTTATTTCCTCTTTCACATTCTGCATTTGTGTTTCTTCTTATTCAGTGAGATAACCCCTTATTCTGCAATACTTTAACCTTTGTCAGCCCCTCTAAGTAATTCTTACTTCTTCTTAATCACATTTCTTTCTCTTTTATTTCTACACTATTCTTATACTATATTTTCATTTTATCCCACTCACTAGCTATAACATCTGAAGAAATCTTCCCTAATAACTCTTGAATAATTTCTACAGTCCCTTCCTTAAATTCCTTTGTCTTTAACTGGTAGGTGGGAAAGCACCAGTGCCTTATTTTTACTTCATTATCCTTCATTTTCATCATAGTTTTAATTGGTGCATGATCTGAATTAGTTATTAGATATGTGTTGAAGCTTTCAATTAAATGCACATGTTCCTGTGAAATATAATTTGTATCTAGTCTAGCCCAGTTATTGTACCTTGGGGAATAATATGTAAATTATGTCTGAGTTCCTACTACTGAATTCACATCTTCCATACCAAATATTTTCATAAATTTAATCAGAAATCTAACCACATCTGTTATATTTTCCCTTCTAGGTCCACCTGGTGCAGCCTCACTATTGCAAATCAAGGTCCAGTCCCCACCTACAAACAATATTCCATGCTGAAAGCTGATTATTTTTCCCAAAATTTTATTAAGCTCCACAACAGCAGCTTCTGATGGAATATAAATACAATCCAGCATAATTCTTTTCACTTGCCACTAGCCCCTTTCTACCACAAATCTACCATTATTATCTTCTTTTCCTCTTCTATCACTATTGGAGCCCCTTCTCCCATTTAGTACAGATACTCTTCTTTTCCTATGTCCTGATAGTCTGCTGAATGTTTATCCTGAAATTCTTTCTTTGTCAAATTCACATGCTCAATTCTTTCCAAATGTGTCTCAGCAGTACGGTTATTTGCACTCTGCATTAAATATAATTCAATACTTTTTCCATTTTGTCTATACCTGCAAAGTCATTTACATTGCAAGATAACAAGGATAGCATAGCCATTATGATAAAAAGCTACTCTTCCCACCTATCATACAGGACATGTTTTTTGAATGTGTATTTCCAACTTTTGTGTTACATGCACAAGCTAATGGTTGGCAGGCTGATCTTTTATACAGTTGTTTATTCCTGTCTCCATTTGAACCTATGTCATATGTTTTAAGACTTTTTGTTTTAACGAAATCCCTCAAACAAAAACTAAATACGTTTTCTGAACACCCGTCACCCCTATTAATTTAGAACAAACACACAAAAAAAATGAAATGAAACCCTCCAGATAGGAACAATTGCCCCAAATCAACAGCTGCACCCACAGACATTACCTAACCTAAAATTATGGTTACCCACACTAAAGTGCAAGCTACAGCCAGTGATTGTTATCTGTTCTTTTCTTATATCTACCCCCATGTGAAGAACAGCTTGGATGCTTTCAGAAAACATTAACGTTTAGCCCTAAGAAAAAGTGAACTAGCTAGATTTAAAACTAAATTGTACACTTTCTATTAAATGCATCAATGTATTAAGGCTGCTAGGGAGGCTGATATCTCTTATTCACTTCCCATAATTTCAAACTTTATTATTATTCACTGAACTGCTTGCCAGTGTACCTTTAAATTTTACATTTCCCTCAGCAAAGAATTCTCAGAACAGTCAAGGTTAACTGCTTGCACTTGCAGGTAGTTTTCCAGCACGTAAAAGTAGTCAGTAGTGAATCTTTGTAAATTTCACTCAGAACAGAATGCCTTCAGTTACAGAGTTTTTGACTCCTACTGAACATTTGCTAATAGAAAAAAAACAAGCTAATATCTTTGCAAATTTAAGAAACTTCATATTTTTTCATAGCTTTCAGCATTTTTTCAAACCTATTTGTTTATAACAAAAAGAAGTTATGTTCTTACAATAACGTTCCACCTGTGTTGTCCATCTTCATTTATTCTTGACTGATGGGGTTCGTTTCTGACCTCTTGGAACTGACTCAGCCATTATACATAGCTCACGCCAGTCAAAAACATTCAAGCTAAGGCTCTACCCAAAATACCCCTCTTCCCATTACCTCAGATCAAGTTTGCATTGCAGTTAAGAAAATACAGAAGCCCTAAGGTATAATCCTATAACATCCCAGGACTAGGTCCAAACCTCCAGGAGTCTTTTGGAGGGGGTAGAAGGGTGGGATGTCAAGAATGAATAAAGACTGACAACACAATTGGAACGTTATGGTAAGAACATAACTTCTTTATCTGATGTGGTCAATTTTCATTCATTCTTGACTGATGGAACAGAGTCCCCAGCTACTTTAGATTATGGGCAGCCCTAAGGAAGGATATTCCTGAGCACTATAGAGCCAAAGGATGCTCTTCCCCTGGAAACCATGTCTAATTTGTAATGGGTGATAAAGGTATGTAGAGTAGCCCAAGTTGTAGCTGCACATATGTCTTCCACAGAAGCCTGGAATGAAAGACCGCTGAAGTGAAAACAGATCTGGTAGAATGAACCCTAACTGTAGTAGACAGTTTGAGTTCATTTTGATTGTAGATAAAGGTAACACCGTCTGTAAGCCATAAGCCATTTTGACAAGGTTACCTTTGATACAGGTTTGCCCAATCTGGGTCCTGAAAAGGATAAAAGTAGTTGGTCTGATTTTCTAGAATATTTCATTCTGTACAAGTAAAAACATAATTATCTGTGGACGTCCAACAAGTATAAACAGTATTCTCCCTTGTTTGCAAAATTTGGGAAGACTGGTAAGTCTATGGACTGGTTGATATTAGATTCCAATACCACTTTGGGAAGGAAGGTGGGATTGGTTCTGAGTGATACTCTTGTCTTTGTGAAAAATGATATAGGGATGATTCACACATAAAGCTTATAACTCTGAAATTCTCCTAGTAGATGTGATAGCTACTAGGAAGAGGGTCTTCCAAGCCCTGGAGGTGCGACAACAAGTCCGGAGCTGGGTCTAGAGTCCAATAACGGCGAACCAGATGAGGCCAAAGAACAGGGAACTAGACATGGCTGGGCCAATAAGGTGCAATGAGAATTATTTTGCTTCTCAACATTTGGGCTTTCCTCACAAAACTGGGGGATCACCGGAATAGGAGGAAAGGCATACAGAAGTCCCGGGGGGGGCAATCGAGAAGAAGTGCGTCTCTCAGGGACTCCTCACAGGTAGGAATTAAGGCAAAGGAGCATCACGGTTGAGACTGAGAGACCACCCATGAGGAAGGAGGATGCATCTGCTCAGTTTGTCCGCAATTACGTTGGAGTTCCCCGAGATATGTGATGCTATCAGAAAGTGGTTGGAAGCGATAGCCCATTGCCAAATCCTTAGGGCTTCCTGACATAGAGGGTAGGATCTGATTCCTCCCTGTTTGTTGATATACCAGACTACAGACATGTTTGATTGGATTGCAACTGTCCCCAAAAGAAGGACAGACTGGAATGCTTGCAACACTAAAAGCACTGCCCTCAATTCTAGGACTCTGATGTGCAAACTGGCCTCTTGCAGGGACCAAGTGCCTTGAACAGTCTTTCCCAGATAATGCCCGCCCACCCTATCTGGGAAGCATCCGTGGTCACTATGTCTTTGGGCCGAGAGGGAGAAAAGGTACAACCCCATAGATTCTCTTCTGGCTTCATCCACCAAGATAAATCCTTTTTGCAATGATTTGTTATCAGGACTGGATGGGGACATGGGATGCATTAGAATCGACCACTGTGATGCCAACAGCCATTAAAGCAGCCTCATGTGACAGTTTGCTAGGGGAACTAATGTTATAGTTGCTGCCATGGTTCCCAGAGCTTGTAGCACCAGACGAGAAGGAATTTTGTTTTGGGAAATAATTACTTGAACTTGCAATTTTAGCTTCAACAGCCTGTGGAGAGGAAGAGAGGCTACACAGGACACTGTATTTAGTCTTGCTCCAATGAACTCCAGCTCCTGGAGACAATTGTGACTTTTCCTTGTTGACTGAAATCCCTAGTGTTTTGGCAAGATGTAGAATGTTGTCTATGGCGTAAAGCAGTAGATGCCTGGAGGGGGCAGTGAGGAGCCAGTCATCTAGATATGGAAATACCCGGTATCCTTGTAGTCTCAAATGAGCTGCTACGACATCCATGCATTTGATGAACACCCTGGGGGTTGTGGTGAGACCGAAGGGAAGCGCTCGCAATTGGTAATGACTGGCTCCTAGATGGAAGCAGGATACCATCTGGAGAGTTTGTCCATTTTTATGTGGTAATACGCATCCTGAAGATCTATAGAGCATATCCAATCATTCTCCTCCAAAAAGGGAAGGATAGACCGAACTAATTTGGTCTGTTGTACAACGTTGTTCACTAGGCTAAGATCTAGGATTGATGTCAAGTCCCATGTCTTTTTTAGCTCTAAAAAGAATCTTGAGTAGAATTCAGATCCTATTTGGTCTGGTGGGAATACATGGATGACTCTTTTTTGAAGCAGCTTTTGAGTCTCTACTGCTGCTAGATTCCTATGACTGGTGGAACATCAGGGATTTGCTTTTGGGGTTTTGGCAAAATAATGAAGGGGATGTGGTAACCTCTGGTAATTATTTTCTGCACCCACATATCCGAGGTTATCATAAGCCAGGCTGAATAGTGCAGAGAAAATCTTCCCCCCGACTGTCTCCAGAAGTATGCAATCAGGCCTCCATTCACAAGCGCTGATAGGGTTGTCTGGAAAATGAATCTCTGGAGCCCTGGTTACGCAGACCCCCCTTGCCATGGGGAGAGCGTCTTCCAGAAGAGTTACCCCCTCTGCCCCGGGGAGGGAATACTCACTACGTGTGTCCAGAAAAGGCCCTTGGGTCTTCTTGAACCACATTTTTCCACAGTTTATTATGACTTATGTGAACGGCAGTAAGTCGAACGGCCAATGTCAGAAATCATGGTTTCCAAGGGACAGGAAACCGAACCAAAAGTGGTCAATCACGGTTAGTCGAGTTGCGTAGTGCACTCAGTCTTTCGGCAAGTGACATGCCGGGACTGTGGAGGGATGTCGTGCTTCAGTAAGGAACAGGGAACTACCCCATTTCCTCACTGTAGTGTGATCTCAAAGTTGGTATATATAATGTGTCCCCCCCACATAAATAGTAGCGGTAAGCTGAGTAAGACGGGTGGAAGACGGGAATGTCGAAAATGTTGTATACACATTTTCGTGTTTTCTATTTTCGACATTCCGGTCTTCCGCCATTTTCAAAGTCAACCTTATTTTCTGATGTTGCAACTGTTCGAACTGACCCCTTTCGAACATGCCATAGTAAACCTTTTTCACTCCTCTAATTCTTGGAATAAGGTTGTTGTGGAGTGGAAAAATTAACGCCCACAGCAGAAAATGTCCTTCTGTCTTTTTCACACCTGGCTGGCTAGTATGTCTCTAACTTTCAGGCCAAACAAGGAAGAACCATCAACAGGAGAGTTGATAAAGGAAGACTTAAAAGGGTTCTGCAAAGTCACAAAAGTGCATCCAGGCATGATGCCTAATGCTAATGCCTGTACCTGGTGCTCTAGACATCCCTTCGACTGTATGAGCGGTAAGCCACATGGACAAATTTGAGATAGACTCCAGGGTGGCAAGCTGAAAAGCAACCTTATCCCGAACCCTGTCAGATACTGCTCCTGCAAGGGTGTCTTAAAGCTCAGTTATCAGATTCTTTTGGAGTCTAGTAAAGTGTGCCAAGAAGGTCAAGGACCTAATAGCAAAGGTCATTGAAGCAAAGACCCGCGTCCATCATCTGGGACTCTCAGTTAGGAGGATGGACAGTTGAAGTCTCCTCAGCGAGTTTCTTTTTGGTGGCCGCTGCCACCACCTTGGCATCCACTGCTAGACCCTTTGACCAATGGGACTGACAACATTTTATCCTGTCTCCGGGGAATAAGCTTTATGGAGTCAGAAGCCTTCCATGTTCATTGAACAATCAGCTTAACTAAGTTGTCAGCGGGCTGGGTCTCCCAAAAAGTAGATGGGTGGGCATGAAAAGCTTGCAAGAACACAGATTCTTTGGAGGATGGGTTTGAGGGCTTCCAATCACCCCTCTATTTCAATATATCTAGGATGTCTCCAATGGAGACATCTTTGGGGGGGTGACTGGGAGGAACCTTCCCCTTCATCGTAATCTGTGTCTTCTGTGACTCATTCTTCTGGAGAATCTAGGTGCTTCCTCTTGCATGACCTCTTATGGGGTGGCTCCTCGGGGGGAAGTTCTGAGGAAGACTCCGAACAGGAAGGACCCTGAACAGGGATGTTTTGCAGCTCTTGTGCCTGCTGTCCTGATGTAGTAGATTGTGACAACTGCGAACCAGGGGATACATAGATATGACACTCCAATGAGGAAGGAGCCAGCTGGGAGCCTGCTGAGGCTAAAGCTCTCTCCCTGATCTGGAAGTGAGGTCCACCTGAAGAAGGATAGGAGCCCGGAACTGAGAAAGACAACCTTGGACCCAGGGTCACACCCCGCTCCGAAGAAGCGCCCACCAGAATGGGAGCCAGGGAAGGGTTTGAAACTGCCATGGCTCTGAGAGCCAAAGATGGCATCATAAAAACAACAGGAACCATAGAAATGGCCCCGGAACCGACAGCTGAACCATGGTCCCAAGTGTACAATGGATCCAAAGGATCTGAAGACAACAGAGATGACCCTGGTGCCAAGGTAAGGTCCACCATTGGCACCAAGGTAGCTGGTAATGGGAGGGTTGGGGTGAAGGGCTCCAAACCTTGGAAATAGGTCAAAGGAGAATACATTTGTGGAGTCCTAGGCGAATAAGCCGCGGCTCTGGAAGGGAGAGAGGACTGTGTAGGTATGGGAAGCTGGTCCACCAATCTAACTACGTCCACTTCCAAGAGACTCCTGGAGGAACAGATCGACATTCCCAAAGGGACTCAGGTCTATCAAGAAAGGGGCTGGGGAGCTGTCCCAAGAAGGGGGTTACTGAAGGGGAATATCTAGTCCTGGAAACCGTAACTGATTCGGCTTTTGATGCCATTGGTTGCGCAGAAGGGAAGCCTGGACCGAATAAGAAATGAGAGATGCTGGAGCAGAAACTATTGTCGGTGCCGAAGAGGTCATTGGCGCCAAGATGGTCGGTGCTGAAGTTGCTTGTATGGGTGCAATGACTGTCGTAACCAAGGGGACTGAGCCACTGTCACAGCTGAAGTCTTTGATTCAGTAAGTTTTGGAGCTTTAACTCTTGGTTTCGTAGAGGAGATGGAACATGCAATTTATGAGGCTTTCTTTTCTGTGCCAAAGGTAAGGACAGCATGGAATGACTTCTCTTTTTTGATTCTGGCTTAGAAGATTTTGAAGTCTTGGCCTTAGAGAAGGCTTCATCAAATGGACACTTTAACAAACAAACCTTTTAAAATAAGCTTGTTTTGTCTTTCTGCTAACTTATGGCAACTGAAACCCTGACAAATTTTACCAACAATTTCAAGGTGGGGGGCACCCAGACAGTAAATGCAGGAAAGATGCCCATCTGAATTGGGCATCTTTCTGCCACAATCCTCTCACTGTTTAAAGCCGGATGCTCCTTTTTGTTTCTCTGCCATATCCAGTCACACTCAGAGACACACCCAAAAGAGGAGAATGTGGAAAAAAGGAGAGAAAAGGGTTCTTTTTTTTTGAAAATTACCAGCAATGGTATAACAAGAATACCTGAAAGGGTAAAAAGGAAAGAAGAACGTACCAACAATGATATTTAAGGATTACTTATGGTAAAGGGAGAGAGAGAGAGAAAGGGAAGGTAAGTTACCAATGCTGGTAAAAAAAAAAAAAGTTAGGTAAAAGGGAGTGGATAGAAATAGTAACCGCAGTCAAAACCACACTCAGAATAATAGCGATGGGAATCAAGAGAAAACTAAACAAGCACTTACTGCCAATTGAATAATGAAAAAACAGTAAATAAAAGCACTTAACTGAGAGTATCGGCTGACGCGTCCAATTTTCAGTGCAGCAAATGAGATCTGAGGTAATGGAAATAGGGGTATTGTGGATAGAACATTAGTTTGAGAGCTTTTGGCTGGCGCAAGCTATGTATAATGGCCGAGTCAGTTCTGAGAGGTTGGAACCAAACTCCATGAGTCAAGAATGAATGAAGATTGACAACATCAGATCATTCATTTATAGTTTAAGCCAAGGGCATGAATCCAGACATTCACCCTTGTAAAGATAAAACAAAATATCTTAATTCTGCATCTACTATATGCAGTCCATTTTTATACTCCACCCCTCACACTGGCAGCCCAAAATCACAGCATATTAATATTAAACTTGCCCAGCCTTTCTTCTCATTATACTGTAAAGCCTATATTTCTTAAAACAAAAAAGTACTTGTTTACTTTAATATCTTTAACATATACAGCAGTAACCAAAAAGACTCTTCCCCACACTTAAAACAGCCCGGACAATACACAGCACAAAACTAGACATAATGTGTAGTTTGTATCATGAAATGTTTTATACTAATACTAATAAGAACATTTTTTTTACTTGCAGTTAGATTTTTTTTCTTTTAGTGCCCTTTGAAACATTAATGACACAAAGTGGGGTATATGCTTACAGTCTACCCACAAGGTAAACAAAATCAACAAAACTCCATTTTTTTCTCAGCTACTTTTCTTTACAAAGCCATATTTTACAAATATGATTGATGCTTTATAGTCTCCAATTTATTCACTAATGTCATTGTTGCTGGTCTTATTACTGCTTATCTCCATCTCCCAACATCAGACTCTGGTTCAAGTCCAGTTCAAATACTCATGATTCTTCTATTCAACTCCTTTGCTTTTTCTGTCTCTTAAGCATTTTGAAAAAATGGAAAAGGTTTCACTGAAAAAGTCTTTCTATCAGCTTTATTATCAGATGAGAAGTAGAGTACCCTTCTGTTTGCTGGTTCACTTTTTGTGGGACAAACTTTTTTACCTCCTTAGCCTGTTCTGCAACAAAATATTTATTTGATCCTTCAGGAAAAAATATTCTGAAGACAGCTGGATACAGCAGCTTGAATTTCACACATGCCTCTCAACATTCCCTGATTGCTGGGATACATTTACTTCTCTTCTACCTGGTGTAAGGTGAATAATCATTTTCCACAAACACTCTGCTGTCTCCAATTTTTAATACTTTTTTCCTTCTTCCACAGTTTTATCAGGATCAAATATTTCTGCTGGTATGACTGCATCTTTACTTATACAGGTCTTAGCTGCTTTCTCATGGCCAGGTTTTGGGGCTAGCACTCAAAGTGTCCTTTCAATTAACAAATCCTGCTGTTGAATACCCAGCCAGTTGCTTATTTGTGCTTTCATAAAATTAATACAGTCTATTCCTTCCAGTTTATCTGGTACAGCAGAATATTTCAGGTTTTCTCTGCATGCTGTGTCTTCTAACTCTACCATTTTTTGAACAGCTCTTATTGAAAGAAGTCTCATAGTCAACCAATCTTTTCCTCATTTCAACCTCTGATTTTTGCAGTTTTATCAGTTCTTCTGAATAGCTAGTTAAAGCTTCTTCTATTTTTCCACTCTTTTGTTATTTGAGTTGATATACTCCTTCAGTGTTTTATTTTTCTTTAATCACCTCTGAGTACATTTGATCTATTGTTTCCTCTAAATTACCAGATGCCAGCTCTTGTGCTAAAGCTGAAGCTTGCACTGTTTTTTTGCTGAATAGCATAAGGATTCTTCCTAGCCAGGTTTTTAGGTTCTCTATAAATATTGCCTTTGCTGGCATCTAGGTAGTTAACTTACTAGCCAGTAACTAAATTTTACTAAAGCTGACAATATCACTGGCTCTTATTTCTCAGTTATATTTTTCACACTGGGAGAGCTGAAATTAAGCTGTTAGTTAGTGGGCATCCATCTTTGGAGGTTGGTATCATGGTTAAGGTGTTTACCTCACAGTCACAAGGTACAGCATTTGATTCTCACCTTTAAAAGGGAAATTGGCTAGGTAGAAAATGGCCCACAAGGGTAGTTAGCCTGGTACTTACCTATGAATCTATCTATGAATTTAAACATATGAAAATCCTGTTAATATTCTTTTTCATCCAGTTCAATGTATTCTACAGTTGTCAATCATCATCCCTGTTCTCATTTTTGTGACCCTGGAAATGCAGAATGCTTCAAGTCATATTCACAGTCACTAAAGAAGACAACTGCAGTGCATTACAATTACCTTCCAATACTTTTTGGTACCCTTCCATTTACAGCAACAATTTTGTTTATAAACACCTTTTGTCAAGCACTGATGTAACAGCAATAAGAGCAACATTCTCTGAAAACAGCAATTGGAGCCCCCTTGAATTAGTTTATAAATAGTTACATAAATGTGCCTGTTCAAACTGTGAAACTGGTCTTAAAAAAGAATGATTTAGTTATTTCTTAAAAGCATATACTTTTCACCATTCTTGAATCCACCATGGTGGTGTAAGATCTCACAGTGCTTAGGCAAAAGGAGATCCTATTTAGATACAGTGGGTCAACCACAGGCAGTCTTTTTTATACATTTGCAGGATTCTTCCCTTCAGAAGTGGACTGATTGATTACTTTATTCAGCTGCCTGTTGAAATTCCAAGAACTATAATTGTGATCCTCATAATTGCAGAGCTAAAAGTATGAAGAAAAAGGGAAAAAAACTTGCATGGTTGGAAAATGTAAGCATTCAGAAACGCCTCAGGAAATGTCATTCTGTTTCTCACAGGCCACTTATAGATGTCCTCTGCTTGGTCATTCAAAGCAATATCTGATCCAGTTCCACTTGAAATCTACCTCCAGAATATACCATTGAGGGAGCTAATACCAGACTGAGTAACCAAACACTAAAAGCAAATACCAATAAAAAAATACATAAATAAATAAAAAAATATGACAGACACATTATACACCTTTCAAAATGATAAAGCAAGCTTCTCTTTACATTTATTTTAGTCAGTCATTGACTGTCTTAAAAATAATCTTAATGCATATGTGGGAAGCAGACAATATCAGTAGGTTGCAAGCTTGGCAACTAAACCTACAAAAATACAAATCTGTGACTTCTATCCTTCTCTTTTGCTTTGGTGACTAGTGTCTACATGTACTATTTTATCTCCCTCCTCTTCTGCCAGTATTAAAAAACATACTTGATGAGAACTTCAATGAACACAGTGGCACTTAAACTGCTTAACCAGACCAGTAATCCCAGGTTACCTCAGAAAGCTACATTTGAGCCTAGGGGGTCTTATCCAGTTAAAAAAAAAAACAGAAATGTTCTGTCACTTTAGTAACTTATTTGACCCTACATTTAAATTACGTAACTTATCCAACATGTATACAATAATTACATTGTGTGGATAACAGTTCCAGTTGGACAGTTAGCTTATATTTTTCACATAAGTGGCAAAGCCACAGGTATTCATCCATACAGATCTAGCTGGGCTTCCAGATGGAATAAATAGGTTATATATATTTTTTCTAGGTGGTGGTTCTCCACATATATGCTAACCATCAAGCCTTCAAAACTGGACTTGAGCCCATTCATTCCCTCATACTGAGTACTCATCACTAAGGGCTTTTCATCCAGAAAAAAGGAAGTAATTGTCCCGCTGTACTCATCCCTCATTAGACCCATTATAGAATACAACGCCCCGTTTGGTATATACCTCTCAAGACATCTGCAACAACTGGAAAGGCCGCAGAAATACCTCACTAAAAGAATCACAGACCTAAAGCAGATGCCCTACGCTGACCGCCTTAAAAAACTCCAGCTATTCTCTGTTGCATATCGTCTACTCAGAGGCGATCTCTGCTTAACATACAAGGCCATGTCAAACCCAGAGCTGTTGGACATGCTACACTTAAAGAAATCCCAATCCCTCAGAGCCACACGCTCCAGGGATCTAAACCTTGTCATCACAATAAACAAAACATGCTGGAGGGATAGGTTTCTGACCCAGAGACTCCCCAGACTCTGGAATAGATTGCCCATACATGTCAAGCAGAGTGCCTCTTTGGCCCTCTTCAAAAGGAACCTTGACGATTGGATGGGAGAAAGGAAATTCACCCTGGGGATCACGTCAGTCGCCCTGCTAGACAGGGGTCCAGGGAAATAAATAGTGTGGGAAGAATAAGCCAGGGAATTGTTATGGCTAGGCTTGTATAGGCCCTAGGGCTGATAGTCTAGTACCAACCTATGAACCTATATACACGTGGCACAGGGGCAAGACTGGTCTGGTGGGGCCATCTTTCAAGCAAGGGCACTTTGTGACATCAACATCCTGATAATGGTGTTATTAGTTATGGCCTTAACACCTCCTCCCTAGTGGGCATTTCTTGTCCCATTAGGGGTGTTCTATGCCTTACCCTAAAATGTGAGTAATCTCACACACACACACACACACACACACACACACACACACACACACACACACACACACACACACACACACACACACATGCCCATTAAGGTTATAAACATCAACCTGGAACTGCCAAGCCCTTATCCACTTTGCAGTAGGCCACTGGTGTCATGCAAGATTCCACTTATACTGGAGCACCTTGCTGATCAGAAAACCCACATTCTCTCTCTCTCTCCCGCAGGACGAGCAAGTCACAATAAGCCATATATCCCAATTCTCCTCTTCCCAAGTCTTTCAGCGTTTAAACTCCTATTCAGACTCATACTGTCTGTGACATAATCAGGTCTTCATCTTTCTTCTTCACAAAGCTGGGCTAATAAACAGGTAACATCACCTCCTTTCTTTTATACTTTTGTGTTCTCAACATGCCTGCACATGGAACCATCCTTGCCTACACAGAGAAGATGCAAAAGTTAAATACAGGACAATGAAGTACTTTTTCCAGTATAGACCCTCTTATGAGGGTCAGTCTTTCACAATATGTTTTTAAACTGTTTTCTGTAAGTGGCTATAATTAGTTATGTTCCATACGATAGCATCAGTGTCCTTCAATTATGTCTCATTCAGCATACCTTTTTGTTATGGCAATGTCACATTTAGTTTAATTAGTATAGTTTTTTCTTCAAGTCACTGACTTTCCTACTTGGTGAGGAGGCAAACAGTCACTTCTGATGTACTGCATGTTCATGCAACTTCCATCTTACTCTACCACATGGCTATAGTAACTTAAGTACCTATCCCACCCCTTAACAGAATGTGTGAGGATGGGAAAGGGTTATCCTCTGAGAAGTCAGACCTTCATTTTCCTGTAAGAATTTTGGCATACTTGGCAGCAAGATTATTAAGAAGGGCTATCATCAGAGCCTAACTTTATTTTCTTCATAAGTCCAGTGGTTGTACTGGCTTACTGCAGCAAGGACCAACAGAAGTTCTTAGCCTTAAAGGCCTTATAACATTACACATCAAGTAAGAGGGCAAGGAACATGAAGGGCATAAAACAAAACAGAAAATCCCTCTGCCAATAACTGTGACATTGCACTTGAATGCATTAATCTCCTCTTAAGACAGGTGGTGACTCCAATTATCCAAGATCAAGGAGACGCACCAACAGCACTGATGGTCTTGTGCACAGAGGTCAAAAGAAAAAGATCCTGCAGCTCCCATCTTCACCTTCCACCTCACCCTACACAGAATCCTTAAAGAAAATGTGATGACACTGCCATCACAGGCCTTTACTTGGTTACTTGGGGGTAGTTAACAGATAGCTACCATCCCTTCCTTTGTGTAGAAAGCTAAATCTCATAATATGACAAACAAATAGTTCACTGTATTTTATTTCACTTTAAACATGAAACAGCTGAAGCATCAGAGATTTTCTATTATGTTATTCCAATAAACTCTGTTTTACAGATCTGTCATTTTCTCATGGCATACTTTGATTTACTTGAGCTTTTAATTTTTTTCTATTGATAAACATCTGAAACATTAGCTCATTCCATGACTTGTGATATTGCTGCAGTATATGGAAAGGTGGATACTCCCCCATCTCGTCCTGCAATTCTTTGCAGCATAACGTTTAACTAACTGAATCTGTAACATCTTACTGTTTCTGTGTTGAAACATCTCTGGTACAACTACAAATATGCAGCAAGTTCTATAAGAGGTTCTATAGTGGAATGAGCCATTAAAGATGCATATTGTTAGGAAATAATAACTGACTTTTCAACTACTATACACATAATACACTTCTGTTTTTAAATGTCCTTACCTGTACAGTATGGGCCCAATGAATCCAGATAAAATCCTTTAGGACACTGGTTACTGCGATCACCTTTAATATATAAACAGATATGTTATATTATGGTTATAAATCAGCACACACAGAAAATCTGAATTTTCCTGAGGTTAACAGCATATAATACATGGTGCAACAGTGTGACTGATCAATTTTTCAGCATTTGGAAGACTGTAAAGATCTTCATCTAGCTAGAGTATAAGGGCATGTGTAACACTTTACCTGCACATATCATGCACAGGCCTTGTTCCTCTGGGACTAATTGTTATATAGCAGAGACTAACAAATGATACTCCATTATGCAGGTCTCATAAAGGAATAAAAACAGCAATCTTGGTCTACTGAAAAATGCTTTGGTATATGAAATTAGCAGGATTGATTTCCTCCTCAATTACGTGCTTACATATCTGAAATACATACACATACATATGTTTACACACACACACACACACACACACACACACACACACACATATATATATATATATATATATATATATATATATATATATATATATATATTTATATAAACGGATCCACTTCCTAATTTCGAAAGTCCACAGTCCCGAAGTTCAACATATCGAACTCAGAACCTCGAAATTGTGGAATCTCGAAATTAAAAAAAAAAAAATAAAGACATGTTTTTGCAGTGGGGCAAGCCCCCCTGCCCCCCACACCCTCTGCAACTTAAATATACTAACTCCGGGATCGCACTACAGTGAACAGAATGGTAATGTTCCCGTTCTGCACTGTATAGCGATCTCCATTAGCATTCTCTTCACTATAGCGTAATCTCTGAGTTAGTTTAAGTTGCAGGGGCTGTGGGGGGGGCAGGGGGGCAAGCTCCCCTGCAAAAACATGTTTTTTTGACATCATCTTCTTCTTTTTTTAATTTCGAAATTCCACAATCTCGAGGTTCTGAGTTAGATATATTGAATGTCGGGATTGTGGACTTTTGAAATTAAGAAGTGGACCCATATATACACATATGAATTCCTGCTATTTGGTTGGATGTCCTTTTAATTGATAGGCAATTCAGTGTGCCGAAATGATTGAAATCCCATTTAGCTGAGTGATCATTTGACTGAAAATCTATTTCACTGACTGGTGCATAGCTATACCTATTCCTGTAAAACACAAGTAAAATATGTTGGGGTGGGTTTGGTATAATGGTTAAGGTCATCACCTTACAGACACAAGCTGCAGGGCTTGATTCTTACTGTGGGTTATTGGGTAAGCTTAAAATAGCTCTTCAGGGCGGTTAGCCTGGTATTCATCTATCCGTAAGGATAAATTGTTTGGGCTGTCGGTTGGGATAATGATTAAACTGTTTGCCTCACAGACACAAGGCACAGGGCTTGATTCTCACCTTTGGGGAAACTGGCTAGGCTTAAACTGTCCCACAAGGGCAGCTAGCCAACACTTAAATACGAACCTACACATGGCGAAATTTTATCTGAAGACTGGTGCTACCTGCACATAACCATTGTTAGTTTCGTTTCTATTTGTGCACTGACAGTAATTGTATCAATCATATATGCGTGTGTGTGTGTGTGTGTGTGTGTGTGTGTGTGTGTGTGTGTGTGGGTGTGTGTGTGTGTGTGTGTGAATGAGCCTTGATTCTGAAAGGTAAAGGCCTACCCTCAGAGGTGTAAATGTAAGCTATACAGCTAGATATCCAATTTGAGAAGGTTACTTTGGAAACTGGTAAACCTGACCTGGATTCGGAGAAGGAAACAAATAATTGATCTGACTTCCTGCAATCCTTAGTCCGGTGTAAATAAAAACGTAATTGTCTATGAACATCCAACTGATGAAACCTGTATTCTGCTGCGCTGGAATGATTTGGGAAGAACACCGAAAGTTCTATAGACTGGTTCAAAGTGCAATTGGAACAGACCTTGGGTACAAAGGATGGATTAGTACGAAGAGATACTCTGTCTTTGTGAAAAATCAGATAAGGGGGTTTTACAGATAGTGCTTGTAACTCCGACACCCTACTGGCAGATGTGATAGCCACCAGAAACAAAGTCTTCCAAGACAGAAATTTCAAAGGCGATGAATAAGAAGGCTCAAAGGTAGGAGACGTCAATTTGGATAGCACAAAATTCAAATCCCATGAAGCAATAGGTTCTTGAAAATGGGGTCTTAACAAAGTGGCACCTTTGAGGAAGGTTTTGCACAGCCTATGTGACATCAAATTAGAATCTTGTATGCCTAGATGAAAATTAGAAATTGCTGCCAATTGAACCTTAATAGTGGCAGCCGCAGATCCCTGGTGGAAAAGCTCAGACAGGAATTCCAAAACCACCGGAATGGAGGCGGTATAAGGGTCAACATTCTTTTTCTCAGCCCAGATACGGAATCGCCTCCATTTACTAGAATATAGTCTCCTAGTAGAGGGTGTATGACAGGACGTTAGGACATGGTCATGAAGCCTGATTAGGGATGGAACTGGAGCAGCCAAGCTGTCAAATTGAGGGGGTTCAGTGTGGGATGAAGCGAACCTGACATGTGCGTCAAGAGATCTGGCACTGGGTCCAGAATCCAAGGATCGTCTAGGAGAAGAGGCCCGAGGAAGGGGAACCAAACCTGACGAGGCCAGTAAGGAGCAATGAGGATCAATTTGCTTCCCAGCTGTTTCACTTTCTGAATAACCTTGGTGTATAAGAGGAAAGGGAGGAAAAGTATAAACCCAGGGGCCAATCGTGAACAAGTGTGTCTCTTGGTGACTCCCCCGGAGGAGGGATGAGGGAGAAAAAGCTGCATTATTTGGCATTGATCAGACTGGCAAAGACATCGCAGCAAGGCTGTCCCCATCTGCTCTGCTATTTCCTGTTTCAGAGACCACTCATGAGGCATCAAGATTGCCCAGCTAAGCTTGTCGGCTATCATGTTGGTTGTCCCTGGAGTGTGCATTGCCACCAGAAAATGCTGGGAAGATATCACCCATTTCCAAACCTGAATGGCCTCTCAACAAAGTGGGTATGATCTGGTTCCACCTTGTTTGTTGATATACCATACTACCGACATACTGTCTGATTGTATCGCAATCGTCCCAAGAGGTAGAAGGTTGTGAAGTACTTGCAATGCCAGGAGCACTGCCCTCATCTCTAGAACATTGATATGCAGGTGAGCCTTGTGATCTTGCCATGTACCTTGGACAGTCCTGCCTAGATAATGCCCCCCACCCTATCTGTGAGGCATCCGTGGTCACAGTGGCAACGGGTTGGCGAGGGAAAAATGAAGTGCCCGTGGTTAACTGGGTGGGTTGAATCCACCAAATGAGGTCCTTCTTGCAGGAGTCTGTCAGCAGTAGGTGATGAGATAATGGTAGGTGTTGAAAGGCCCACTGGGACAACAGCAGCCACTGAAGAACTCTCATGTGTAGTCTGGCTAGCGGCACTAGTAGTATGGTGGAAGCCATTGTCCCTAGAAGCTTCAAAATAGTCTTGGCCTTGACTTTTCATGGGGGAGAAGAAGTTGAATTTGAAGAAAAAGATTATGTGCCCTTTTTACTGGCAGACTTTCCAACATATCTACTGTGTCTATCTCTGCACCTATAAAATTCACAAATTGCGAGGGCAATAAGGCAGATTTTTCCCAATTGATAGAAATTCCCAACTGGACAAAAAGTTAAATGGTAGCGTCCCTGGTCTGAAGAATTAGATGCCTGGTGGGGGCAGTTAGGAGCCAGTCATCCAGATACGGAAACACCTGGAATCTTCAACGTCTCAGGTGAGCTGTCACTACTGCCATACACTTGGTGAACACCCTGGGGGCTGTGGTGAGACCAAAGGGCAGAGCACAAAACTGGTAATGACTGGTTCCCAGCCGGAAGCATAGATAACTCCTCTATGCCCTGTCCATTTTTATGTGGTAGTAAGCATCTTGGAGGTCTATTGAGCACATCCAAGTGTCTTTCCCTAGTAACGGGAGAATAGACTGCAGTGTCACCATTCAGAACTTGTCCTTCTTTACTGATTCATTCAATCTGCTGAGGTCCAAGATGGGCCTCCAGTCCCCTGTACATTCTGGCACTAAAAAGAATCTGGAGTAAGTTCCAGATCCTATTTGGTCTGCTGGGACAGTTTGGATGACTTTTTTTGCCAGCACCTTGTTGACCTCCATAGTTGCCTGATCCCTGTGATTGGGTGGAACATCCAGTATCCTCTTGGGAATGTAGGGTGGCAGAGAAAAGGGTATGACATAACCTCTGGTAATAATTCTTTGTACCCATTTATCTTGAGTGATACTTAGCCAGGCTTCTGGATACAAAGAAATGCGACCTCCGACAGGCTCTAAAGGAGCAAAGTCGGGCCCCACATCAGGAGCGCTGGTAAGGCTGTCCCCGAAACAAATCGCGGCCTCCCTGGTTTTGCAGTCCGCCCCTGCCTCTAGGGCAATGTCTATCATTTCCTCCTCCTCCTCTGCCTCTGAAGGAGGAGTCACCCTGTGCATCTTGGAAAAACCTCTGGGACTTCTTGAACCACATTTTACCACCTCTCTGACACTTAGGGTATGGTCTAGAGAGGACAGTAAAATGTACTCCCACGGCAGAGAGTGTTTTTCCTTCTTGCTCGCACCAGATGAGTGTATGCTTTACCTTGGGTCCACACAATGAAGAACCATCGAAGGGGGCATTGGTAAAGGTAGACTTGAATGGTTCCGCAAAATTACACAAACGCAACCAGGAATGACATCTTAGGGAAATTCCTGAACCCACTGCTCTACTCCATCGGCTGCATATGAGATAAGCCTCATGGACGAGTTGACAAGAGAGTTCAAGGTGGGGAACTGAGCAGGCACCTTGTCAGGGGCTCCCTCAGTACATGTACCTTGTAGAGAATCTCCTAACTCCTTAAGGAGATCTCTCTGAAGCCTCATGAAGTGTGTAAGGTAGTTCAGCGATCTAAGAGTAAATGCTGCTGACGAAATGATATGCTTCCCGTATCTGTCCATCGTTCGAGACTCCTTATTTGGCAGATGAACAGAAGAAGAAGTTTCTGCTAGCTCTTTTTTAGTGGCTGTCGCCACCAACATGGCATCTACGGGAACACATTTAGACAAAAATTCCTTTTCCCTGGGTGCAGAAAGAAACTTATTTGGTCTCCTGGGGACTGGCTCCATGGCATCAGGAGTATCCCACACCATCGACTAACTAGCTCCATCAGTTCACCGAAGGGTGAGACCGAAAGCCTTCAGGTACACCGACTCCTCATCAGAAGGGCTGACAGTGGGCCAGCCGCACCTCTGCCTAAGGATTTCCAGGAAAAAAAGAAGGAGACATCATCAGAGGACGACTTGGGGGACCCTTCTGACTCCTCGAGGTCAGTGTCCGATGTAAGTGACTCATCCTGGGAGTCTACATGTTTCCTCTTGCATGTTCTCTTCTGTGGGGGCTCCTTGGAAGGATATACCGGGGAGGTCTCGGAAGAGTGGGGGCCACCAGAAGGTGGCTCCTGAGGCTGCAGGCCTCTGCTGTCCAGAGAGAGTAGCAGCTGAGACAGAAGTAGGTGCCCTAGGGCGGAGAGTGTTGGTACCCCTGGTAGGAGCTGAAGATCGGGACAGCACACTCCTCATCATCTTGAATGCTGACCTCTCTGGCTCCGAAGACCTCCTCGGCTCCGAGGAGATGGAGAATGCATTCGGTTCCAGAGCCATTGGCTCCGAGATAGACGTAGGGTCCGAGCTCATCCTAGCCGATGCACTGAGAGGAAGGCTGGGAACAGAAGAGGTTCGGTTCCAAGCGTCCCTGTCAGGGCCGACTGGGGAGCTTCAGCTCCTAGATACCGCGGATGGCACCGAGAGTGTCGGAGTGGAACTCAGCTCTGAAACAACCTCAGGGGGAGCTGGAACCGAGGGTTCCACCAGCGGTACCAAACACTCCAGCTCCTAAAGACCATAATGGCTCAGAGGAGGAATCACCGAAGAGGGGACGGACTCAAGTGGCCCCGGAACCGACTGGGTCAAAGCCAACAACAATTTAGGTAAGGCAGATGACTTCAGAAGACTCAGCACTAATCTCTCCACATCTTCTTCCGATAAACTCCTGGAAGACCTGGAGGACAGAGTAGGAGAACGGGATCTCTGCAGTATGGGTGACTTTAATGTAGGGGAGACTGGTAAAGGGTCCATAGACTGGCCCAGTTAAATACTCTCAACGGTCGGCTCCGAACTACTTGGTGCCGACCCAGTAATCACAGTATTAAAACTCTCGATCAGCTCCGAACTCAGTGGGGCTGATGAGACAGTAATTTTTTCAGGCTTAGTAATTTTAAGACGATTTAGACTTTTCCACAACAGACAGGAATACAGTCTAATTTGTGGAAAAAACACAAAGAACAAGGTCAACAGAACCTCTTTCTGTCAGCAACACTAATAACAGCAAGCAGACAGCTCCACAAAAAAGTTATTACTTATAAGTATTTAAACCAGCACACACAACCTAAACTAAGCCCAAAAGGCGCCTACAACTGCTAATATCAAAGGTATGAAAACAGTAATATAGACGTCTATCTTTATATATAAACCAAGTGAAAACTGGCACACTGGACACCAAGTACTATAAGGCCAACGGCCAACTGTACTTAAAGAAATGCACACAAAAGGCACGCTAACCAACACTAACTATTCTGACTGCAACACTACACTAACTATAGCTATACAATGCTATATAACACTATCAAAATGTAAAATAAAAGATTATTCAAAAGTTTTGAACAAAATGTGTAAAACTTAGCCACAACCAAGAAGAAGCACATCCAAACTCGTAGTTGCGGCAAACAAGATCTGGGAATTGTACTGGTGCACCATGGGATACCTACCTAGCCACGGGCCAACTAGAAGACTTCGAGCTTATAAATAGGCCGAGTCAGAGCCGAGGATCAGCTCTGATTCCCATCAGTAAGAATGAAGGCGAGATAGTACTACAGAACATTCACAGTTTTAAAATCAATATGCAAATTGCAATATGCATGCACTCATGCAGGCATTGCATTTCTTATATTACATCTGAGAATGAATTATTACAATACCCATAATGAGACTTTTATTTTATCTTCCTTTCCTTATCAAGTAGTAGTGTCTTATAAATACAAACATGCCATGCAAAAAATTATCTTTTTCTCTGCTCATTTTTCACTCTACTTTCTTAGTTGTTGTAAAATAATAAATGATACCTTTGGCAATAGTAACATGAATTGCAAAATCCAAAGTTTCTTCTAGTGGGTTATACTCCACCTCGATGGAAGATGCATGGAGAGTCTCGACTAGAAATGGCATTTTTCCTCGCATGTCATCATATGTGATGGTATGGTTCCAAGAATAAGGAACACTGACTCCATCAACAGTAAACATCCTGGTTGAGTATGCATGAAGCTGTCCTGGGCCTGTCTGGACATAGTCTTCAGTGTAGTCCTGAAATAAAGTTACAACAGCTCATTTGTTGGCCTTTTGTTACAAATGAAATCAAACTGTATCATAGTTAATTGCTTTTTTATGTTAGCAAAACCACAGAAATAATTTTGATTTTAGAAATGATCGTGCTTACACTGTATGAAGCATAAACATTAATACAAACATCCAAATATATGATGTTAGTGATATAAATGTAACATTCTTCTAGGCCCAAACCAATTTAAAATTAAACATACATAAACCAAATTCAAGCAAATTCTTTGAAGGAAGTTTGTAGGAGTAAATAATAATGCATATGCCCTATCTGCAGAAAAGGTTAATGCCTGTTTATGTAGCTGTAGCAAATATCTGCTCTACTAATAGCGTGATTACTGAAAGTAATCAACAATCAAATTAAACTGATTTATAAAATACAGAGCAATTTTTAATAACAAAACATAAAATCCTAACTTCTTATAAAACTGTGTAAAAGCATGGTGCATAAACTTAACACAGGTTTTACCAGGCTGTGGAGTGGTGATTCATCACTGGGACAAAGCAGACATTCCCTAAGACTCAAAGAGCAGAATAAGTTATTTCTTACATTAATTTCATTGAATTTCAATTCTTAATGCTTATAAATGTGCTATACAGCTAATCTACTACATTTTGCACTGTTACAAAGTTTTTTTTACTGTTTCACTGCATTTGTGTACTGTTTTATACTGTTTTAACTGTATTTTTCATTGCTAGATAGTGTTTCATTATTGTAATTGCATTTTTACTGAATTACTTAACTGTAAACTGCTTTTTCATACTGCAAGTTGTATTTACTGTTTGTGAGTAGCTAGTAGCTGTAGTACAGTTCCCTACCCTGCCTCCTAGCTGGTATCTTGTTGTTATACTTGGTGGCTTTGCAGTTGCCTGTCCCTACTGTAAATTTGATCTGGGACACTTCTCCCAGTCTAGTGTCATTAGTTCATTCTACCTAATACAGACAGAACATTTGAGAAGGCCAACCCACTTAGTTTCTTAACCTTGAATTATATTCTGTTCCTCCTTTCTCCCTTTCCACTTTATATAAAAAAACACTTTGCTAGAATCTACCATTGCTAGAATATCCTTGTGTTCTGACTAAGTGTGCTTCTCAAACAATCTGAAAATACAGAGCTGATAAGTATATTTTTTGGCACTTTTTAACTGTTCGGAGTTCTGCACTGTCTTAATTTTTGGTTGACTGAATTATTTCTATATTTGCTGGCATTGTTTTCTGATACTCTAAGTGTCTCTATTTTGATTTTTTCCTAAGTTACTGTTTTCTGCACGTTTTTAGTCATTTTTTAATTTAATTGCATTTATTTAAACTGTATTTGCTTTTATATTGCTACACTCTCAAGTGTGCTAACTTGCACTGCATTTGAATTGTTTTACTACTCTTTTAGCTGCCTTTCTGTATAAAAAAAAAGTTCTAAGCTTGTTCACCACCTTTCCTGTAACTAGTCTAGTCCAGATACAGATTTGCTGTATCCAGGACTGTTTGGAAGCTTCTGAGCCCCCCCTCCAAGGCATTTCTGTGTTGGAGGGAAGCCTTCTAGCTTATCAGTGGAAGTGGTAAGCACTAGGTAGCCTATCTACCACAAGAGGAATGGTTTCTGGCCCAGAAATTGTAGTTTATTGAACATTTCGGCAGTTCTTCCATCCCTTTCAACTTTCTGGTTTAAAAGCCCATGCTTGCATGGGTTTGCACTTGTTTAAGCTCAGCTCAGCAGTGCCGAGTTGAGGTAAACTGTTACTGGTGTCAGAAAGTCTGCTCTTCAGTTTTTCCCTTAGATTTCACTAGTTCTTTCTCTCTCACACTTCAAATAGTCTAATTGCTTTGCACTTCAACAGATTTTTGTAGCAATTATTATAGCACACCTAACAGCAATTAGCACTAGTCATTCTTCATGGAAATAGCACCAGTACTTAGTACTTAAGACCACACCTCCTGGCATGATTAAAGAGCAGTTCCCTGTGCTTTCTCCTATTTACATGGTGGACCTGGACATTCTGAGGCAGTGTAGCAACTGCCTCATGTACACGGACAACCCTCTCCTCTTACCTCACAACACTCAGACTTGTGAAGATGCATTTATATCACCAAATTGGAAGCTATGCACTCTCCAGCCAAGACTGGTCTAGCTGGTCAAGTGGAGAAGGTCAACACCTGCACCACACCACACGGAACACATAGCCCTCCAGAACACCCACCATCACAGCTCTCACATAAAAACACAAACCACACACCCACCTTCATGGAGACACTCAATAGAAATCTACCCAAACATCAGAGACTTCCAAGACAGAAACGCAGTCTAACATCACAACACAGCATAAACCACAGGACATATATCTCACCTGCACAGTGTGCCCCTCAACTTAAGCTCCTAAGGCTAAACACCTTGCCCAATACACTAATCATAGGTGACTCAATAGTGAGGCACACAGATGTCCCACTCACTAGGTTGAATAAGGAGAAGGTAACAGTCAGCTGTCTATCAGGTGCCAGAATCAGACACACAACACACACACTCAGGTCACTCCAGAACAAGTACAAGTATGACTCTGTCATTGTCCATGTGGGTGTGAATGACCTGAGAAGCACATCCCTGGACTACATTAAAAGAGATTTAGTGGAGCTCTCAGATTATGTGCCCCAGGCAGGTATGACACTAGCCCTGAGCAATATCTTACTGTCACCCAGAATGATACCGCAGTACAAACAAAAAATGATTGACTTCAACAATTGTCTAAGTTTCTGGTGTCATTCTAAGGGGATCCAGTATCTGTCTGCTTGGGATGACATGACTGACAGACCTCGATTCTTTGCCAAAGATGGCCTGCATCTGTCACCCCTGGGTTTCCGGGTACTGGCTAAGGCTCTTGCCACTCCTATAGTGCCTTTTTTAGGCGGTATGTCAAAGAACAAATTACCACTGTAACAGCTATAAATAAATGCAATCTAAGGGTCATGCTGCTCAATGCTAGCAGTCTAAATCTCAAGATACACTCACTCAAAGCACTCCTCAAAATGGAGAACATTGACATTTGTACTGTAACGGAGACCTGGTTTAAAGTGGCAGAAACCACCCCTGCACTACCAGGCTATAACTCATTCCACACCTTTTGCCCCGAAACACGGACCGAAGTTCCAAAAGTGGTGGTGTCTCCATATTCATAAAGAATATGCACACCTCCAGACTAGTAGCCCAGCAAAATGCATCTGAGATACTTCAGTAAGACTGCGGTCCAGGTCATAGCCTGCTATAGGTCATCAACCATGTCCCTAGACTTTCACTCCACGTTCCTAAGCACCCTAGAATCTATCAAGGTCCAACCCAACACACTCATACCAGGAGACTTCAACTATCCCTCCATCAACTGGGAAAACTACTCAAGCACCAATGCACTAGCCCAACGCTTCCTGGAATTCATCAGTTCCAATGCCCTGGACCAGCTCATTCTTACCCCCACTAGAGGAAACAACATCCTTGACCTGGTTATTACTAACATGTGCAACTGTTGTTCTACACCAATAGTCAATTCCTCCCTGGTTAGATCCGACCACAAAGTAATCACCATCGAAATCTACATCTCACCCACACCCCCCGCAAAGGTATCCACCATAAAAACTTCTCCAAAGCTAACTTTCGACTTCTAAAAACAGAGGTGGCTAACTTCCCGGCACCCATGCCAATGGAAAATAGATGCATGACTGCCGAATTATACACCAATGCACTGTACAAACATGTACATAAATGCATGGAACTAGTCATACCCAGCAGAACCAAGATACTCTCCTCCAAAAAAAGGAAGCCAGTCTGGTGGTCCCCTGCCATTAATAAACTCTACAACAGAAGGAAGAAACTGTTGCAGAAAAAGGTGAAGTCCCAAGACTGGAAAAATTCCCTTATTAGCCTCAACAAAAAGTTGAGATCCCTCATCAAAACCTTCAAAGCCAGCTATGAAGGCAGAATTGTGGCAGACACTGAAAATGACCACAAAGCCTTCTTTAGTTATATCAAGAATCTCCATGGCAATACCCAGATTTACTCTGAGGTACTGCACAATGGTACCTCCTATACTGAGCCAACAGATATTGCCAACATACTGGCCAACAGATTCAGTGCCAACTTTACCCCCCCCCCAAAGGACCAATCTCAATACCGGAACAATGGCAGGCACCCAGCATTACTGCAGCACAGGTTAAAGCTGCATTGTCTATGGCCAGGAATACAGCTTCCATGGGACCTAACAATATCCTTGGCTGTGTTCTACATGAACTACAAAGTGAACTGGCACCACATCTGTGTGCTCTGTTCACTCACAGCCTCACCTCAGGCTTTGTCCCTACTGAATATCGCACTGCTACAGCCATCCCTCTTCATAAAGGAGGAGCGACTACAGACCCTGGAAATTATTGCCCCATTAGCCTGACAAGTCTGATATGTAAGGCTATGGCGCATATCATCATGGACCTAATTAACAAGGATATAGGGAATCTCCAAACTCTAGATCTCACACAATTCAGTTTTGTGAAAGGTAGATCATGCCTGCTCAACCTGGTTGACTTCTTTGAGTCAGTCACCAGAGCGGTGGATGAAGGTAAGGCAGTTCATACAGCCTACCACAATCTGGCCAAGGCCTTTGATACCATTCCTTATTCAGGAATTATTGACAAACTCACCAAACTAGGCATCAACCCCTATATCATTAGGTGGGTTGCAAATTGGCTCACAGATAGAACACACAGTGTGAAAGTAGCAGACTCCAAGTCAGTCGCGAGTGGAGTCCCACAGGGATTGGTCCTGGGTCCTCTCCTGTTTCGCATCTACTTCTCAGAAGTCCAGGCCAACAGTGAAGGACTCTGGCTGACTGTATTCACAGACAACTGCAAGCTGGGAGCCATTATTAACTCTCCAAGTGATGCAGACATCCTACCGAAAGGCCTCACTGAGATCAATGACTGGTGTCGAAACCATGGCCTTAAGCTTAATGCCAAAAAATGTGTCATCCCCTTTGGGAAAAACTCAGTTCCCACTAATTACCACATTGATGGGAGCCCACAGTGACAAGGCTAAGGATCTTTACAAGCCAACCATGCAATTGATCCAGTTTTGTCCCAGACTTCCTTGGATGCCTGTATGATGGGATATGTTATTAAAGAGGTAGCCAAGGGTTATGTGGGAGAGTATGTTAGTTGGGGATTAATTTACGTACAGTCACCCTCTGTCCATCAGAGACATAGGGGCCAGACCAAGGTGAATTTGAAATTTCCCATCCAATGATCGAGGTTTCTTTTGAATAGGGCCTTCAAGAGGTGGAAAGGATTGGTGGAGAGGTGGCAGAGGGAGAATAAAATGAGGCTAGCAAGGCAACAAATGTTTTGAGGACAGTAAAGGTACAAGGTAATAGGGACTTGGCAGAAGGGATCAGGAAGGGAAACATGATTCTTTAGGAATATAGAAGAATGAATGAAGGGAGCAAGTGACAGACTTAACCAGGATAAGTAAATCAAGTAAATATGGGTAGGAGATTACAGAAGACTAAGAAAAAGCACAGATGTAGAATGAATAATTTGCTTAGTATTTCCAAAGAAAATTAAGGGGAGGGTACCAAAGCTGGGAAGAAACAGACAAGCATGGGGAGAACAGCAAAAAGACATCATGACAGAAAGGAAAGAAATGAAAAGGGAACTGTATGCCTTTAAACAGGATAAAACACAAGGAGCCAATAGGCTGCCTCCTGAAATCTTCTCACTGTTATGCTGTCACATCACCTGAGGGAGATACTCAACAGATTACTGACCAAAGCAGAAGTACCAGAGGGCTGTACCTTGTACAAGGAAGGGTGAAGGAAAATCCAGAGAACTACTGACTTCATTGCTTAACAGCACTGGCAGGGGAAAGTCATGGAGCGAATCCTGAAAAGAAACCTGGTTGCATCTTTAGAGGGATAACAGTCTCCATGATAGCCACCAAAATTGTTCATGACTGAAAGTAGTCGTTAAAAAATGATTCAATTTTATGATAGGGATACAACTGAATTTAAAAGGGGTATATCATTCAGATATTTTCTACAGTGACTTCAACAAGACCTTTGACTCAGTCCCAGCTCTCTATTAAAATGTCGGCACTCAAAATGCTGAGTGCCAACACGCCAAAACAAAAAAGAAGATAGAAAATTTGCAGGAGAACAGCAAATCTCAAACATTGCTCATCTCCTTTAAATTTCCTTTTTGCAGTACCTCTGATGTGTATGTTGGGGGGGGGGGGACAAGCCACCCACACCGTCCAAACCTATATATATATATATATATATATATATATATATATATATATATATATATATATATATATATATATATATATATATATATATATATATACCTAACTCCAAGATAGGCATACCTCTAAGAAAAGGGAATATTTAGAGCAACAGCCATTTCGGATTTAGTATATATATATATATATATATATATATATATATATATATATATATACATATATATATATATATATATATATATATATATATATATATATATATGGGTCACCTTCAGATGCCCGACATCGCATTTCACCGACACGGAATCCGATGGGTCGAAAACACCGACAACGCAGATGACCGACAAAGTGAGAACCCGACGGACTCGGTAAGTGTGCGATAGAGTGAGGGATTTAGTGTTAGGGAGCGGACAGGTAAGTGTGCGATAGTGAGGGACTGTGGGTTTAGGGGTGGGTTAAGTGAGTTAGGGTTAGGGTGCAGGTAGGGTGTGTGTGCGATAGTGAGGGACTGTGGGTTTAGGGGTGTGTTAAGTGAGTTAGGGTTAGGGTGCTGGTAGGGTAAGTGTGCGGTAGTGTCGGACCTTAGGGTTAGGGTTTGGGTTAGGGATAGTGGATATGTTATGTAGTGTACTGTGTTGTTTACATGTAGTGTGTTGGTGTAATAGTATTCGGTGTTTTGCGTTGTCGGTATTTTTTGTTGTCGGTCTTTTGGTGTCGGTGATTTGTGTGTCGGCGGTTTGGCGTTTCGGGCATCTGAAGGTGATCCATATATATATATATATATATATATATATATATATATATATATATATATATATACATGTAAGTCTGTTTTCTCGAATATTCATTCTCCGCATAACAGAATTCACTATATTGGGTCCCAACATTTAAAATGGTTACCCTCAGTCCCATACAGGTGAGAGACAGGAAGTCTTGAAAGGATGGAGCAAATGAAAACAGAACCTGGATTGCTGCATGGTTGACTTGTACGAAATAGAAGGGTGTGATCAGAAGGCCCATGTCTGGAATAAAGAAAGTGGTCAGTGAATTAATGCAAGACTTAGTCCTGGTTGCAGCACACTTCCGTATTTAATCTCAGATATATCTCACAAAGTAGAAAACAGGGTCAACCGCTCTGCACATGATATGAATACAGGTGTAGCAGTAAAGGATGAGGGAAGAGTCACAGAAAGGATTTAAAAAGGTTGATCAAGAGGGAGAAAATGTGCTAGATGAGTTCAGCACAGACAAATAAGTACTGCATTTGAGTTACAGCCTTGGTATGATGTGTCATCTGAGAGAGTGGAACTGACAGTAACAGAACAGGAAAATAATCTGATGGTGTGTATCACACTAAGAACAGACCACCAGTAACAGAATTAGAGGGCAGTGGCAGCAGCAAACAGAATGGTGAGATGTATCCTCACCAGACAGGTTCCAGAAACAAAGAGGTAATGCTTCCACTCCATTGGTCCCCAGTCAGATCACATGCTGATAACTATGTGCCGTTCTGGAGACCACACAAGTAAAGGAACATTAGACTACTGAAAAGACCTCAGAAGAAATCCACCAGAAAGGTGCACTGGATGGGGAAATGGTGTGACCAGAAAGCAGCTCTTCTCACTAGATAGAGAGAAGAAGAAAGAGGAGACATAACACAGGTGCTCAAGACCATGTTAGGGAGCCATGAAGTGCCAGTGGTCATGTTGAACAGGAAGGACAGAAGGGAAGAAGGAGACATTGGCAGTAGATTGTATGGATTAACTACTCCCTGGACCTCTTCACAGAGAGTTGAAGACCCAAAGAATGTGTGATGCAAGGCAGTCAACAGAGCCATTCAAGAGGTCAGGAAACAGGGTGGAGAAAGGGAGAAATAGAAAGTACAGATGAATGCAATGTAAAATGATAAATGCACTTGAGGCAACAAACTAGACAGGGTTATGGTCTCCCTTTGCTACTAGGCTAATATTCTCCCCTACCCAATATGTATTACTCCCCTGTCTTATTGAATCCGTTAGCCCTAAACAAAGAACAGCCTTGTAAACATCTTTATATTCCTACAGGAGCTCTCAAATCTCAGGGCTCATTGCAAAAAAAGCAGTAAAAAAACATGAATGTGAATACATAATTGAAAACTGGAAGATGTTAATAAAACAGCAATATCAATAAATAAAATATAAAATACATTTTTAGATATCAATCGGTTAAACAAAAAAGAAAAAAAATCTTGGCCAAGCATAAGAGGTACAAAGCCCTTTGTACTAAACGCCCCCTGACCAATTTAAACAGGCAGTTAAGAGGACTAATTAATACTTCAAAGGCTAAACTTGAAGAAAAAAATAGCTTCTCAATCAAAGGACAACCACAAAGCTTTCTACAGCTATGTCCGTAACTTCAGGGAAAATATACAACAATATGCAGAACTTATTGTAAATGGTATCACAGACACTGAACCAGACGGAGGCCATTGTCAACCTTTTGGCTGACAAGTTCAGTTCAAACCCCCCCCCCCCGATAGCCCAATGGAAATACCGCATACCATAATCCCTCCAACCATTACTAGGGAACAGGTCATCAGTGCACTTTCCAGGGCTAAAACCAATGCATCGATGAGCCCTGATAACATTCTAGGATGCTTAATAAATAGCATGAAACATGATCTCTCTGGTCCACTTGAATACATTTTCAGCTGGAGCCTACAGTCAGGTTTTGTGCCCAAGTAATGGAAGATGGCTACAGACATTCTCTTGAAAAAAGGAGGTCCAGCCACTGATCTGGGTAACTACCGGCCAATAAGTCTGACCAGCCTCATATGTAAGGCCTTAGAAAGAATTATCATGGACATGATAAATGAGGACATAGGTAACCTGCAAATGCTGGACCCATCACAGTTCAGCTTTGTTAAAGCAAAGTCATACCTCATGCCTATTAAATCTGGTGAACTTTTTTCAGAGGGTCACCAAAGCATTGGATGAAGGCAAGACTGTGCATACAGCTTATCTTGACCTGGTTAAAGCTTTTGATATAATACCCCATTCAGGTATTATAGGCAAGCTCACTAATTTAGGTATAAACCCTTTTATCACCCAAAGGATAGCCAGCTGGGTCACTGATAAGACCCAGGAGGTCAAAATAGTTGAGGCCACGTCCACCAGGAGGCCAGTCACTAGCAGAGTCCGCCAAGGCTCGGTATTGGGCCTGCTCCTTTTTAGCATCTATTTCTCTGAAACTGAAGCAAACACTGAAGGCTTATTTATTATTTATTTATTTACTATTTATTTTACATTTGTTAACCGGGATTGTCTGACTGAGCAAAAGCCCTTTTTCAGTAGAACCTCGGGGAGAAAAGCTCCAAAACATAGTTACAAAAAATATAACCATTACAAACACAGTTAACATTATAATCATTCATAATAAAATGTGTAGAACAGTTATCATACATATGCAGTTACAATTATCTATAAAAATGTTATGAAGAATATTGCAGCAGAAGGAAAGGAGATAGTGTTAGATAAAAAATGATGAATTACACTAGTTTAAGTTGCAAATGTTTTGGTATAGAGGAAAAGAAATGACGGTAAGACAGAGGAAGTTAGGTTTATTTAGTGATGGTATATTGAAGGAGGCTGAGAACAGGTACAAATCCAGTGACTTGTTATGTACTCTTTAGTGGCTACTTTGAATACTTTAGGATGTGACAGTGATCTAACTTCTTGTGAAAGTTTGTTCCAAGCAATAGAGGGATGGTAGCTGTATGTAATGGGTCCTGTTTTGGACTTATAGGTTCATAGGTTGGTACTAGGCTATCGGCCCTAGGGCCTATACAAGCCTAGCCATAACAATTCCCTGGCTATTTCTTCCCACAGTATTTACTTACCTGGACCCCTGTCTGGCAGGGTGACTGATTTGATCCCCGGGGTGAATTTCCTATCTCCCATCCAATCATCAAGGTTCCTTTTGAAGAGGGCCAAAGAGGCGCTCTGCTTGACATGTATGGGCAATATATTCCAGAGTCTGGGGAGTCTCTGGGTCAGGAACCTATCCCTCCAGCATGCGTTGTTCATTGTGATGACAAGGTTTAGATCCCTGGAGCATGTGTCTTTGAGAGACTGGGATTTCTTTAAGTGTAGAATGTCCAACAGCTCTGGGTTTCACATGGCCTTGTATGTTAAACAGAGATTGCCTCTGAGTAGATGATATGCGACAGAGTATAGGTGTAGTTTTCTTAGATGGTCAGCATAGGGCATCTGCTTTAGGCCTGTGATTCCTTTAGTGAGGTATTTCTGTGGCCTTTCCAGTTGTTGCAGATGTCTTGAGAGGTACATACCAAACGAGGCGTTGTATTCTATAATGGGTCTAATGAGGGATGAGTACAGTGGGACAATGACCTCCTTTTTTCTGGATGAAAAGCCCTTAGTGATGAGGTGTGCCACATAGAAGGATTTCCTGACTGTTGTGGCGATGTGGTTATTGAAGGTGAAACCACTGTCCACCTGTGTCCCTAAGTCTCTTATCACATTTTCGGTGTTTAGTGGACTGCCACCTATCTACTGCGGTGGTGGTGCTGTGGTAGTGTTGTCACCTCACAGTAAGACATTGTCCTATTTGATTCTCAGCTAGAGCATCTTCTGTGTGCAGACATGCGTGAATGGGCATACCTTCGTTGAAGGTTGTGCATCAGGGCCGGCAACTCGGCACGTAAAAATCTACTGCCAATCATTAACGGACCGGAATTCCGCTGGAGCGACCCCTAACTGGGAAAAGCCGAAAGACAAAGAAGAAGTGTACTGCCACCTATGTGGTAATTCATGGGTACATGTTTTTTTCCCAAAGGGGATAACTATACATTTCTTGGCATTGAGCTTGAGCCCATGGCTCTGGCACCAAGCATCTGTTTCTGTAAGGCCCTTTTGTAGAATATCCACATAATTTGGGGATTCAATAATGGCTCCCAGTTTGCAGCCATTTGTGAACTTTGTTAGCCAGAGTCCCTTAGTGTTGGCCTGTACTTCAGAGAAATAGATGTCAAACAAGAGCAGTCCCAGGACTGAATCCTGAGGTACTCCACTTGTCATTTGTCTGGAGCTGGATTTGGTGTCGGCTACTTTTACAGTGTGGGTTCTGTCAGTAAGCCAGTTGGCAACCATCGAGTGATGCAGGGATTAATGCCCAGCTTAGTAAGTTTATCTATGATTCCAGAGTGGAGGATGGTGTTGAAGGCCTTGGCGAGGTCCAGATAGGCTGTGTGGACCACCTTACCCTTGTCCACGGCTCTGGAGACTGATTTGAAGAAGTCAATCAGGTTCAGGAGACAAGATCAGCCCTTCACGAACCCAAACTGTGTGGGGTCCAGTGTTTGAAGGTTGCCAATGTCTTTGTTTATAACTTCCATGATAATACGTTCCACGGCCTTGCAGATCAGGCTCGTCAGACTGATGGGGTGGTAGTTCCCGGGATCCAAGGTTGATCCCCCCTTGTAGAGTGGGATAATTGTGCTGTGTACCACTCAGTGGGCATGAAGCCTGAGGTGAGACTATGATTAAACATGACACTTAGGTGAGGTGCCAGTTCATTTTGTAGTTCATGTTGTACACAGCTTGGGATGTCGTCTGGTCCCATGGATGCTGTAATCATAGCTTTGGAGAGTGTTTTTTTTACCTGTGTGGCCGTTATTACTGGAATTTGGTAATCTTTCGGTATTGAGATGGGCCCTTAAGGGGGTGAGAGGGGGGTGAAGTTTGCACTGATTCGATCTGCCAGCATATTGGCAATAGCCTTGGGATCAGTATATTTAATGCCATTCTGTTGTAGCTCAGAGCAGATCTGAGCATTGCTATTTAGATTCTAGACATAGCTACAGAATGCCTTGTGGGTGTCTTTGGAATCTTTGGCAATTTTATTTTTGTAACTACGACTTGGGCTTGTAGGTTTATAAAAGGCCTTGGGTGGAGCTCCTAAGTAGTCTGGCTGAGACAAAGTGGGAGATTATGGCACCTAGTGCTGTACAGTAGGATGGTGAATAAATAATGGAAGTGTATAATTTGGAGCTGAAAGAGGAGTAGGAGGTGTAGTAATTCGAGGCAGTTTAGATATTTGAGGGAGATACAGTGGTGAGATTTGTAGGTTTGTTGCGCAGCAAATCTGGTTATTTTGTGATAGGTTGATTTGAGTTTGCTAAGTAAGGTGGAGTTAAGATTTGTGAGTATTTGGGAGCAGTATGTTAGGCATGGCAAAAGATAAGCATGGGTGATTGTGGTTCTAGATTCAAGGGTTAGGAATTTTTTATTTCTGTAGAGAAGTCCTAGTTTTTGATGACTTATGGCTGACTAAGTTTGCAGATGATTGCAAGCTGGGGGTGTTATCAATGACTCCCCTACAGACAGTAGCATTCTTCAAGAAGCTCTGTCTTTGAACAGGAAATGGTTCCAAGGCCATGGTCTTAAGCTCAACACTAAGAAATGCACAATTCTACTTTTTGGGAAGTCAAATATCCCAGCAAATTACCATGTTGATAAAACACCCCTAAGACTCAACCCAATGGTTAGTGATCTGAGGATACACCTAGACAGTAGCCTCAGTTCAGACCACCACATGGCCACAGTGGTGAGGAAATCCTTTCATGTAGTGCAGCTTATAAGTAAATACATGGCATCTAGGTCCAATGAGGTCATTATCCCACAGTACTTCACCCTTATCAGACCAGTCATAGAGTACAATGCTCCCTTTGATATGTACCTGACCAAGCATATGCAACAATGGGAGCAACCTCAGAGGTTCCTTACAGAAAAGCGTACAAAGCATAACAAGCATGCCTTATGCAGAGTGCCTTAAAGTCCTCTCCTCTACTCAGTTTACTATAGATTGCTGAGGGGTGATCCATGTCTGGCTAACAAGGCATTTGTGAACCACACACTTATGAATCTCCTGCATACTCATAAGTCAAACAGTACCAGAAATATAAGGTCGAAGGACCTGAATTTTGTCTGTGACTAAAATAGAACATGCTGGAGAGACAGATATGTGTCCCAAAGACTGTCTTTCCTATGGAACAGGCTTCCTATCCATGTGAAGCAGAGTTCGTCTATTACTCAGTTTAAGTACAACCTAGACCAGTGGATGAGGAACAGGAAATTTACACTGGACCTGGCACCTGTGTGCCTTATGGACAGAGGTAGCTTATAAATGTCTGGCCCTCAATGTCCTGTTTGGATACAGGACATCATTATTTTTTTCAGGAAAACTTCAAAAAGCTTAGAAAGGCCCCCTGGGTTGTTAACCTAGTAACAATCTATGAATCTTTAAATCTATGAACCTGTGAATCTATATAATGAAGCTTCCATTTTCCACACTGTAGCTGCTTAATCTAGACACACTCTACAGATTTTAATATCAACCTGGGCATATGATTACTCTGCATTAGAACATGATGTAGTGGGTACTGTTTTTGGTACTCTGAGTAAAATTCTAGTAAAAAAAGAAAATGCCATGGGCATGAACATGAGGTACTGGGTACTGTTTTTGGTACTCTGAGTAAAATTTTGGTAAAAAAAGAACATGCCAGTGTTTGCATAATGTCAACAAAATGGTAATGTGTTTGAGGACTATGTGATGGCTTACAAAACACTGGGGCAGTATATTAAAGGCCATTTGGTGAAAATGACTGATGCTCTCAATGTCATATTCCAGTACTGCCCCATCGATGAGTGTATTAGTTATGGGGTAACATATGACATTTACGATTGATTTAGGCACTGCAATCTCTGCTTGACACAGTCAGACTATACATCATCACCATCCATCCCATTTTTTCTAATTCTTTTCTACATGAGGTCATAACATAATTCGGAAACATTCTATGCTAATGCACCTCAGTATGAGTGAAAGGCATATGCAATGGGCAGTGAAGCACTTCTAAGATCAGTTAAGTCAGCATGCCACAGGCAATCATTTGGTGAGATGGTGGTGGTGGGTTTATGCAAATGTTAAAAAGAAGCTTGGAAACACTATATGGACAGACTGAATCCATGAATATAGCTGACTGAAAGAAAGCATACAGTTATGTATATTCTACTTATCTGCAGCAGCAGATTTTTGTAGAACATGCTGCCTTACTGGCATATGAATAGTAGCGTCCTGCTACCCTCCCTCTAGCAGTCTGTCAGAGCTCACACCAATCACCTGGCTGGACCTGGACAGTCTTTTACACTCACAAACAGAACACTTTCAGTTTTCTAGTATCTAACAGGAAAAGTATATGAAAACATATGCTTCACAAGCACCTACTGTTCCATACTAAATGCCACACACACACACACACACACACACACACACACACACACACACACACACACAAAACTAAAAAGGTTGCTGAACAAAAACATAACAGCAATTTCAATCTCCAACTATATACATCCAACAAAGGGGGATGGTGGGACGGTACTGACAGTAAGACAGTGTGTTCTATGAACATCTGCTGTTACAGGTAAGTGGGACTTATGCACCTGTACTATGTTAAACAAACACACTGCCTTACTGACATATGGGTACCCAGCTTGGGAGGAGGAAGGATAAGGGTCCAGAGGGTCCTGGAGAATGATCCTCGTGAAGCCTGCACTGGATCTAGAATGCATCCAGTTTGCAGTGTTTTGTGATGTTAAGGACAGAGGATTAAGTTGCTGCCTCTAGAACATTTCTAGAATCTGCTCCACTCCAAAATGTCACTACAGAGGAAAAGGACCTGGTGAAAAGTGCTTTATAACTTGCCTGTATTCACCTCACCATGATGGGTGTAACCAAAAAATAATATTTATTATTTATTACTTATTTATTTACTTCTATTTGTTTACCAGGAGAGACCAACTGGGTCTAGGAAGGCCCATTTTCAGCAGAGGCCCAAGGAGAAAAGTACCATGAAATACCATGTAAACATAGCAAAACATTCTTTACATAAACATAGTGTATGAAGAACAAAAATATATGAAGAAAAACTTAATATGACATTATAGTGGTAAAAATAACAAACAAAAACAAAATTAGCACAGTGAGCATTAATCAACTTTTTGACCAAACAGAAAAACATTTTGATAAATTATTACATAAATATACACAAATATTACTAATTTTAAATTGAGAACCATGCAGTCAATTGGTAGATAAAAAAGAAAGGAAATATCAAAGGAAACCCATATGAAATTAATTGACTCCATTTTGGAATTTGTTTCTTAAGGATGCACCCGAGGAGTTAAAGGAGGCCAGAAGAACCTACTATTAGAATATCTTATGTTTATAAATGGATGAGATTTTCTAAGTGATGCCTAAATGGAAACAGAGTTTCCACTGTGGTTAATATTCCTCTGAGCTTGAAATATTGGTGTGAGCTACTTCAGGATGCCTCAACCACTTTATCAATCAAGGATGGCCGTCAAAGCAATCTAGTTTACCTCAAGAAGTGCAACCTTATTTTCTATACAGAGATGAGATTTTGTCTGACAAAGATATCATTATGAAAGGTCCAAAAGTAATTGTTCCAAAGTTCTTGCAACAAGAGTACATTACTGTCTTGCACTGTGGTCACCCAGGAGCAGACTCTACCAAAAGAAGGGCAAAAGGTCAAGTATTTTGGCCTTCTATGTCACAAGACATTGAGGTAGTGCTATCATCTTGTTCCATGTGCAACAGTACTAAGTCACATCAACAGAAAGAACCACTTCAGCTAAACCAGATTTCTGAACTACCTTGGTCGACAGCAGTAACTGATATCTTTGAGTGGAATGATCAGCATTATTTGGTGTTAGTAGACTCTTATTCAAATTAGTTTGAGGTTGATCTACTTCCTAATTCAACATCCAGTACTGTCATTAGTGAGATGAAGCATCATTTTGCAGTCCATGGTAGTCTGCACAAAGTTAATTCTGACCATGGGATGCAGTTTACAAGCCAACAGTTCAAAAGATTTGTTGAAGAGTGGGATTTTATTCAGGTCACAAGTAGTCCAGAGTATCCACAGTCAAACGGTGTGGCAGAATGTGCAGTTCAAAGTGCAAAATAGTTACCAGAAAAGTCAAAATGAGACAATAGTGATGTTTTCCTGAATCTCTTGAATTTCAGAAATATTCTTCATAATAAACATCTTGGTTCACCTGTCCAGAGACTTCTGTCAAAAGAAACCAGGACCATGTTACCAATCAGTAGTCAATTGTTGGATCCATGTGTCAAGAACAACAGGTCAGTGAAAACCAATCTGTTGAAGAAGCATTTAACTCAGAAGTCCTACTAAGATTAGACCAGCAAACCACTCGATCCATTAAGAGAAGGAGAAGTGATAAGGATGCGGACATCCAAAAGTTATGATCGGACTGGAGTCGTGAAGAATATTTGCCCAGAGCCGAGAGCATACATTGTGGAATCACAAGGAGTAGAGTTTAGGTTGAATCGAAAACATTTGATGCCGGTGTCTGAGCCTATACCACAGCACATAGCTTGTGAGAAATACTCTTTATCTCAGAGTGAGTTGTCCGGTGTTACAGTTCCAGAGGAAGTTCCAGAGAATATTCACATTCCTGTGACGAATCCAGAAGTTCCTGATACGAGTTGTTCACTGAAGACTGTCCCTGTTGCTAAACCCAGTCCAGATTGTTATGGTACCAGATCTGGTTGTATCTCTAGACCATGTTATAGATACACTGCAACTAAGGTCTGTCTGGTAATCAGTTGATTTACATTTTATGATGCTGCTATACATCTTGATGTGTTTCCATTTAATAAAGCATCTAAACAAACTACCCTGCCTGCTTGTCATCTATGTTAGAGATGGATGAGTGACAATTTACTTCTCCTATATCTAAACAGGCAATGGTACAGCCCTGGAGGAAGTATCTGACTCTCGTGTCACATACAGTTGTGAAACTACTACCACCCCAGAGGACGTGGAGGTAACAGAAAGTGAGTGGTCAAATAGCCTGCCCAAAACTAAGGCTTCTGAGGAGTCACAAGCTATAAACTGAGGCATATATTTTTATTTATTCTTTCATTTTTTAGGTGCAGATGGGGAAGATGGTGGTGGGATCTGAGTCCATCAAGTCAGAAGACAAGAAATAAGCCAGGTAAACACCAGATACTGGCGGCATCTTCAGCCCAGTAAGAAGATGGACACATCCCAATATTCTCCATCTAAATAGCAATCTAAAGAATATTTCTGTAGGGATACTATTCTGAACACTGCACTAAGAAAATGGCAGTATTTTCAGCAACTCAGTTCAAAGCACAAAATATATGCCCAAAACTCCACTGATTTTTGTAAAAAAAGGCTAGTGTCAGGCCAAATGAATGGATACAGCCTAAAACAGTATTAGACAAGAAATAAATCATAAACTGATGAACGATTCCGATCAGCAATGTTTAACATACAAAAATGAGGCCAAAACTAACCTGAAGTCAATTTATGCAAGGTTACTATTTCAAAGACTGCACTGAATAAAATGACAGTTTCAATAACACAGGTCCAAGCAAAAAAAAAGGCTACTTTTAGTCAAAGTGAATGGATACAGCCTAAAACAGTATTAAACAAGAAATCCAGAAATAAATCATAAACTCATGAAATTCTTGTCAGAAATGTTTAACATGGAAAATGGCACCAAAATTGCACTTGAATTCATTCCCTCCAATAACTTCCAATGGGTGGAGCCTACGCTTTTTCAAAGACTCAAATTATGTCCTCACATTTCAAACAAATGTTCATATCTCTGGAGCCATAAGGGTTACTAAAGAAGTGTAAATGGCAAATTCTTCAGCACAGACTATTTTTTTAGCGGTAGTATTCTTTAGGCTTTAGGTTCTAGGTTTTAAACTGGATTTTCTAAGTCACAGAAAACACAGTAACTATTAAGTTTATAATATTTTCTAAACAACTTACAATATCTCAGCAACTGCTCAAGTTACACACACATCATCAGCTGCATTTTATTCACCCTGCTGAGAGGTTTCATACGAGGCTAAGCAGTTCTGCCTGTGTTATTTGGTTGGCAAGATATTTAGAAACACATGAAATTTATGATAACACAAATAAATATTACATGAACAATTAATTTATGCTGCGGTGGTGGTGCTGCGGTAGCGTTGCCGCCTCACAGTTAGACGTTGCCCATTCGATTCTCAGTTAGAGCGTCTTCTGTGTGGTGACATGCGTGAATGGGCGTTCCTTTGTTGAAGGTTGTACATTAGGCCCAGCAAGCCAGCATGTAAAAATCTACTGCCAATCATTAGCGGACCGGAGTTCAGCTGTGGCGACCCCTAACCGGGAAAAGCCAAAGGACACAAACAAACATGAACAATTAATTTATCTTTACCTGCACTAGACTGAGGTCAAATATCAATACAGTTATGTTTGCAATTTTGTAAGATGATATTTTTAAATACAATGTATGTAGAATGGTTTTGGAATTATTAATGCAAATAAGAACAAATAATATTTGATTCCTAAAGGAGTCAGTAGGATGTAACTGCAGAAATACCTGGAGGTATCATCTAGCTGTAATGAGTTAAATGGGAAAAAAATAATTTAAAATGTTATAATCCTACTCAGTCATCTCAAATAGGTTCATAGGTTGGTACTAGACTATCAGCCTTAGGGCCTATACAAGCCTAGCCATAACAATTCCCTGGCTATTTCTTCCCACACTATTTACTTCCCTGGACCCCTGTCTAGCAGGGTGACTAATGTGATCCCCGGGGTGAATTTCCTTTCTCCCATCCAATCATCAAGGTTCCTTTTGAAGAGGGCCATAGAGGCAATCTGCTTGACATGTATGGGCAATCTATTCCAGAGTCTGGGGAGTCTCTGGGTCAGGAACCTATCCCTCCAGCATGTTGTGTTTATTGTGATGACAAGGTTTAGATCCCTGGAGCATGTGGCTCTGAGGGATTGGGATTTCTTTAAGTGTAGCATGTCCAACAGCTCTGGGTTTGACATGGCCTTGTATGTTAAGCAGAGATCGCCTCGGAGTAGACGATATGCGACAGAGTATAGCTGGAGTTTTTTTAAGGCGGTCAGCATAGGGCATCTGCTTTAGGCCTGTGATTCTTTTAGTAAGGTATTTCTGCGGCATTTCCAATTGTTGCAGATGTCTTGAGAGGTACATACCAAATGGGGCGTTGTATTCTATAATGGGTCTAATGAGGGATGAGTACAGTGGGACAATGACCTCCTTTTTTCTGGATGAAAAGCCCTTAGTGATGAGGTGTGCCACATAGAAGGATTTCCTGACTGTTGTGGTGATGTGGTTATTGATGGTGAGACCACTGTCCACCTGTGTCCCTAAGTCCCTTAAAACACTTTCGGTGTTTAGTGTACTGCCACCGATGTGGTAATTCACGGGTACATGTTTTTTCCCACAGGGGATAATTATACATTTCTTGGCATTGAGCTTGAGCCCATGGCTCTGTAAAGCCCTTTTGTAGAGTATCCACATCATTTGGGGATTCAATAATGGTTCCCAGTTTGCAGTCATCTGCGAACTTTGTTAGCCAGAGTCCCTTAGTGTTGGCCTGTACTTCAGAGACATGGATGCCAAACAAGAGAGGTCCCAGGACAGAACCCTGAGGTACTCCACTTGTCACTTGTTTGGAGCTGCATTTGGAGTCAGCTACTTTTACAGTGTGGGTTTTTTTCGGTAAGCCAGTTGGCAACCCATTGAGTGACGTAGGGATTAATGCCCAGCTTAGTAAGTTTATCCATGATTCTAGAGTGAGGGATGGTGTCAAAGGCCTTGGCAAGGTCCAGATAGGCTGTTTGGACTGCCTTACCCTCGTCCACGGCTCTGGAGACTGATTCGAAGAAGTCAGTCAAGTTCAGGAGACAAGATTGGCCCTTCACAAACCCAAACTGGGTGGGGTCCAGTGTTTGAAGGTTGCCAATGTCTTTGTTTATAAGTTCCATGATAATAAGTTCCATGGCCTTGTAGATCAAGCTCGTCAGACTGATGGGGTGGTAGTTCCCAGGATCCAAGGTGGATCCCCCCTTGTGGAGGGGATAACTGTAGCTGTGCGCCACTCAGTGGGCACGAAACCTGAGGTGAGGGTATGATTAAACATGACACTTGGGTGAGGTGCCTGTTCATTTTGTAGTCCATGTAGTACACAGCCCGGGATGTCATCTGGTCCCATGGATGCTGTATTCTTAGCTTTGGAGAGTGCGTTTTTTACCTGTGTGGCCGTTATTACTGGAATTTGGCAATCTTCCGGTACTGAGATGGGCCATTTAGGGGGCGAGAGGGGGGTGAAGTTGGCACTGAATCGATCTGCCAGGATATTGGCAATATCCTTGAGATCAGTATATTTAATGCCATTCTGTTGTAGCTCAGAGCAGATCTGAGCATTGCCATTTAGATTCTTGACATAGTTATAGAATGCCTTGTGGTTGTCTTTGGAATCTTTGGCAATTTTATTTTTGTAACTAGCTTTGGAGGAGTTTATGAGGGATCTCAGCTTCTTACTGAGGCTGGTAGGGGAGGTTTTTACATCCTGGGATTTTTCTCTTTTCTGCAACAGTTTCTTTCTTTTGTTGTAAAGTTTGTTTATGGCAGGGGACCCCCAGATTGGTTTCCTTTTTTTGGAGGAGAGCATCTTGGTTCTATTTGGGATGGCACGATTCATGCATGAGTGGATGTGCTCGTACACTGCCTTAGTGTAGGACTCAACAGTCAAACTTTCAGTTCCCATCTGCATGGGTGTCATGAAGTTTGTAATTTCTGACTTGAGTAGCATGAAGTTGGCTTTGGAGAAGTTTTTTATGGAGGTTCCCTTACTGGGGGGTGGGGGTGGGATGTGGATGTTAAGGGTGATTAGCTTATGGTCTGACCTGACCAACGAGGGGGTGACCATAGGTGTGGAGCATCGATTTCCCATGTTGGTAATGACCAGGTCTAGGATATTGGAGCCCCTGGTTAGACTATGGATTTGTTGATCCAAGGCATTGGAATTTATGAATTCCAAGAACCGTTGGGCAAAGGTGTTGGTACATGAGTAGTTTAACCAGTTAATGGCAGAGTAGTTGAAATCACCCAGTATTAGGGTGTTTGGTTGTATATTAAAATTTTCCAGTATGTTTAGAAAGGTGTAGTGAGAATCTTGGAACATGGTGGGGGATCTGTAGCAAGTTACAATTTGGATTGCAGTCTTACCTAGTGTTAGCTGCACCTGGAGAATTTCAGATGCATTGTGTTGGGCAACTAACCTGGTGGTGTGAATATCCTTGGTGAATATGGACACTCCTCCACCTTTAGTGTTTCGATCCTGGTTTGGTGGCTGAAAAGTGTGGTAAGAGTTGTAGCCTTGTATTGCATGGGTGCTCTCTGCAGCCTTGAACCAGGTCTCAGTTACTGCACAGATATTGATGTTCTCCATTTTTAGGAGTGCCTCAAGAGAGTGCATTTTGAGGTTTAGACTTCTAGCATTGAGTAGCATTACCTTCAGATTTTGCATGCTTGTACCTGTTACGGTGGTGGTTTTGTCCTTTAAACCCCAAAAGAATAAAAGCAATACTAGAAAGTTTTCTTGTCAAAACTTCCAAATGAAGCTTTTAATCATCAGGCCTTACTGTGCTAGTCAAAGTAAAAACAGAAGCATATATAAAATTTCTAATCAGAAAAAAGTAACTGGCTGAAGCAGCAGAATACACTACTCAAGCACTGACAGAAAAGGGAGAGGTTGGAAATAACACCCAAAAGGAGTTTCTTATCTGAGCTCTGCAGCTGATATCTCTCATAACTAATATCCCAAGAGATCTTTCTCTCACTGTGGCACGAGAAAACTGAAAGGGTCCCATCTGAAATTGTAAGAGCTGTTCTGCTCCTGCCAAGTGATTGGTTCTTTGATCTCACAGACAGACAGTGGAAGGTGTTCCGAGCTTTGACAGCCTGCCAGAGGGAGAGGAAGCAAGGCATTATTACTACCCATATGTAGTATGTGCAATTAACTGTTAGTAGGACACCTGTTCAAGTCATTGCCAGTTACAGGACCCCCTCCATGAATCAGAACACCCACTCTGCCTATTTGGCTCTACTTGAGTCTACCAAGATACAGCCAAACACCATGGCTATGGGCGACATTAACTACTCATCCATTGATTGGGTAAATTATTCTTGCTCAAACTCACTTGCCCAAAGGTTTCTTGACTTTGTTAGCTCCAGTACCCTAGACCAGCTGGTTGACACCCCCACAATGGGTGAAAACATCCTGGATCTGGTGTTTACCAATATGGGGGACCACTGTAGCACCCCCACTGTGAGGTCTTCCCTGGTGAGATCTGACCACAAATCAGTCTCATTCAGAAATTAAACTAAAATGTGGAGAGGAAGCAAGGCACTACTACTACCCATATGTACCTTCACTTCCCTTTCCCCGCTACACACACCCCATGTACCTCTACTCATCACTCATTAGACCCATTATAGAGTACAACGCCCCTTTTGGTATGTACCTCACAGGACATCTACAACAACTGGAAAGACCACAGAAATACCACACAAAGAGGATTACTGGCCTCAAACAGATGCCCTACACAGACCGTCTCAAAAAACTACAGCTTTACTCCATCGCATATCGCCTACTCAGGGGTGATCTCTGCCTAACATACAAAGCTATGTCAAACCCAGAGTAGTTGGACATGCTTCACTTAAAGAAATCCCAATCCCCCTGAGCTACACGCCCTAGGGACCAAAACCTTGTCACCACAATAAACAGAACATGATGGAGGGATAGATTCCTGTCCCAGAGACTTCCCATACTCTGGAACAGACTACCTATTTATGTCAAACAGAGCTCCTCATTAGCACTCTTCAAGAAAAATCTTGATGATTGGATGGGAAATGGGAAATTCTGCTCAACAGGGGCACAGGAAAATAATTTTCTTGGGTGGCGAATGCCAGGGTACATTTTTTGGCTAGGCTTATATAGGCCCTAGGGCCAATAGCCTAGTACCTACCTATGAACCTATGAACCTATAAAAAACTTCTCCAAAGTAGATTATAATCTCTTACGAGATGGTATAAATAGCTTCACTGCACCCCCCCCCCCAAGATGGCATTGGAAACTATGCAGAGTTCTACACCAATGCTTTATACAAACACCTGTATAATTGCATTGACTCGGCCATAAGAACAAACCTGCCTTGTGGACAATTGCCATTAACAGGATTTACAACAGGAGGAAGAAATTGCTGTCTAAGAGTAAGAGGGAACGAGGCCTAAACTGAAAACACTCCCTCCTCAGCTTAAAAAAGCAAATAAGACTTCTTGTGAAGTCCTCCAAAACAAACTACAAATCCAAATTTGCTTTCTCAGTAAGGACAACCATAAGGTCTTCTTTAGTTACATCCATAACCTAAAAGGAAAGGCCCAGATTTGTACTGAACTGGTAGTTTATGATACCACATATACTCAGCTTGTGGACACACACAACCTGTTGGCCAACAGATTCTGTGAAAACTTCACTTCCCTGTCCCCGCTACACATACCCCATGACATTCCTTCCACCTGTCGTCTACCTTCTATCTCTAAACAGCAGGTCATAAATGCCCTCTCTAAGACCAAAAACACAGGATCTATGGGACCTGATAATATCTCAGGCTGCATCCTACATGGGCTCCCACATGAATTAGCAACACCATTGGGTACTCTTTTCAATCATAGTCTAAGCACAGGCTTTGTCCCAGCTGAATGGAAAATGGCCACCATTATTCTCTTGCACAAAGGTGGTGCTTCCACTGACCCTGAGAACTATAGACGATTAGCCTGACTAGCCTTATCTGCAAGGCCATGGAGAGACTCATCATGGACCATATCAACAAAGATATAGGTAATCTCCAAACATTTGACCCTACTCAGTTTGGATTTGTCAAAGGGAGAGCATGCCTGTTAAACCTGGTGGACTTCCTTGAGACAGTCACCAAGGCCCTGGATTAGGGGAAATCTGTGCACACAGCCTACCTAGATTTAGCCAAAGCTTTTGACACTATCCCTCACTCAGGCAACACTGGCAAATTCACCTAACTAGGTATCAACCCTTATATCATTAGATGGGTCGATAACTGACTCACTGATAGAACACATATAGTCAAAATAGGGGAATCCACCTCCAACAGCAGACCTGTAACCAGTGGTGTTCCACAGGGATCAGTCCTGGTACCTCTACTGTTTGGAATCTATTTCTCCAAAGTACAAGCAAAACTGAAGGTCTGTGGATAACAAAGTTTGCTGATGACTGCAAACTGGGAGCGGTCATAGAATTTCCAAATGATGTCAACAGCCTACAAGAGGGTCTTACACAAACAAATGATTGGTGACAAAGTTATGGCCTTAAACTCAATGCAAAAAAATGTACTATCATCCCTTTTGGTAAGAGTGAAGTTCCTGCTAACTACCACATCAATAGCAACACCTTAAGGACGCATTCAGTGGTGAGAGACCTGGGCACTCAGCTTGACAGCAATCTTACCTTTGATCACCATATCTCCACAGTGGTAAGAAGGGCATTCTGTATTGCTCATCTCATAAGTAAGGGCACTGCCCCCAGAAAAAAGAAGTTATAACCTCCCTTTACTCTTCCCTCATCAGGCCAATAATTGAGTACAACGCCCCTTTTGGTATGTACCTTTCCAAGCACCTGCAGCAACTGGAGAAACCACAAAGGTTCCTCACAATGAAAATTCAAAGTCTTCAGCATCTCTCATATGTGGATCATTTGAAATCACTGTCACTTTATTCTGTTTCATATAAACTACTCAGAGGCAATCTCTGCCTTGCATATAAGGCAATCTCTGACCCTGCTTTATTGGAAATGCATATCCGCAACTCAAATGGTATATGGGTTACTTGCTCTAAGGACCTTAACCTGGTATTGACATTAATAGAACTGGCTGGAGGGACAAATTTGTCTCCAAGTGGTTACCACACCTTTGGAAAAGACTCCCACTTCATGTCAAACAGAGCAGCTCATTGGCCCTCTTCAACTGCAATATGGACGATTGGATGGGTAACCATAAATTCACCCTGGGGGTTCCACCTGTGTCCCTCTTGGACACGGGCATTAGGTTCTGATCGTGGAAATAAGGGTAGAACTTGGCTAAGCTTTTAAGGGCCCTAGGGCCAGTAGCCTAGTAGCTTCCTATGATCCTATGTCAGTATATATATATATATATATATATATATATATATATATACATACATACATATATATATATATATATATATATATATATATATATATATATATATATATATCTATATACATATATAGATATGTGTACATATATATATATATATATACATACATATATATATATATATATATATATATATATATAGAGAGAGAGAGAGAGAGAGTGAAGAACTCCAGGTATGAAGCAGCTCCATTAATGGCATTATGCATCTTTACACAGTGACCACCTGCATGTGCATGGTATACACTGAATATAGTAGTAGCTCACCATACATTATCTGCTGCTTTTCCCAACATCTGTGATTGTCATTACCTTGCCATACTTTCATCCCTTTAGTTTCACTGTGGGGACCAACTTTTCAACCAGGAGGGATTCTCTCACAGCAAACTGTATATTCTCAACATGTTCTGCCAATTTAGATTTATCCCATGGAATGGGGCAGCAACAGAGGTACATTTTTTTGGAATACACTGTTTATGATCATGAATCAGCCATGATAGCGGGTTCCTACTGAATTGTCGACAGCTTAGGTTGTAGAATGCTTAATCATTGACACCTAAGCATCTTACGCTCACAATAGCAAACAGCCACATCATCGAATTCTTTCCTTGGGAAAGAATTTGCATGGCCATTATCGGGGATTTGCACTTTCTCCAATGTAGAGCGATCTCGGAGTTGGTATATTTAGTTTGGGGGGGGGGTGCGGTGTTTGGGTGTGTTTGTTTATTTTGTTTATGGACAGCCACCCGAATTCTTTCCTGAGGAAAGAATTCGATGATGTGGCCGTTCGCTATTGTTAGGTTTAGGCGTTTAGGTGTTGATGTTTTAGGATTCGACAACTTAAGCTGTTGATGTTATGATATAGACGCATGATAGCTCACATGTTTGTCTACCATTAGAAGTACAGTCATTTTACTTAGCTTAGTGCATTACTCTGTCAAGGAGTCCATCGTTAAGTATGTGAAGATTGATCTATTACAGGTGATGCAGTGGATAAGGATGTCTGGATGGTCTCTCTTTAGTGAAAAGAACAGACGATGGCTGGCCAACAACTATTGATTTCTTCCTTCAGTACAAATTGCTTACATAATCCCTCAAAAACTGCAAATTTTATGTACTCTCCAATGAAAACTAGGAAAAAATAGTTGTTGTTTACAGGAATTACATCTGCCAAAGAAGATTATCTTAGGTGGGGTACTGAAAATATTACATTAATAAAGGCCTTGGGATATAACTGTTCAGATGATAGGAAAGGAGTAGCTATTTTGATAATTAATAGAGATGTTCAGATTCAACACAATACAGGGGATTTTCTGTTAAGTTATTACAATATGATTTTCATGGAAAAGTGAGGTATATATTTTATCTTCTTTGCATATCGCAGCTAAATAATATTCATTTTTTTATTCTCAGTATTACTGAAGGTATGTCAAACTTCTGGAATCAAAGGGTCATCTAGGCATGTGATTTTAATACAGTCCTAGATATTAAGCTTGTTATATCCCGTAGCAGACCTAACTATGTTTATAAGATTAAAACACATAAGTTGGTATAGCTTCTTTCCCAGTTCCAGTTGGTTGATCTCTAGAGACTGAAGAATCTTAAGACAATTGATATATACCCATATAAATCTTAAAACCATCTTTTCAAGGGTATGTTGTCTTTTTTGTCTGAAATATCTTGGAAGAAAAGACTATGGACATAGTTATAGGATTAAGAATCTGAGTATATACACACACACACGAACACACACCCATATGTACATAAACATATGCATACGTGTCTATGTGTTTTTGTGTTTATGTTTGTATATGCCACTGCATAACATCACCCAGCTTTTGGTATACAGAGTATAGAAACACCTCCCTATGACCCTCAGGGTGGTTGACTAGATACCTCCAAAGGGGTGCTTGGTTAAAGGACGGGGAAGGTGAGAGGGGCTGTTGAAGTAAATGGATGTAGCTTATGAAGATGTAATGTTAGGGTCAATACATAGCTTTCATGTAGTGCATAGAGTACTATGATTATAATCCAAAACTGGATAAAAGGCAAGTTTGTTAAGTCAGAAAGGTGCTTAACAAGCTTTTGTTAAGCACCATAAGCACTGTTAAGATCAGGTCTCCCTCTAGGGATTAACAGTAGACTGTGCCTATAAGTAAAGAATGGCAACAGAAAGTAAAACAGCTTTAAAAGCTGTGAGGTATTTTACTCAACCACACTTACAAACAAAAAATGTGACTTAACAGAATGTCTTAGCTTTTAAAATCATTCATTCTTCAGAAGGACGTATTGTTTCTGCTTGCTTTCTATTTGGCAGTGCAATATGTTCACCTGCATTGAAAGGTTTTGAAAGCTGATAACATACTTTGGGACCCTACATCTTTTTTTCTATAACTGGTAGTACATCCAGAAGATAACCCTTACTATGTGCTTTCAAAGTGGATACCAAGATTCACCTCTCAAGCTTCACTCTCAAGGTAAATTGCTTGGCATCCATGTCTCAGACATGTAAGCTGGCTATAATCAGAAACTTGATAATAATCCTCTACATCTTAGGTGACCATTTCATCCACTTCAAAGATAGAAAAGAGGGGATAAAACACAGCTATTACAATGACTTTGATCTTGCCCATCTTTGATTTCTGCAGAAATTTCAAGATCAGAAGAAAGGGTGGAACTGCATTCAGCAGTCCAACAGAAGGGTCACTGATGGACTAGACTGCCCCATGGTGTCTGTCCCAGTAGAGGGATTAGGGAAAAGAAGCTGTTGCACTTGGTGTTGGTTCATAGGTGTTTACTAGGCTAACAACCACAAAGGCCTTTTTAAGCCTAGCCACGCATACCAAATCTCTGACAGGTTCTGATATCCTTGATAAGTGTAAGCAGGGGTTTGGGAGATGAAACATTTACAAGCAGGGGCATGGGAGATGAACCATTTGCAGGTTTCTGGTGTCCATTAAAGACATAGGTGCCAAACCAGGGATGAATTTCCTGTTACCCATCCAACTGTCCAAATTGCACTTGAACTGGGTTAGGGAGGAACTCTGCTTAACATGGATGGTGAGCACATGGATGGTTGAGAATGCAGATATGTTGCAGCAAGGTTTTTTTCAGTAGTAAAAGATCAAGCAAGCTATCATCTGACTGAAGTCCCACTCGTGTGGCATCAGAAGATGTGCCAAGCCTATTCACAAGACAGACTGCATGTCCTTGGCTGTGTTCTGCTATCAGAAAGAGATAAGAGCTCCCTACACATTTCCACAGACAAATGGCCACGTGACCAAGGGACCTCATGCCCCCCTTGCTTGTTTAAGTACTACACCACCAACATATAGTCAGAAAGGATGGCAATTACACCTTGAAAAAGGAGGTCTTGAACAGCCTGCACTGAAAGGAAGATCACTTTCATCTCTGAGATATTTATGTGCAAGTTGGCTTCTTGGTCTGTCCAAGCCCCATGGACCATCTGTCATAATCAATGCCCATCTCCCCCAACAAAGGGCTGACACATGCATAATAATCATAGGTTCATAGGATGATACTAGGCTATTGGCCCAGAGGCCCTTATAAGCCTAGCCAAGAATTTGGCCCATGTTCTCTCAAAGTCAGCACCTGTTTCCCCTGTCCAGCAGGGCACAGGTGGGATCTCAGGGGTATATTTTCTGTTTCCCATCCAGTCATCCAGTTTCCTCTTAAAGAGGGCTAGAGAGGTACTCTGCTTGACATGGAGAGGGAGTCTATTCCACAGATGGGGGAGTCTTTGGGACACAAGTCTATCCCACCAACAAGTTCTATTAATGTCACAGACCAGGTTAAGGCCTTGCGTGCGGGTTGCATGAGTGGAGTTTGACTTACGGTATGCAATAACTCTATCAAGGATGGGTCTGAGATGGCCTTGTATGCCAGACACAGGTCACCTCTGACCAGTCTGTATGAGACTTAGTAGAGGGACAGGGCTTTTAGCCTATCTGTATATGATAGGTGTTTGACACCCAGGATTTTCCTGGTCAGGAACTTCTGTAGTCTCTCTACCTGCTACATGTGCTTGGCAAGGTACATGCCGAAGGAGGCATTGCACTTGATAATGGGTCTAATAAGGGAGGAGTACAGGGATGTTATGAATTCCTTATTCCTGGATGAAATACCCTTATTTATGAGGTGGGCCATTTAGAAAGCCTTCCGTACAACAGAGGAACGTGGTGGTCAAAAGCCAGATTGCTATCAACCTGGGTGCCCAAGTCCCTCACGACTGATTGCATGCTTAGTACGTTGCTATTAATGTGATAATTAGTGGGGATGCCATTTTCCCCAAAGGGGATAATGATGCATTTCTTTGCATTCAGTTTGAGGCCATGCCCCTGTCACCAGTCATTAGTTTGGGTAAGGCCCTCTTGGAGGATGTACACATCACTAGGGGAATTTAAGACAGTGCCCAACTTGCAGTCATCTGCAAACTTGGCCAGCCACAGACCACAAGTTTTGACTTGCACCTCAGAAAAGTATATCCCAAACAGTAGAGGCCCCAAGACTGATCCTTGGGGTACACTGCTCGTTACTGGTCTACTAATACAGGTGGCTTCCCCTATTTTGACTGAGTGGGTTCTATCAGTGAGCCAGTTAGCTACCCATCTGGTAACATATGGGTTGATGCCTAGCTGGGAGGCTTTATCTATTATGCTCGAGTGGGGAAGTGTTGAAGGCTTTGGCTAGGTCAAGGTTGGGGGTGTGCACCGTCTTTCCCTCGTCCATGGCTTTGGTGACTGTTTTGAAGAAGTCGACCAAGTTTAACAGGCAGGATCTCCCTTTGACAAAACCAAACTGTGTGGGGTCAAGTGTTATGAGGTTGCCAATGTCCTTGTTTATATAAGGGCCATAAAAACGTGTTTCATGGCCTTGCAGCTCAGGCTAGTTAGGCTGATGGGCCTATAACTGCCAGGGTCAGTGGATGATCCACCTTTGTGTAGAGGGATGACAGTGGCTGTCCTCCTCTCAGCTGGGATGAAGCCAGTGCTCAGACTTTGGTTGAATAGGGTGCCTAATGGAGCTGATAGCTCATGCCTGAGTTCATGTAGGATACAGTCAGGGAGGTTATCGGGTCCCATGGAGACTGCATTTTTTGCCTTTGAGAGGGCATTAAAGACCTGCTCCCTGGTGATGGGGGGGACAACTGCTGGGGATGTTCTGGTTTACTGATGGGGGGACAGGGGTGAAGTTTTCACTGAACCTGTCTGCCAGCAGATCTGGGTGTTACCTTTGAGATTGCGGACATATGTGAAGAAGGCCTTGTGATTGTCCTTAGTAGATGTGGCCAATCTGGACTTGAAGTTAACCTTAGAGGGTTTCACCAGTGCCCTTATTTGCTTGTTCAGACAAAGGAGAGATTGCCTCCAATTTGGCACCTGCTCCTTTTGGTCCTGGACAGTAATTTTTTCCTTTTATTATAGAGTTTGTTTATTGCTGCTGTCCACCACACAGGTTTACTCTTCCTTGAGGAAGATGATTTGGTCCTGTCAGGTACTGCTGAGTCCATAGAGCTATGTAAGTGCTCATATAGTTTTTTTGGTGTAGGCTTGGACATTGGTGCAAGTTCCAACTGAAGGGAAGGTGGCTGTGAAGCTGCATATACTTGTTCTGAGGAGACTGTAGTCAGCTTTGGAAAAGTTTTTTGTTTGACCCTGACAAGGGAGGGGACAGGGGAGATGGTGACTTTGAAAGTGATTGCTTTATGGTCTGATCTTACCAAGGACGATGACACTGTAGGGATGCTACAGTGGCTACTCATGTTGGTTAGGACCAGGTCCAGGATATTTTCACCTCTCGTAGGGGTGTTGACCAGCTGATCCAATACACTGGCACTGATGAAGTTGAGGAATCTCTGGGCATTTATGTTTGGGCTAGAATAGGTCTACCACAGTAAGGTTTGGTAGTTAAAGTCCCCCAGGATCAGGGCAGAGGGTTGAATCTTGATGGTGTCAAGTAAGTGCAGATAGGTGGAGTGGGAGTCTTGAGTCATGGTTGGGGGTCTATAGCTAGCTATGATTTGAACAGAGGAGTAGAAAAGGGTCAGCTCTGTGTAATGCTGCTTACGTATAGCCACCACTGAAGATGTTGACAACATGCTTGTGAAAGAAGTTTGGGGTTACTGAACCAAAAGTTCACTGTAGAATTCGAATAAGACACCTGTTAAAAGGAACTAGATGAACTGCTTCTGCCCTGAGTCCAAGTACCTTGTGAATCAAGGTTGCATTTGGGACTGGGCATGGCAGATGAAATGGAAGTGCTACCTATAAGCTTTGAATTTTTTCGGGCATGAGACAAACTACTCTGATCATTATATTCAGGTAGTAACCTATGAAAATGTGAGCCTGCCATGGTTCCAACTGGGACTTTACAGTGTTCACTGAACTCTATAAGGGAAGGAACAGCTAAAAGAAGCAGTACTATGTTCCAGACAGCCACTGCTTGGTGGGGGCAACTACAGAGTCAATTGTCCAAGTATTGGAGCTCTCTGATTCTGTGCTGTCTCAGGACAGCCGGTATTGTTACTTTACATATGATGAACACTCTGGGGATTGTGGTGAGACCAAAGGGAAGGGGTCTCAATTGGTAATGACTGGCTTCTATTAAGGAGTATAGGAAAGTATTGGATTCCCTGACAATTTTTATGTGCACACAACCAACCAAGAGATCCATACAGCACAAGCAGTTGCCTTCCTGAAAGCATGGAAGGACTGACTGCACTGTGACCAGCCAGAGATTGTTTTTCTGACTGTATTAATTTAGGCTGCTTAAATATAAAAAGGTGGCCAAGGTCCACTGAATATACTAATTTTGACTGCTTAAGTGTAAAATGGCCTTGAGGTCCTTTATGTTTTTTGGTACCTAAAAGAACCTTAAATAAATCAAGGATTCTATCTGATCCATTGGAACCTCTTGCATGGTTCTTTTGCTTAACAGGTTTGCAACCTCAAATTTGGTCACTGCATTCTGACATGGTGGGACATCAAGAAGTGGGAGAGAATGTGGCAACTGGTAAGAAAAGAAGGGAATCTTGTAGCCTTTGGATATTTATTATCCTTTATCCATCTGACCTTTCTGTCCTGTGTCATAGCCTGCCACACTTCCATACTGAGGGATGTTTGAGGCCTACCTTCAGAGATAGACAGTTAGGCAAGTCTTCAGGTATTCTGTAGCAAACTCCTGGGGAATGTTTACAGAATTCCTAGAAATGAAGACTATATTGAGAAAAGTCCTGTAGCCATAGGCACTTCTGTCTGTCCACCACTTAATGAGCAGCGGTCTAGCCTTTTTAATCCACAAGTTCCTCATACTCTTCTTATTCATGGAAAAGGTTCTTCAAGGAGTGGACAACATGACATCCATTGCATCAAGTATTTATAATTTCTGCTCATTCTTTAGGATTTTGTTCTTCACCTGCAGTCTAAACAAGAAAGATCCATCATTCATGGTGAAGTACAGCTTGAAGTGTTTCACAAAATTGCAATGCCTCAGCCAGGCATGTCAGTGCATTGTTATGCCTGAACCAGCAATCTTACTGCCTCATCAAGCACAATATTAATAAGTGTCATGGACAGCACAGGCACAGTAGTCACTACTGCCAGCTGTGATTCCATCTTAGGTTGTACAATAATATCAGGCAATTGTTTGAGCATGTCTAGTGTTAATTTTTGCCAGGACATGTTGAAAATGCATCATGTGGGTGAAGTAATTCAACATCCTAAAGGAGAATGTACATAAGGCATAAATGCACTTCCCAAACTGACCTATAACCCCCGAATCCTTATCTGGGGGGTGGAACAAAGCACAGTCTTTGAATGAAATTTTCTTGAGTGCTGCTGCCACTACGATGTAGAGGATCTTACTCCAGAGCTATCTGTCCTTGGTGGGGGGGTGGGGGGTCCAGGAAGATCTTATCTGGTCTCCTTGGAATACGTTCTGCTACATCTTACTCTCATCCATGATCCATCCCACAACAAAGCAATCATATGGTCAGTGGGGGAATCAACCAAAACGTAGGTTGGGCAAAGAAAAGTTTACTGTAATATTTCTTCCTTGGTTAGGCTGGATCAAATGGCTATGTTAGCTTCTGATGCATTAGCTCTAATATTTCTTGAAAGTTGGGGTCATCCGTTATTAAGTTAGTAGGTTTTAGGGGGGTATTGGTGGTATGTGCATATTTTTATTTGAGGATTTTCAGTAAAACAAAAAATTATGCAAGACAAGAAACAACTGTATATAAAAGGTTAAATTGCCAAACATAATAGTGCATGCATGTAACACAAAAGCTGGAACTAGACATTTAACAAAAAATCTGTTAGACATAGAAGGAGGAAATAACAATCACTCAAGAATATGATTCTTTCTTTAATGTCTTTAAAATGTAATGGTCTCACAGATGAATACAAAAAAAAAATTAAAAAAAAATAAAAAATGTAGAGTGCAAATAGCTATGCTACAGGAGACACACTTGGAAAGAACTGACCATGTGAATTTGATAAAGAAAGGTCTTCAGGATGGTTATTCAGCAGAATACCTGGGGTAAAGGAAGAGAGGAGTATATGCAGTGGGCTATCCATTTTGAGATTGTCTGTTTGGAGAGAGCCTTTCCTTGAGCACCTGTAGCATAGGACACAAAGAGTTGCTCGGATTTCCTGAATGGCTTTGTCCTGTCCAAGTAATAACGAAGTTGTCTGTGAATGTCCAAGGAATGTAGTAGTCTTTCCCCTTTGTTTTGTGGATTAGGATAAAAGGTAGGTAAGTGGATAGTCTGATTCAAAGCTACACTGGATACTACCTTTGGCATAAAGGTAGGGTTGGTTCGTAAGGAAACTCTGTCCTGATGGAAAATGATGAAAGGTTGCACAGCCATGAGAGCCTGTAGCTCCGAAACCCTGCGTGCTGAGGTGATAGCCAGAAGGAAGGCTGTTTTCCATGACAAGTATTGTAGTTCTGTTGAAGCAGCTGGCTCGAAGGGAGGAAAGGTCAGCTTTTCCAATACGAAGTTGAGGTCCCAAGCAGGGACTGGTGGTTTCCTTGGGGGTTTTATATTCTTTGCCCCTCTGAGGAACTGTCTTGGAGGATGAGAGAATAAAGGAGGATCTGTGTTGTATTGTGCAGAAATGGCTGAAGCGTGGATTTTGATGGAGGAGAAGGAAAGTCCACTGTTTAACATCTCAGCTAGGTACTGTAAAATTTGAGGTAAATTTATTACCCAAGGATTCTGGCCCTTTTCTTGATTCCAGGCACAAAATCATTTCCATTTGGCGGAATAGGCTTTTCTTGTAGAAGGTCTTCTGGCCTCCAAGATGACATCCTGCACCTCCTTGGAGAGGAAGGTCTGTTGAGAAATCAAGGAATTCTCCATGCAGCTAGATTTAGGGTTTTGAGCTGGCTGTGAAGAGTCTTGTAGTTGTGCTGGGACAACAGAAGAGGGACTAGAGGTAGGATCCATGGTGGGGAATGTGTCAGGCTCTTCAGGAGCGGGTACCAGTGTTGTCTTGGCCAGTCTGGAGCAATGAGAATCATTTTCGGCCTCTCTGCTCTGGCTTTTAATAGAACTTTGGGCAGCAGAGGAAGAGGCGGAAAGGCATAGACTGTCAACGTTGTCCAACTGAAAGAAAGTGCGTCCACTTTCCAGGCCTGTGGATGATAGGTCCTTGAACAAACTTTTTCAACTGGTAATTTCTGTGGGTAGCAAAGAGATCTATGTCTGGCTGTTCCCATGCCTGAGTTATCTTTGTGAAAACTTGAGGCTGCAACTTCCATTTGTGTGGATCTGTCATATTTCTGCTTAGGCTGTCTGCCAGTGTGTTTTCCTTCCCTGGCAGGAATTGTGCCTGTAGTTGAATTTGCAATTCCAGTGCTGTGTTCCATAGGGTCATGGCTTGCCTGCACAGGGGGTATGAATGAGTTCCTGTTTGTTTACGTACCACATCACAGTGGTGTTGTCTGTCCTTATCAATAGCTAGCCTGGATGGAGTAGGTCTTTGAAGGCCATAATAGCATTTTGCATGGCTAGCATTTCCTTTTCGTTGATGTGTAGGTGCTTCTCTTTTTGGGATCATTTTCCCTGAATGCACTGATCTGTCATGTGTGCTCCCCAGGCATAGTCTGAGGCGTCCGTTGTGATGATTTGAGTTGCTTGAGGTACACAGAAAGGGAGACCTATGTTTCTTTGGCATGCTTGAGCCCACCACAGAAATTCCTTTTGAAGGCATGGAATGAGTGGTATAATTGTTTCCAAGCTGTGGCTGTGTTGAGACCATAAGTGTTTTAGGTACCATTGAAGTTTCCTCATATGCAGCTTTGCACATGGGATTAGTAGGATGCAAGATGCCATGAATCCCAGAGCCTGCAGGACTTTCCTTGCAGTCAGCCTGGTGAAGGTTGCCATTTTGCTGAAGTATTGAGACAGTTGCCCTTGTTTGTCTGGCGTGAGGTAGGCCATCTGGGTGGTTGTATTCAAGCTGGCACCCAGGAAAATTATTTGTTGAGAAGGTATTAGGTTTGATTTCTTTTTGTTGACTGTGTATCCCAGAAAGTTCAACAGTTTTATTACAAACGCCAGGTGCTGCAGTAGTATGTCCTTGCTGTCTGCTTGGATCAGACAGTCATCCAGATATGGGTAGATTTGTATTCCTTGTAGTCTGCAGAAGGCAATTACTGATGCCAGGCATTTCATAAACACTCTGGGCGCAGTAGATAAGCCAAAGGGCAATGCAGAGAATTGATAATGGGTTGAACCTGCAAGAAATCTGAGGTATCTTCTGCAATCTTGTCTGATAGGGACATGCAGGTATGCCTCCTTGAGGTCCAATGTTACCAGCCAAGACTCCTTGCCCAGCATGGGAAGAAGCTGCTGTAATGTGAGCATCTTGAATTTTGGTACCTGTAAATATGTATTTAGGATGGATAGGTCTATAGGTCTCCAATCTTTGTCTTTCCTTGGTACCAGGAATAGTCTGGAATAAAACCCTTGACCTTGTTCTTTTGCAGGTACCTCTTGAATCGCTTTCATGTCCATGAGAGCTGAAATTTGTTTTTGTGCCTCTGCCCTTTGATTTTGTGGCAGGTTTGGCATGCCTCTCATTTTTGGAAGGGTGTGAAAGTGGAACCTGCAGCCTCTGTCTATAATGTCCAGAATCCATTTGTCTTTTGTAACAATATGCCAATTTTTTGAGAATAATGCCAGTTTTCCACCCAAAGGTGCTGCCATTAAAGCTTTGCTTGGTAGGTAAAGGGGGAAGTCATTGTGTCTGTTTTCTAAATGACTGTGATCTATCTTCTCCACCTCTTGAGGTTGGTGCTTGCCACTGTCTGGCTCTAAAAGATCCTTGAGATTGCCCTCTACCCCTTGGGCGTCTGTATCTTCCCCTTTAAGGTCTGTCCGTGGCTGGAAAGGACCAATTTTTTGAAGGCCAGTTTCTGCTGAAACGTGGAGGTTGTACCTGCAGGAAATCTTTCACTGTTTGCATTGATTTCGCTTTTTCCTCCATTTCCTTTAGTACCTCCTCAGCTTTAACACCAAGCAATACATCTTTTTGAAGAGGTGCATCCAATAATTTAGCTTTGACATGATCTGGTAAGGCTTGCTCTTTGAGCCAAGCATGTCTACGTATAACAGACCCCGTAACAGCAGCTCTACATGAGGCCTCTAAAGCATCAAAACCACACTGCAAGGTATGTTTACCCACTTGCTCTGCACCATGCAACAAATCCTGCAACTCTTTTAAATCTGGTTGTTCTGGTTGTGTCATTTTGCTTTTCAACTGAGATAACAAAATCTGTTGATACTTTAACATATGGAACTGACAGTTTAATGCCCTCATGGTTAAAGTGGCCGAGGTGTACACCTTTTTCCCCACCTTTCTAAAGCTCTGGAATCTCTCTCTGAAGGTAATGGGTTTTTAGCAGTAGAGGCCTTAATTCCCTTGGGACCCTGTGAAATAGTTTCTGGGTCAGCAGTATGGCTTTTGTATAGGAACTGGTGTGAATCAGGAACCCGGTAATACCTGTCTGGTTTAACAGGAGCTGGAGGCAAAGAATCTGGATTAAGGCTGGCTTCTTTGTACACATCATCCAATATATCTAGAACAGGAGGGATAGCCAGGGGCCTATGCTGGGGGAGCAAAAGAAAATCCCCGAGCCTTTTCTTGGAATCTGAGTAATCTTGGCCTTCCCAGTGAAAGTGTTCCCTCAATGTATGTAGGGTTTCCCCAAAAGAGTAGTCCTCAGGGGGGGAGACCGAGGGAATAGACTCCTCTGCATCAGAGTCTTCGAAAGGAGAATAGGCATAATCCTGGTCCCCAGAATGTTCAGAGGTAATAGAGGCTTGATCTGAGGAAGGGTAGTCTTCCTCTAATCTGGGCCTTCTGTCAGAGGGGGGTTGAGAACCCCTGATAAGAGTAATCAAATCCTCAGCCATTTTGAGCATCTGTTTTTTAGGCATGGGGCCTTGAGAGGGGGTCTGAGGTCCCTGTTTTTTGGTTTTCATGGCTGCTTTAGATTTAGTGAAAGCTTTAATAGAGAAGGAAGAAGGCCTGAAGACACCTTGAGAAATGGCAGGCCTGTCTAAACTCTGAGTTTCCCCCGCCAAGAGTGGCGTCGGTATCTGTAGTAGGAATGGGGACCGAGGAGGCTGCGACCTCGGGTACTGAAGACACCAGTAATGTTGTGTCATCGGTGCTCAGGGGCTGCGTAGGCGCCTCGCTGAGAACCGGAGAACCGGTAGTCGGCCTTAGCGTGGTGTCAGTAGTCGGTGCGGACCTCGTATGTCGGTCCTTATCTTTGCGTCTTTTACTCAAAACTGGAGTCGGAGTATCCGACGACATAATATAATTAAATTTTTTACCAAAATAGTGAAGGGTGAACTCCGCCCGGCGCTTAATAGTGCGCTTGTTGAATCTAGCACAAAAATGGCAGGCCGAGATGTCGTGGTCTGGGCCTAAGCAAGGTATACAGAAAGAGTGGAAATCCTTATGCGGTATTTGCTTTCCACATGAAATGCAATTATTAACTTTGTCTGACATCGGTCTGAGGCAAGAAAAGTTTCCCCAACGGGGTACTTAGCTTTCAAGAAGACTTCGGCTGAAATATTTTCGTAAATCTCAGGAGCTGGCCGACCGGCACTTGCGAACTGCTTCTGCTTCGGGCACCGCGCGGCAAGAAAGACTGAAGAAGATGGTGTCGGCTGCCTCTTTTATACCCCTGCCGCACTGACGTCAGGGAAGAAGCGACGACAACCAACGCCGGACCTAGACTTTGGAATTCGGCCGACCGAGGACCCGCCTGACGGTAGGATAACCCATCTGTAATGACTGCAGCTGTATGCACGATGAACATCTGGGCTAGGCTAGACAGAATTTACGTTTCACAGGAACATGTGCATTTAATTGAAGGTCTTGATACGGATTTACATCAGAAGCTCGAAATACTGAAATCTCGAATTTCAGTATCTCGAGCCCAAGAAGTGCAATCCACGAAACAATGAAAACTAAAAGCCGCGAAATTCAAAACCTCAAATACTGGAAGTTTTGAATTTCGCGGTTTTACTACACACACACACACACACACACACACACACACACACACACACACACACACACACACACACACACACACACACACACACCATCCACCACACAAACACACACAATCACTCTACTACATGAAAGCAGGAGGGCAAGCCCCCCTGCACCTCACACCCCTTACTTAAATATTCTCACTCCAAGGTCGCACTACATACAAACACACACAAAACACCACCACACAAGCTACTTTCTCTTCGCACACACACACACACACACACACATCACAGCAACAAAACACACTGACACACACCACAGCCCCTACCCAAACCCCTTAAAACACACTTACCTGAATACATGACCATAGCGGAACTTTAGAAGCATGAAATTCAAAACCTCCGGTATTCGAGGTTTTAAATTTCGCAATTCTAAACTTTCGCTATTATGTGGATTCGGCTTCTTGTTCTCAAAATACTGAAATTCGAGATTTCAGTATTTCGAGCTTCTGAACGGAACCCCTTGATACACACCCAATTACTATTTCAGATCATGCGCCAATAATAACTAAAATAAAAACACAGGGTAATGAAATAAAAATGAGACAATGGTGATGTTCCACCTATCTGTTGAAAAGAGAGGGATTTAAGGAATGGATAGTAGAAATTATTCAGGAGCTATTCAAGATGATAGAACTTACTCCTGGAAATATACCTAGGTAGTGGGATAAAATTAAGGTGGAGTTTAAAAATAGGGTGGAAATAAAAGAAAGGGAAATATGGTTAAGAAATAACAAGAATTATTTAGAGGGATTGACAAATATTAAAGTATTGCAAAACAGAGGGACCTTCACACAACAAGAGGAAGTGCAACTACAGAATGCTAAACAGAAAATAAGGGATTACCTTGATAATATGCATGAGTTTAGGAAGACGGCTGTTAAGCAACTGTTTTTTTTTTTTTTTACAATAACTCTGAAGCACAAAAACTTTTAGCACAACAACTCAAGCAACAGAAAGTAGAAAGGGGTGTTGCCAAGCTTAGGGAGTCTATAACAAGGAAGGTAAGAACAGATTCTGTAGAGGTATTAGAAATGATTCAGAAATTCTATGAAAGTTTGTATAAAGCAAAGATATGGAAATCAAGAAAAGATACAAATGGGAATCTTTATGGAAGAATTAAATATGCCAAGGTTAGAGGCAGATGAGACTCAATTACTAACGGTTAGGATAGGAGGAGATGAGATAAAAATTGTGATGTACAACCAATGTACAGGAAAGTCCCCATGAATAGATAATATTCTTGTGGAAGTCTGGAAGCTAGGAGGGGAAAATCTGAAAAATATCTGGAAAGTTTTGTTTAACAGCATTTTAAGAGGAGGAGAAGTACCAACATCCTGGAAGAAAGCAGTGGTAGCTGTAATACCTAATTTCCATCAGATCCAGCTTCATACAGGCCCATTTCAATAATAAATCATGATTATAAAGTGTGTTTGCCTGCAATAGCTAAAAGAATGGCAAAATTGATAGATATGGATCAGTGTGGTTTTGTGAAGGGGAGGCAAGCATGTGACAACATAAACAGAACAGTAATGACCCAGAGGGAAGCAGAATGTAAGAAAATACCACTGTTGCTGTTAGGCCTTGATGCAGAGAAAGCATTTGACTGAGTAAGCGGGGATTTTATGAGCAGAGCAATGGAAGCATTTACATTCCCTAATAAAATTGTAAGGTTGATTAGGAGGATATATGAAGGATCAGAGGTGAACATTAAAGTGGGTGGGATCCACTCTGATAATCTCTGCTTGAGCAGAGGAACCAGGCAGGGATGTCCTCTCTCCCCTTTGTTATATGCATTATATTTAGACACACTGGCAAAGAAAATAAGGGACTCAGAAATTCAAGGATATAATTGGTATGGTAGTCATGAAAAGGTGGCTCTATTTGCACATGAAACTATTTTATACCTGACAAAACCAGAAAGGGACATTACAGTGCTGTGGAACAAACTGAAACAGTTTCATACCTTTTTGCGATACAAAATTAATGAAGCTATAACAAAAGTAATACTGGTAAATTATGTACCCGCATATGAATTGGTTCAGCAATATCCATATTTATGTGGACATGATAAAATTAAATATTTAGGAGTATGGATTAAAAATGATACTGGTGTGGAAGTTAAGGATATGTGGGAAGAGACTAAACAGAAGATAATACAAAAACTGAGACAATGGAAGCTTTGTTATATGGATATCGATAGTAAGATGCAAGCAGTTAAAATGTTTTTAGTTCCTTTAGTCTCACGCTAGTCAGGCATATTTTTATCAACCAGAGAAGCTGTGGATAGCAATTAATAAAGAGCTGAAGGACTTTATCTGGGAGGGGAAGATGGCAAGAGTCAAGTGGTATAAACTTATTCTCCCAACAGAAGAGGACGGATTGGGATTACCTGAATTGAATGGGTACTTCACAGCAACACAGTTAAGGATCCTATATATAGCACAAACAGAAAACTATAATTCAAAGTGGAAAGAGATGATGATGAAATAGGGAAGAAGTTCAAGTAACTGGGAGAGACTGGGATTTTGGATGCAGACCTCTAAAGACAGCAACAGTAATCATACAGAATATTATATTCATAAAGTAGCAAAAGTACTTCTAAGAACTAAGCCTACAAGGGAATGGAGAAAGGAGATTCTGACAATAGGGATGACTGCAATTAAGGATACAGATAATAGGCAAGAGGGGGTGGGAATATATTGGAGAAAACTAGCAAAGGAACCAAGGAATTGGGAACAAATAACTAGAGAGGGAAAGGTAATAAAATGGGAAGACGCCAAGAACTTATTTAGACTGCAGGCTAGAGATTGCATTACATATCAATGATTGATATCACAGTATAGGCAAAGAGAAATAAATAGGGGGGTCCTAAATTAAAGTCCAACACTGGTAGAGTTTTTAGTAGAACCTATAACAGAAGCTGCCATTAAGAAAGGAATGATTAGTACAGCATATAAAATATTGCATGATTACTATAAGAATCAGTCAGAGAAGGTTAGGAAGGATTGGGAAGATCAGATAAGCAATTCACAAAGAAACAATGAGGGGATATATGTATGTCTCCCAAATAAGTAACAAAATCTAGAAGACTTAGGATCTTTGCTTGGAAGTCTTTACATAGGTATTTTTATACCCCAAGCAGACTTCAAAGAATTTTTCAACAGGTAAACAGCAAATGTTGGAGGTGTGATGGGGAAGAAAGAGTTACTTGGGAACATATTTTCTGGGAGTTTAATGAGTTGGCAGACTTTAAAAATTTCCTGCAGACTGCTCTGTTGGAGATGCTGGATGAGAACATTAGAGTAACTAGGGAAATAATTTCTGAGCTATGATACAGAATCAGAATTGCCTAGACAAAGTAAGACCTTGCTGAGTCTAATTATGATGTCTGCCAAAAAAGCAATTACAAGAAAATGGAAATCAAAGTTTAACCAGCTTTACTAGAAGTAGTGAAGATAGTAACAGAGATAAAGCAACTCTAACTGGGATCTTTAGAAAACTGTAGGAACAAATTACATAGAAAAAAATGGGAAATGTGGGATCAATACATGCAGAGGAGGAAAGAGGTTTAAAAGAAGGCAAGATTTGAATGAGCTATGTAATGTTTGACTAACAATGACTGGATATGTTAAAAGTGATGTACAATTTTTAGAGCTACAGTTGTGTCGGCATGGTTTGGAATGTATAATGTTTGCAACTGAGATTGTGTTGGTATGGTTTATTTTCATTTATATAAATGTAACATGGCCTATGTCATACATGATAATTTAATAAAGATGTTTCTTGTTTAAAAAAAAGTTGGGATCATCAGGAGAGGACTTTTCCCCTACATCCAAGTTGAAGCCCAAGAAGGACTCTATCAGGGACTCCAGATGCCTCCTTTGGCATCTCCTCTTCCTAGGAACACTGGGGGCTGAGGAAGGACAAATTATCTGAGTGCTTGGAAGAGGAATCTGCTCTGAACACCCTGGGCATCAGCTGCTTTCCATGCCTCTGTCCATCTGGGACAAGGATGAAAGTACCAAGATACCAGATGGGGGCATCCTATGATGCAGAAAACATCAAAGCAGCCTCCATGGGATCTAGCAACATGATGGGTTGCATCAAAATTCTGGTTGCTGGTGCCACCTCTATTGCACCAAAGGCACTGGTGTCCCAGCCAAGAATGATTGCCAAGATGCTGACACTGATTCACAGACACTGAGTCTCATTACTTGGACTTACACCAATGCAAAGGAATGTTTGCGCACAGAGGGCCTGAAAGTCAATGATGCTGATGTGAGAATGGAACTGGAACTGGAGCAGATGTCAGTGCCAAACCATAAAAATTGATGACCTGCATCTTAATGGACATTGGCATTAAACGTCTCAGTACCAAGGACACTGTGAAGCAGGTGCAGACACTGAAAGGAAGGTACTTTTCCAGCCACCCTTGAAACATACAGAGGAAGACAGGACACTCATTTCAATATGAGACTTGACCAAGGACTTCAATGCTTTGTCTTGCCCTACCTGACCTAATCGACATGCAGGAAGAAGGCCTCCACTCAAGACACCTCAATAACGCTCACTCTGAGGAGAAGCTACTCTTTTCCTGGGAGCAAGGTTAAGCAGAAAAAAAGACCTCCAGCTGGAAAACCCGAGTGGTCAGAGCTGGCTCTACAGCTGTATTAGGTCTCTGTCCTGACTTGGCTGAATAAATCTCCCTTCTACTGGTTTTGGGGGAAGTGGATACCTGTCTTAGTCCCTTGCTGCTGTGTCCTCTTTAACTCTTTATTTCTACTTTCTTTGATTTTGGTAGGAAGAGGCACTTTTAGAATCACCTTGTTGCTCCTTTCCTGGAGGATACTGGAGTTGAAATTTCAGCAAATCTTGCTCGGAACATCCAATTGTTCCACCCTAGGCACATGACCCAAAGTTTATATATATATATATATATATATATATATATATATATATATATATATATATATATATATATATCCTGGGTAGAATCTTGTGGCCACATTTGCCACACTTTTTAAACTTTGTAGACTTCTCAGCTCTATCCTTCTCAATGCTACCATGCCAAAGAAACACTTCAAAAAGACAAAAAAGGCTAACACTAGGCTGAAAGAGGTCTAAGGTGCCAGCCAATTTAGGCAAGAGAAGGAGATTAAACAAAACATCAAAGAAAAGAAGTTAAACACAGAGAGATACAGCTGTCAAAATCTACACCAAACTCCTTAACTCTTCTAACCAGAAGAGAAAAAAACACCAAAGGAACTGGTGCTAATCATAATCACAGTTAATTCCAAAACTGCTTTGAACTTGAGATCACCTTAAGCATTTGGCATGTCAACAAATATGATCTGGAAAGAGAGGGAAATGCTGTGCATTATGGGATCGAGAGAGTGTGTCTGAGCTATGGAAAGCACAATGGATTCCAAAATAAGAATCACCTCTGGTGACCAGTAGTCTAAGCTTTGAAGTGGATCAACAGGATCATGTAAGATCTTAATTTCTTTTATTTTTCTTTTTGCTTTGTGCTCTGTTGAATTTGATGTTGGAATATTTGTGTGGCCTTTGGGGATGGGTCTGACTCACCTTTGAGGATTTTGGCTTTGAATGAATACTAAATATATTAGTGATACTACTACATAATAATTATAAGTCAAACTATAAACTTGAGGAGAAAGCTAGTTAAACACTTGAGTGAGTCTGGATAACATGTGATATATGTTTATCTATTAATGGGTAACTGAGCTGATCCTTCATAGACCTCCTTTCAACCACTCACTAGGGCAAAGGTAACTGCTACTTATCTGTAAAATCTACAGTAGACAGTCAACCAACATATTCTTCAAAGAAAACATGAACACTGAAAATAAATACATGTACAAGAATAACACAGTAACTTTACACAGACACTAACTAGATGTCAGGACTGAGCCCTCCTCCCACAGACCAGTGAGGCAGAAACATCAGCCACTAAGTCAGCATGCTGTGTAAGAATCATCATTTGCACTTATTGTAGGATTAGTACCTCATGAAAATGGCATCACTGTTCAGTCTGATAATCACTGCTGCAACTGAATACTAACCTCAGACAAATCCTCCACCATCAATGTCACTTTCCTCATTTTCTACATGGGGTTGGGGTGTCATGTCAACTGTTGCCATCTTTCAAGATTCAGTGCTACTGCCCTACCTTCTTCAACAGTCATGCCTGCCTATCACAGGTCTTCTCTTGCACAATCTGTCCACCTCTTTGCTGAACTACCTTGTTTCCACTTGCCTTCTTCCTGTCTGTCCCAAAACCTTTTCACCAGATTGTCTTCTGCTTTTCTACACGTGCCTGAACCACTGCAATCTGTTTTCTTTGACCTTCTCTACAACTGGGCTTCTGCTCTGATGTCCTTACTTCTTTGTCTGTCCCATGGTTTCTATCCTACCACCTGACTCAGGCAATTCATCTCCATCACCTTTACCTTGTTCAACAGCTCTGCCTTTACTGCCCATATTTCTGTATCATACAGTAGTACTGGTTACACTAAAGTTTCGCAAACCTTACTTTTCAGCTTCTTCGGCATTCTTCTTCATATACTATCCCAGCCACTTTGTGCCAGTTGGCTGCAGCCCCTTTGATTCTAGCTTTGATCTCCTTATTCAGGCTTCTCTTCTCCTCAACCACCCCTCCCAAATACCTGAAGCTGTTAACCTGTTCCACTATTTTTCCTTCTGTCTCAATTCTCAGCATCTTCTGATTTCACCCATTCGCTGCCATTACAACTGTCTTATCTGTACTCAGTTTCATCCCCTGTGCCTTCAGTTTTGCATTCCATTCTCCTATCCTTTGCTGAAGTGCTAAGTTCTTGCTCAGATTCAGCCTGTAATGTCACATCTTCTGCATACAGCAACTTTGTTGATCTGTCCCCTCTGACTTGTTTGCTAATGTAGTCCATCACCAGTATAAACAAAAGTGAGCTCAGAGCTGAACCCTGATGCACACCCACTATCACTGTGAACCCCTCTGTGAGATGGAGTATTGCTCATACATGAGTCAATGGGTCCTTGTATATAGCCTGCACTGATTCTATAAATGTTTCTGGGACTTTGAACCACTGCAGCACTGCCCAAATCAGCTTTCTTGGGACCTTGTCACGTGCTTTCTCTATATCTAGGAGTGTCCATTTGGACTCTTTTCTCATCTTAAATAGGACATGTTGAAGGGACAGGTACACAGATCAGAGAATCCCCATTCTTTGGAATAAGCTACCCATCCATGTGAAGCAGAGCCCATCCCTAACCCTATTCAAGCTCAACCTGGTCCAATGGATGAAAAATCAGAAATTCACCCCTGGTCTGATATCTATGCTTCTGATGGACACAGACAGCCATTAAACCATCCCCTAACTAACATACACCCCTTAAAATAACCTCTAAGGTGCAATAACTTGGATACATTTTGGTTGCATGGCTAGGCTTATAAAGGCCACAGTGGTCATTAGCCCGTAAATACCTATGAACATATCTCTAGCTTCTTCTCAACTATGTGTCTTACTGCAAACATCACATCTCATCAGTTGTGATGCATTCTAATCTGAATCTGAACTGCTCTAATCTGCGTATTCATTTATCAATCACACTCTACAGAACTTTCATGCAGTGTGACATGAGTTTGATAACTCCTATGGCCCACAGTTGTGATGTCTACTTTGTTCTTGAACACTGGCACTGGTATGCTTATTCTCCAGTCATCTGAGATACTCCTTCCTCTCCATACTGCTATGAATACCGTCAGGTTTTCCCCTATCTCCCCCAACATCTTGACCTGCTGTGACCTCATCTGAACCTGCTGCTTTTCTTGAATTCATTTTCCTTAGTGTTGTTCTTACTTCTTCTAGGGTGGGCTCCTCCTCTTCTTTCATCATAGGCTGTGCCTGAAGCAGTACAGCTTCTGTGGGTTTTCTTAATTCAAAAGCTGCTGGAACTACTCCTTCTATCTGGCTTCCATCTGCCTTTGATGTCATGTGGACTGGTGAACAGGCTGTTCCTGGCATCCCTTATGAAGAGTGTTTGACTATTTTCTTTATCTTTCTGTCTTTCCATTGCAACCTAGTATAGTTTCACTGTGCCATCTACCGAGTCACTTTCCTATTGCAACTCCTCTCTTAGCCTCTTTGTTAGTCAATCAGCATTCCTCGTTAGTCTAATCTGTCTTTCCTGTCTCCCACCTTCTCCTGCACTTTTTTCTTTTGATGCATTCTTAGACTTCTGCATTTCACCACCAGATTTTCTGATGTACATTATTTCCATACTTGGCAAGGCCACACATCTGTCCTATAGTCCTCACACATGCTGTTTTGAGGCATTGCCATTCTTTTTCAACTTCATGTATTTCCTCTTCCTCTTCTTCCTAAGGTGCTAAAGCCCTGAGTAATGCCTTGAAATCTTGTACCTTTTCTTCAGTCAACCTCATGGTCATCAATCTAGTCTTTTTTAACCTTAGAGCCTTTCTATGACCACAGCATGCAGCTGATTGTGGTAACCTGTGGTTTATGCTGTGGGTTGACTGTTTCACTTGAGATCAATTTGCAACCATTGATTCTAGTGCCCTTTTTTTTGTAGAAGGAAGTCCACCTGAGTTGCATGTTGACCACTCTTGGATGTAATCTTATGACTTTTTCTCTCTTGCTGAACCATGTGCTGGCCATCATCAAGCCATTTGCCAGACAAAATTTTAGAATGGCTTTGCCTTTTTTATTCTCATTGCCCCACCCATGTGGACTCAGGCAGTCCCCATATCCTGTTTTGTCTGTCCCAATGTGTGCATTCAGGTTACCTATTATCAACACCAATTCTTGTTGTCTTGTTTTATCTAGCAGAATTGCTGTCTGAATGCACTTTTTTTTTCACCATCACAACCTTTCTATCCTTGTACTTACTAGAGTTCTGACTGCTGTGAATCTGTCACTAATTCTGATGACATTCCTTGCAGTCTTCCAAAGCATCTCCCTCATCAGAATCCACACACCATTTCTAGTCTGTCCTCCTTCTCCTCAGTATTAAACTGTAGAGCCTAAGCCAAGTGACTCTGCTGCACAGTTATTCCATATTGTATGCACAGGATGTCTGCTCCCATCTTGTCATCCACTCCCTAGCTGCATCCTGAGTGTAGCAATTCTTAGTTCACATTTGTCAGGTTGACCGGTTTTATGCCTGCCTTTCACTTGACAGAGCTCTCTCAGGTAACCAAAGCCAACTTTGGAAAACTTGGAAAAGGGCAACTGGACACCGGCCAATCAGTAGCTTACTCAAGGCTACTGGACAATAGGGGCACAAACAAACCTCCCACCATTAGTATGGGTCTTTGGTGTAGGTCAGAGTAGTCTAAGTCCTTAACCCACTTATCATCTGGGGCTATCAGTCAACATGACTGAATCACCAAGACCCTATTTTTATACTGTTTGGCTAGCTCTGGTATGGTGCGCATCTATAATCCATGTTCTTCGATCTTGATGATACGGCATACTCCAGCTGATGCCCAAAGTCTATACCATTTCTTCTTTCTATAGGCTAGAGTTTGTGCTGCTGCACACAGCTCCATTCTTTGGTGAGTTTGAAGTGGACACACAGCATGTTTTGGACAGTAGGAGGAGCTTCACAGAGACACAGGGAAAACATACAAACTCCACACAGACACTGGATGGAGGTCAGGATTGAACTTTACACCTTATGGATGGGAAGTGAAGACCTTAACCACTGTGACAACTAATCTCTTCCACTATTTTTTTCTTAGAATGTTAATACTATTTAGAAACCTTCTAACAAATGGGGCATACAGTCAGGGGAAAGGATTACAGGAAACAGTGATCAAGTTATTTTTTTTCTTTATTTTTCTTCCCATTTTCATTATGACACTGATACTTTATTATCCAGCATTGGTTAGAGAGAAATATATTACCCATTGAAAAACAATTACCATAAGCTAAAATGTGTATTTGATATTTAGGAATATTTATTTTTATTCATTTTTTATTTATTTAAATGCTTACTTTTACAAGTATCACACAATGAAATGTAATGTATTATAGACTATTTTCTTAAGATCATGGCTTAGAAATGCTAAGAATAGAAATAAAGTACCTTTATAGTGACATCTGCAGAAGAAAGGAGCTGAAGCACATATCCATTTATCACAATGTCCACCAATAATCTACCATCAGAATCCAGACCATGGGAAATGTGAGTCATTCTTAGGATTTCACCTGCAAATATAATTGTTAAATTCTAAATATTGTCTAAAAATATTCATGCCCGTGTACAACAGTAAACAGTATGGAGAGCTAAAGGCAGACAAATAAACTTCCATTGATATTATTCATGCAATTTATGTTACTTATGCAATTTCCAGAAAATGGATGATATACATCGAAGACACCTCATTCATAGTGTTGTCAAAATTTTCACTGAAAAAGAAAAGAACAACAAGCTCACGTCTTTATTAAAGAAGAACTGCATGCACAGACTCAAAAAACAAGTTTATTTCATCATGGTTTGGTCTTTCCTACATTTTAACACCACTGTGGAACTATTTACAGGTTTTTAAATATTTTTATATGTAATTTCTGCATCTGATCACATGGGGTCCAGCAGCTTGAAGTGATCCTGATTGTTTAGTCAGCCTCTAGGTATCCCACAATGTGGTGCCTGTCTGTAAAAAATTACATCCCGCAGGCTTCTTTCTTCCTAAAGCTCCTGTCACTGCATTGATTTTACATGCATACACTGCTGTCTTTCAGTCAGTTTTAAGTAACATTTCATGCTGTTCAATGACTACTTAAAACACAAACAATGCAAATGACACAGAACAGACTTTCAAAGTGCTTTTTACGCTGCTTCTTTTCACAATGGCTAAACTGCAGTCTTTTGTGAAGCCTGAACTGTACTATTTTGACTCATCTCCCATCCCTCTTCACATCTAACTTCCCTAGCTGTCAAAGTGCTAAGGGTAATTTGAGCCGTTACCTGCTGTGATTGCAAGAGGTTCTCCCATTCGATTCTCGGCTTAGCTTGGGAGTGCCTTCTGTGTGGAGTCTGCATGTCCTCCCCGCGGTTGGGTAGCATTCGAAAGACATGCGTGCATAAATGGGTGTGCCTTCATTGAAGGTTGGGTGGCGAGCTGGTACCTCGGCGTTTAGTAAAAATCTACTGCCAATTATGAACGGACTGGAGTTCCACTGTGGTGACCCCTTACCGGGAAAAGCCGAAAGACAAACAACCTGCTGTGACTGACATCTCACAGCAGGAGACATGACTCATGTACTGTTTCCTTGCTCTAGCCTTTACTTTGTGTATGGGTAAGGGAAGGACCAGGGAGCTGTGATAACACAGCATGGGTGGGTTTCAAGGATGGTCATGGTGATATCAGTTTGGGGAGGGAATTGGCCAGAAAACTACCTGTATTCACTGGCCTTGATGACATCAATGAATTGGAGACTGCAGCAAGCTTTTTTCATGGTGGGATAAAAGTTTTTTTTTTAAAGTGAAACCACCACAGTATAGTAAGGTACTGTTCTAGTGGAGAGAAACAGTCAATTTAAAATATTTTAAATGCTGTATTGTTGTTTATTCATAGCAGGGACTGTAAATAGGGAGAACAAGGACAAAGAAGTTGAGCAATTAATAACATAATCTTGTTGTTGTCCTTTAATAAATATATTTGGGATTGTTTGCTAACAAACTGAGTTTGTCACGTGTGGGAAAGTCTAAGAAATATATTTCAGTGCACTTCAGCTAAATGATATCCCATATACACAAACAGTATTACACTCCTTCTATTACTGATAAATAGAATGTACATTTATTAAAAAAATAAACAACTTGTCTTCCAAGTTTATTTACTTATTTGATAACTGACTCAGGAAACCTGAAATTGGGATACTTAAATTTTATTTCCACACATCAAGTTGGTGTAGATCTCTTTCACTGATTTGTGTTATACAGTACGCTGGCAGTGAGACAATATAACTGAAGAAAGTCATATTATCAACAGTACTGAATAGTGAGCGATTACTCCTTTTTGGACCATGAAAACCAGAGGAGCATAGTGGAGTGAAAAATAGTATTTCACTGCACTATACTCATGAAACGCAGTACGAAGGATTACTCCAGATAAAATCACTTTAGCTAGCAGATCTAGGAGAGTCTCTCTCTGATACTCTTCCTGTGGGAGGAATAAAGATGCCTTGTTGAAGTTTCAAGTAGTTTATTCAGTTAAGAAGGTAGATGGATGAGTGCTCTTTTCTAATGAGCAGAGAGAAAGTATCTTATATCTGCTAGCTAAAGTGAGTTATCTGGATTAATCCTTTGCATTTTGTTTCTTGTTAGTCCTGTCGCACTATAGAACACAGATGGGATACCAGACCTGATTCAAGCACTCTGGATTACTTCTGTCTTTTATACACAAGAAACACCTGATTTTTAAACATAAAGGTAGTGTATAACAGACAATTGGGCAACATAGCCCAGATATTAAGCAGCCCTTCTCCTGCTCCCTGGGTGCTACACTTTTTTAACTCCTCTATTAGTTAGGTGAGAGGAGTTCTGCTGCTCTTACAGATGCTTCTTCTGACCTAGCTTCTCTCCTTTCTGCAACAGTCCATTATATACTGGTACTTTACACCATATTACACAAAGAATATGGTACCGTGGCAAATAAGCATTAAGCCAATGATATACATTTATAAATTATATTGAACTGTGGAGTTATACTAGGCAAAACTGGCCATTTCAGCATTGTTCTTCAAAGGAGTAATTGTGGTAAAAGGTATCTGCCATTATGCCACACTAGTACATGGTGGGGGTATATTTTTTTATTTTCTAATATTCAAGTCGTACTAAACATTACAGTGGCATCACATGTCATTAAGACTTAGTGCAATCCTGTGCTACACTTAAACAAATGCTTCCTGAATCCCAATCTCTTTTCACAGATACTTTACGTGAGTGAAAAAGATTAAAAACTATAAGACTTGCTCAACTCTCCCAATTTATCTCATATTAGACATTTAATTAATTTTATAAAAATGGTCTTGTAAATTTACAAAGTTGTACCTTTCCTGCATCTGATACTACAATCTACCACTTATAGAATCAAAAAAATCCCCACAACCACAATTACCTTACCATTTCTGTGATGATGATGATGATGTAAGTGTCAAGAAATGGAATTAGGATATTGATTCTACTCACTTAACAGAAACTCATACAAAAAAAAAAAGAATGACAAAGAATTCCTAAATAAATAAATAAACAACAACTGATATAGCCAGCTTGATGACCCTGACGGATAATATCCTGGTTGTGCTCCAGCCAACTTATAGGTTCATAGGTGTGTACTAGGCTAAAGGCCCTGGGGCCTTTACAAGCCTAGCCATAGGATTACTCTGGCATCATGCCACCCGACCTTAGTTCCCAGTGCCTCTGTTGAGCAGAGCCACTGGAGTTATCCCCAGGGTGAATTTTCTATTTCCCATCCACTCATCAAGATTTCTCTTGAAGAGGGTCAGTGAGGGGATCTGCTTGACATGTATGGGAAGTCTATTCCATAGCATGGGCAGTCTCTGGGTTATGAACCTGTCCCTCTAGTACGTTCTGTTGATTGTGGTAATGAGGTTGAGGTCTCTGCAGCGTGTGGTGTGGAGGGATTGGGATTTCTTTATATGTAGTATTTCTAACAGAGCTGGGTCAGACATGGCTTTGTAAGTCAAGAAGAGATTGCCTCTAAGTAGGCAATATGAGACAGAGAATAGTTGGGAGTTTTTTGAGTCTGTCCATATAGGACAACTGTTAAAGGCCTAGCATCTACTTTGTGAGGTACTTTTGCAGCCTCTCTAGTTGTTGCAGGTGTCTAGTGAGGTACACGCCAAATGGGACACTGTACTTGATGATTGGCCTAATGAGGGAAGAGTATAGGGAGACAATGACCTCTTTCTTCCTGGATGCAAAACCCTTGGTAATGAGATGTGCCACACTGAAGGACTTTCTGACCACAGTGGCAATGTGGTGATCAAAAGAGAGGTTGCTGTCAACCTGTGTTCCTAGATGTCTTATAATGCCTTCTGTGTTCAGTGGACTACCATTGATGTGGTAATTCATGGGAAATGGGTTTTTCCCAAAGGGGATGATGACACATTTTTTGGCATTGAGCTTAATGCCATGACTCTGACACCAGTCGTTGGGCCCAGCGAGGCCATTATGTAGGATGTCAACATCACTTGGGGAGTTAATAATAGCACCCAACTTGCAGTCATCTGCAAACTTTGTCAGCCAGTCCCTTCATGTTGGCCTGGGCTTCAGAGAAGTAGATACCAAACAGGAGAGGACCCAGGAACGAACCCTGTGGGACTCCACTCATGACTAGCAGTCAGTCTGACTTGGAATCAGCTACTTTCACACTGTGGGTTCTATCTGTGAGCCAGTTTGCAACCCACCTGGTGATATAGGCGTTGATGCCTAGTTTAGTGAATTTTTCTATGATTCCTGAGTGGGGAATGGCATCAAACCCTTGGCCAGATCAGCTTAGGCTGTATGAACCACCTTCCCTTCATCCACGGCTCTGGTACTGACTCAAAGAAGTCAACCAAGTTGAGCAGGCATGATCTACCCTTCACAAATCCAAACTGTGTGGGATCCAGAGTTTGGAGATTCCCTATATCCTTGTTTATTTGGTCCATGATGATGTGTTTCATAGCTTTGCATATCAGTCGCTCCTCCTTTGTGGACAGGGATGACTGTAGGAGTGCGCCATTCGGTAGGGACAAAGCCTGAGGTGAGGCTGTGATTGAACAGGGCACACAGGTGAGGTGCCAGTTCACTCTATAGTTCATGTAGAACACAGCCAGAGATATTGTCAGGTCCCATAGAAGCTGTATTCTTGGCCTTGGACAGTGCTGTTTTAACCTGTGCAGCAGTAATACTGGGTGCCTGGAAATCTACTGGTATTGTGATTGGTCCTTTGGGGAGGGAGGCATAAAGTTGGCACTGAATCTGACGGCCAGTATATTGGCAATATCTGTTGGCTCTGTATAGGCGGTACCATTGTGCAGTAGCTCAGAGCAAATCTGGGTATTGCCGTGGAGATTCTTTACATAACTATAGAAGGCCTTGTGGTTGTCTTTACTCTCTGCTGCAATTCTGTTTTCATAGCTAGCGTCAGAGGATTTGATGAGGGATCTCAACTTTTTGTTGAGGTTGATAAGGGAGTTTTTCCAGTCTTGGGACTTCACCTAACTCTACATCAGTTTCCTCATTCTGTTGTAGAGTTTGTTTATGGCAGGGGACCACCAGATTGGCTTCCTTTTTTTGAAGGAGAGCATCTTGGTTCTATTGGATATGGCGGGATCCATGCATTAGTGTATGTGTTCGCACAGTGTATTGGTGTATGATTCGGCGGTCATGCAACTATTCCTGTTTGCATGGGTGCCATGAATTTAGCCACCTCTGTTTTTAGGAGCCTAAAGTTAGCTTTGGAGAAGTTGTTCATGGTGGTTACCTTTGCGGGGGGGGGGGGGGGGGGATTTCCAAGGTGATTAGTTTGTGGCCGGATCTAACCAGGGAGGAGTTGACTACTGGTGTAGAGCAATGGTTGCCCTTGTTAGCAATGACCAAGTCAAGGATGTTGCTACCTCTAGTGGGGGTAAGAACGAGCTGTTCCAGTTTATTGGAATTCATGAATTCCAGGAAATGTTGGACAAGTGTATTGGTACATGAGTAGTTTTCCCAGTTAATTGAGGGGTAGTTGAAGTTATCCAGTATAAGAGTGTTAGGATGGACCCTAATATTCTCTAGGGTGCTTAGGAACCTGGAGTGTGAGTCTTGGGACATGGCTGGGGACCTATACCAGGCTATGACCTGAATCGCTGTCTTACCCAATGTTAGCTGCACCTGAAGTATCTCTGATGCGTTCTGTTAGGCTACCAGTCTGGAAGTGTGCGCATCCTTTATGAATACAGAAACACCACCACCTTTGGAGCTTCGGTCCAAGTTCTGGGGCCGAAAGGTGTGGAATGAGTTATAGCCTGGTAGTGCAGGGGTGCTTTCTGCTGCCTTAAACCAGGTCTCTGTTTCAGCACAAATGATGATGTTCTACATTTTAAGGAGTGCTTCAAGCTAGTGTATTTTGAGATTTAGACTTCTAGTGTTGAGCAGCATGACCCTCAGATTGCATTTGTTTGCAGCTGTTACGGTGGTAATTTGGTCTTTGATGATTATGTGCAGTTAGCAATCTATGCTGTCCTAGGGGAGACAATCGGTGAAAATTTGGCCACAGGACAGCTATCTGCCCAAAAGCTAGAAAGTACACTCCATGTGTGCATCCACAGAAGCATCCATGTTTAGCCAATATGTCCTGACACCATACCTGAGGAGTATGAATATGTGCAAGTATACATACACCCAGGGATTACAACATCATTTCACCGCACGATGCTCCCTAACCAAAAGAGGAAGGAATTTAACTGTAATAGTAAAATCCAGAATTAGTGGACAGTGATAGTCTGTTAGCAGTTGGCTATTGTTCCACTCTCAACTTCCAGCAAAAAAAAAGATGAGGTCTCCAGTGATGCAAATTCTCACTGGTGAGAAGGAATTCTTGAAGGGATGTTGGTCATTCTGTGGATGGTAGGGACAATTGTTCCCTACCTCAAAAGTTTAAGCAGCCACAGGCTTGATTATAACAATACAGAGCTTCTCCCCTGCACCTACTTATAATACTAAGGAGATGCAGAGGAGAAGTTCTCTAAACGAATAGCGTGAGAGGCAAATAAGACTTTTTGCACTGTTTCCATTGATCAAATGTAATTTTTGATCATTACTCTGCACTCAAAAATTGCATTCAATTTCATGCACTCTGAAAAAGTGACCTAAACCTTCATGAGACATTTATACTATGAGCAAGTGGATTCCTCCACATAAGACTGCTTTGTAGATAGGTATTACATCTGGTAACTCAGAAATCTTACATTTAATCAGTGTTTTTTTTTTCATATGCTATTTCCACAAATGAAGGTGAATGAAACAAGGTTTTTCAGTCTCAGTTAAGATACAGTGAGGCCTGATCGGATAAGTGACAACAGATGCTGTGGTCAACCCTGCACTCCCCAAATAAAATACTTTAGTGTATAATTTTGTGGCTTTTTACCAAATATTATTTTATTCATTTTCTTTCACAGAAATGGATTTAGTGAAAAACAAGCTAATCCAGTGCACCATACGTTAGGATAACTGCCTTATAAATTTCAAATATATCACAGTTTTTAATGACTTACTGATGTCAGAAGAGCTCCCTTTAAGACAAAACAAAGAAAAGCTACACACAGTATAACAAAACTTAGCCAATATGACTCAAAGTCCCTACTGTAGAAATCGTAAATGAATGTAGTAAATGAACTCTCTCACAAAAAACAGCCACAACTGTAATAATATATTTGTTGTACGCCTTCTTCATGTAGCCTTAAATATCCTGCACATGTGCTTTGTAAGAACCAGAAATCTTCACAAGAAGCTAAGCTGATGCTCAGAGACTCCCATACCCTGATTATAAGACATAACAGCTTACTTCAATATGTCACCCTACTCCCCTAAACCCTAGTACTTTATGTACTGATTGAGGTGCAGCACAGCTACACTGCCTAACTAATAAACTGACAACAACATGGTGCAGCACAGCCCCTGGGAAACACGAACAAGGATCTGCAACAAAACAGTACCTTCAAAGTCCAAGAACAAGGGACAGAGACAGGGCAAAAAAACTAATTTTGAATTATGTTTAAGTATGTACATAAAAAGGTATAAAATCCATAGCCCTCGCTTAAATTCTAAAAGTTAAGATAAAACCTCTCAGTTTCAAAGGATAAACTCAGTAAAAAACATGAATTTTGAAGTAAATCATCTTCTTCATATTTGTAATACCTGTTACATTAACTTGCAAAATACTGTAACCATTCCCCCTGTATATAGAAGTGCTACAGTATTCTTTGAGTTATTGTTGCTTACTAACCTGTTGCAAATTCGACTTGTGTCTCCCGCTTGAATATTCCGTTAGTTAGAGTGTAGCCATTCACTGCTTCACCAATTTGTTTTGCAGTTGTCCAATAAATAGGATTCAAGATAGAGATAAGTTTCTTCATTGCTGGGCCTTGTAGGAAAAAAAATCATCAGTCATTGTACTTGTCTGAAGTAGGGTTCATTAGTTTATCAGCTACTTTTTTTAACTTGTTTTTTTCTTGAACTTTCCAGCTGTCTTATAGTCTTGTACTGTTATTCTTATCTAATATTTTTCTAATAATTTTCTAATATCTTATAGACGTCCAACAGCAACACTTTTGTGAAGATGATATGAGCTTTGTGTGCCGCATAACACAAGGAGACCACAATCTCTTAACATGTCAGGGATAAAGGTAGGAAATCCCTGTGTGAAAATTGTCACCTGATTCCATACTGGCTAGCTGTATGTTGATAGCTACAAATACTGCCTACCTCAGCTGTTTACATACTGCTTTGTTCAAGTATGTATTTCCATGTCTACCTATTGGAAGAATGACACCCATTACTGTAAGTCCCACCACTTCCAAAATTAAAGTATGATTCTGACAAAAAAAAAAAAAAAAAGATGGAATTTTAAAAACCGTCTTACACTTTTGAAACATATTTGTGTTTGGTGAGCAGGCAATAAGGATGGGGGATGTGCCTCACACAGCCCTGCTATTTATATACTGCAAGATCACTGTACCTTGGAGTAGGGGGAACACTTTCGGTTACTGAAGAATTGGAATTTTACGTGTGTGTGTGTGTGTGTGTGTGTGTGTGTGTGTGTGTGTGTGTGTGTGTGTGTGTGTGTGTGTGTGTGTATATGTACATATATATATATATATATATATATATATATATATATATATATATATATATCCTATTCTCACTTAAGTTTCCAGTATTTTGAAGATTATAATTATGACCCTCAGACTTTCAACAGGTACCTTTGTCATTCCCCATCTGATACTACCTGGTTAATTACTCTTCCTCAAGGCTACATATCTCAGTTTTTCTCCTTCTCTCTTCCTTGTATCGTCTTGCACCAGTGTTACCACTACTGTTTTTTCTTCTGGTGATGTTAAAGATTGTCTTGGTCCCTGTGCCAGTTCTTTCTCCTCATTTTCTCCAGCCTGACAGTATCACAACTTAATAAAGTTTGTTCACCTAACCAGTTAGGATCAAATCCAGTTTTGGACTGCTCTGTAGCCATTAACTGTATGTGACACATGAAGGACTTGGTCCCTCCACTCACTTCTGTCTAGTGCTAGAACAATTAATTGTATTTGGATTAATTATCCTTTAATCAGGTAGCAGGAGGTTCCATAATTTACTATATGCATGTCTATGCTCCTTTCTATGCAGTTGTTAAATTCTGCTGCTTGATTTTGGCACTAAGTCATTATAAAAGCACCATGCCTTTTGTGCAAGTATCCATTCTATGATGGTATCTCTGTATCCCCTTATTATCTTCATCATCATAAAAAAGTACTTGCTGGTTCACAAATTATTGATCCTTAAACAAGAAAATCATCTATTTGAAATCTTTTTCTTTTAATACACTTCTGTAATATTTGCAAAAATGTACTTCCATCCTACAACTAAATTGGACCGGGATGAGAAAGAATATTTGGAGAGGAAGGCATATCTCAGTCCACCTAAATCACAGGCTTGGGGAAGGAGATTTGAGAGGCAGGGCCAACCAAACCATGGTAACTCCCGTGATAATGTATGCGATTATGATGGGGGAGAGTAAACAAGATCTAATAATATAAGAAGTCCCAGTAAGGTGGAGCAGGGGACCCCTCTACCTAACAACAGGAGTCTCCCTACACTAAGACATTCTGAAAGAATTAGACAAAGGAATAATGGACAGGGGCAGACAAATAATAACCAGGTTTTTCACAATCCCCCATTATAGAATCAATGGAGAGGAAGGAATTTTCCACGTACCAATCACAACAGGTACTATTAGTAGGGACACTACGAGTAAACTTAAGTATGGAGGAGGAGGAAGTAGACATCAATAATAGTAGTGAGACAGAATTGGCTACACCTTGTAAAATTGTTATGAATGAAGATGATGATTTCAAGATTTACAATTTTTCTAATACCCCACCAGACCAAAAGATGGCCATCTTTTTAAGTAAAGGGTTGACATTTGCCCCTTCCTCAAAGGCTAACTGAGATAGCACAGTGATAGATGTTAAAATTTTCCTGAGGAAGTTGAATTTGAAGATATTATTTGGAGCGAACTTCAGCAGGCCACAGGACTTGAACGTAGCCAGTACTTACAATGCCCCCTGCATCCAACACGTCTACAATTTGAAAAGATTTGTGATCTCAATATAAGAACAATGTTGAGTGCTGGAAGAAAGGAAGAAAACAACATGAATGAAGAAGAATATTCCATTCTGGAATATTTGAGGTGTCAAAATATAAGGGTGATGAAACCTGATAAGGGGAGTGGATTGGTAATTATGGACTGGCACGATTATAATGAACGACTGTACAAAATCTTGAACACTGACACATATGAGGAAGTGACATTAAACCAGTTGAATGGAGCTTATCACAACATAAGAAGTACCCTAGAGGATATGTTTATAGAAGGCAGATCTGAAATGGATATTTTCAACTACTTGAATATGGCTGCTCCAGTAAAAACAATTACTTTTTGGAGTTCCCAAGATTCATAAAGATTTGAATAATCCACCGATGAGACCCACTGTTGACGGAAGGAATTTGATTAAATATGCATGTGCTAAGTTTCTTTACAGAATGGCTCACTGCTACAGTAATCCCTCTCCACAAAGGAGGAGAGACTAATGACCCTGGGAAATATCGCACCATTAGCCTGACAAGTCTGATATGCAAAGCTATGGAACGCATCATCATGGACTTAATAAACAAAGATATAGGGAACCTCCACACTCTGGATCCCACACAGTTGGTTTTGTGAAGGGAAGATCATGCCTGCTCAACCTAGTAGACGTCTTTGAGTCAGTCACCAGAGCTATGGATGAAGGCAAGTTGGTTCATACAGCCTACCTTGATCTGGCCAAGGCCTTTGATACCATTCCCCACTCAGGAATCATAGAAAAATTCACTTAGCTAGGCATCAACCCCTATATCACTAGGTGAGTTGCAAATTGGCTCACAGATAGAACCCACAGTGTGAAAGTAGCTGACTCCAAGTCAGACTGTTGACCAGTCACGAGTGGAGTCCCACAGGGTTCGGTCCTGGGTTCTCTCCTGTTTGGTATCTACTTCTCTGACGTCCAGAACAACAAGAAGGGACTCTGGCTGACAAAGTTCACATATGATTGCAAGTTGGGAGCCATAATTAACTCTCCAAGTGATGTTGACATGCTACAGAAAGGTCTCACTGAGACCAATGACTGGTGTCAGAACCATGGCCTTAAGCACAATGCCAAAAAATGTGTTGTCATCCCCTTTGGGAAAAACCCAGTTCCCATGAATTACCACTGAACACCGAAGGCATCATAAGAGACCTGGGAACACAGGTTGACAGCAACCTCTTTTTTGACCACCACATTGCCACTGTGGTCAGAAAGTCCTTCTGTGTGGCACATCTCATTACTAAGGGTTTTGCATCCAGGAAGAAAGAGGTCATTGTCTCCCTCTACTCTTCCCTCATTAGGCCAATCATCGAGTACAATGCCCCATTTGGCATGTACCTCACTAGGCACCTACAACAACTGGAGATGACGCAAAAATACCTAACAAAGAGGATCTTAGGCCTTAAACACTTGTCCTATATGGACAGACTCAAAAAACTCCAACTATTCTCTGTCTCATATCGCCTACTTACAGGCGATCTCTGCTTGACTAACAAAGCCATGTCTGACCCAGCTCTGTTAGAAATGCTACATCTAAAGAAATCCCAATCCCTCCGCACTACACGCTCCAGAGACCTCAACCTCATTACCACAAACAACAGAACAAGCTGGAGGGACAGGTACATAACCCAGAGGCTGCTCATGCTATGGAATAGACTTCCCGGAGTGCCTCACTGGCCCTCTTCAACAGAAATCATGATGAGTGGATGGGAAATAGACAATTCACCCCAGGGATCACTCCAGTGGCTCTACTTGACAGAGGCACTGGGAACTAATGTCGGGTGGCACGATGCCAGGGTAATCCTATGGGCTAGGCTTGTACAGGCTCCAGGGCCATTAGCCTAGTACACACCTTTGAACCTATTAAATTGAAACCCCTCCTATCTGCATAGTCACAGGTTTGCAAGGATTCTTGAACCTTCCTGGAAATTATTAATGGGGTGGACTTTGACGCAAATGATTTTCTGCTCACAACTGATGTGAATGACTTATATTCTGTGATTCCTCAAGATACAGGAATAGAATGGGTGGCTAACTTCCACCTAGACAAGGTTCTCCCGCAAGAACAGATTAATCTTTACAAGGAACTGTTCGAGTTGGTTTTGCATAACAACTACATTTATTTCGATGGGAAATATTTCTTACAGAAATCAGGGATAGTGATGGGTTCCCCTTGTGGGGGTATCTTTTTCAAAATTGTCATAGCTGTGTGGGAGTACAGACTTGTGCTGGACATTCCCTCCATTAGGACGAATATTAGAACATATGTCCGCTTTTTGGATGATATATTTATCATATGGAAAAGAGATGATGGAGGTATCCACCAGTTTGTCCAATACATTAACACTACCCCCTTCTTGAAATTCACATCTGAATATCATCTTGAAAGACTTTCCTATTTGAATGTTTTACTAAAAAAGGACAATGAAGGGCAAACATATACTTCTAAAATTTATAGAAAAAGCACGTATTCCAACTTTTTTTTACACTTTACAAGCTCCCACCCTTTCCACCAGAAGAGATCTGTAGTGGAACAGCAACTAGTCCGAGCAGCCAGAATTATTTCCTTGGATTCTGAATTTCATCAAGAATGTGCTAATCCTCATATGATGTTTCTCAGAAGAGGATATCCAGAATCACTGGTTCTGGATTTGGTGGAGGAGGTGACGTCAAAAAGATTGATTGACCATTTCAAGCCTATTCTCTCTAAGGAAGGAAGTCAACATCAAGATGAGGAAGCCACGATAGCTACTCCCAATGTTGAACCCACGGAGGCGAGTACATCGAAAGAGTTTGGCACGAGTTTTGTGAGCACCTTTAACGCCAATAGCTGGGTTCTGAGGTCCATTTTTAATAAGAATTGGACATTGTGATATGATGATGTGGAAATACGTGACAAAATCCAGGAGATTCCTCCATTATTATATCAGTATTTATATTAGCTTTTTTGGAGCAGAAAAAACAGGTCCACCAAGAGGAAGGTCTGGTATGATAAAATGTGGAGCCTGCTCATATTGTAAGTTCATTTATGAGGAGTCCACATTTCAGGTAAGGGATGCTACCTACCATATTAAGGGTATTTTTAACTGTGAATGTAAACAAGTTGTCTATTTAGCACAGTACCAGAAGTGTCCCTGTTTTTACGTTGGAAAAACTGAGCGCAAAGTTAAAGACCATATCTATGAACATGAATATAGTATTAAAAAAATGAATTTATCTTACACCTAAGCTAATCATGTAAATATGAATGAATATCATTTTTTCTTAAATATTTTGTCATTGATCATGTCCTAATAAAGGGGAGGGGAGGGCCTTGTGAATTTTATTTGCAAAAGAAGTTAGTATGGCAACTAATTTTTAATGCCTATTTTTATCCAGGGTGGAATGACTGCTGCAGTATGAAACCTATTTTTGAATTAAAAGGTTTGACTAGAAAGGTAATATTTTAAGTAAGTGTAACTCCCTTTGGGGTTAAAACAAGTTATTTAAATAATAAGGTAGTTTGGTCTTGTACCTGTCTTTGTTTTATACTTAAGATATTTAAAAAACAAATGTTTTAAAGAAAAGGGTGGGTGGACCTTTAAGACACCTGAGAAAGTGGTGTAATGACTGCATCATTGTACTTGAGTCTTTTTAAACAGAGCTGTTACTGTAGGTGAAGAGTCTGAAAAAGGTCAAATATGGTTTAATTGAATGAAAGCACTTATTTTTATTGAAATAAAGTTTATTGAAGGACTGACTAGCTTTTCTGCTGAATGTCATTGCTTTCCAGACTTGTAGCAGGATTTGGATTATTTTGTAGTTTGTGTCGTGAAATCAGAAGTCTGGATCCTTGTCATAACAAAAAAAAAACAAGTAATCTCCGTGGTATCCCCGAAGTCTCAAACAACCCACTAAACAAGTATAGTGGGTCCAAAAAAAACCAGTCTAAGAAACTTCTCTGTGTGGAAGATTTTCAATCCATATATATATATATATATATATATATATATATATATATATATATATATATATATAGTTAATCACTGTATATTAATCAGATTAGACAATGGTAGTAGAAGTAGCGAACTTAAACTCGTCCTAAATCAAAAAATAATAAAAAATATATATGAAATATTGTACAGAATTATTAAGTATTCGAAAGTAATCCAAGCAGGGTAGGCAGTCTGTTTCCAGTCGAAAATCCTTTATTAAGTACACAGACAAGCGATCCAAGTAAAACAAAAATAACAGAGTAATAGTTTCCTCACAAGCTTTCTAATTATATATATACTTTTTATCAGGCAAGGGAGTGGTTTATTGTGCTGTAAAACAAAGTGTTATTGGTATACATGTTAAATTCACATCCCTTCCCCCATCAGTGTGACATTCGAGCTGGTCCTGCCCTACTTAGTAACTGTCATAATAATATAACCCTTATGTATTTTAAATAAAATTAATAATGACGTGGTACCGCTTATTTAACCAGGTTATTAAGTCTGTGGTTTTATCCAAGACAATATACTACATGGCTGGAAATATATAAACCTTAGACCATTTAGCAATCAAAAAATATATATAAATATATACATATACACTTCGCATGTAAAAAATCCACTGTAAAAATCATATTCTATTTTCATAACTTATTTTTAACAAAGGTCGCTTTTGTCCTTCTAGACTTCTTCAGGTCTGTGTACAAGAACCCTAAAAATTGTCTACAAAAATATTATATAATTGGTTAGTATTGTTATTACACATCCTTTTGAATAAAGTGGAAAAAGAACAAGAAAAAGAAAAAAAATGTATGATGATGGAAACAAAATATACACTTAAATTAAAACTGATTTAACATGGTAATTAACATGGCATTTAAAACCAGCTGGAAGAATAAAATAAAATAAAATAAAATTAGTCATGTAAACAATGTGGCAATTTTCTAAGTTCTAGTACACTTTTAATTGAACAGTAGTAGTTTAGTCCAGGCTTCCTAAAAGCGTTCAGCTTTAATTGCCACATGAGTTCATGTTTGTCCAGAATATTCGGGATGTCTCCTTCAAGATCACCCATGTCTATGCGATCCAGGATCTGGAACTTAAAACATGTGTGTCTTTTATGAAGAGAAAGGTGTTTGGCTAGTGCATTATTTTTACATCCAGAACGGATTTCTGACAGATGACGTGAAATCCTACACTTAAGTTTATTTACAGTCTTGGCCACATAAAATGCATCACATTCATTACACTGTGCCCTGTAAATTACTTTTGTAGTGTTGCAGTCACCCCCTGCACTGGTCTTAATGATTTTATTTAAATAAGGGCAATAAAAACTATCACCTTGCTGTATAAATATGCAAAATGTACAATTAGCTTCACATCTTTTAGTGTTTCTCTCATATGGTCTACGTTTAAATTCAACAAAACTTCTAATGTTCCTGGCCTTCCTATAAACATATGATAGAGCTTCACCTAAGATATTAATCAGAAAAGGGTTTCCTGTGACAACGGCCCAGTTTTCTTCAGTAACATTTTTGATACTGTGATAATCCAATGTGTATGTCAGGATGCAGCTATTTTTGCATTTGTTATTCTCTGTGGAATTTCTTAACATTCTCCTGCTGGGGAGGTTGAGTGAAGGTGCTTCAGTCCTTTTCAGTTCTATAATGGGTTCCAGGATGTTTTTTAACATCTGACTTTCATAGCCTCTCACTAGAAAAACATTCTCTAAGTTGTTTAGGTTTCTTAAAAATGGCTCTGTCTCTGTGGCAATTATAGTTAATCTATAGCCATGGGACTTCACCACATTAAACTTTTAGTTATGTACTCACCATAACTTCAGATGTTTGGGATCCATCTTGCCTACATTCTGACTGATGGGTTCGGAGCCGATCCCTCGGCTCCGACTCTGCACGCTTATGCCAAAGAGCGAAGTCTCTTATTGGCTGAGCTTACTATATCCCAGGATGCACCACTACCAGTCCCCCAGATCTAGTTTGTCCGCATACATGCACACATGCACGCACTGATTATATAACATCGTCAGATGAAACAAGATAAAACAGTAGAACTCAAAACCGTTCAATCTCTTCTGATCTCCAAGGCAGGGGGAAGGAGGGTGGGTATTAGGAATGTAGGCGAGATGGATCCCAAACACCTGAAGTTATGGTGAGTACATAACTAAAAGATGTTATGTGATCCTATCTCGCCTACATTCTGACTGATGGGACAGCGTCCCTAGCACCTGAATCCTGGGTGGCTCACTGGAAAACACTCCTGAGTACCGTGGAACCAAATGATGCTCGCCCTTTAGATGCCACATCCAATTTATAATGGGAAATGAAAGTGTGCGGATTTGACCAAGTAGCCGCAGCACAAATCTCCGATATAGCAAGTTTGGAATGAAAGGCTATAGAAGTTGCCATAGCTCTGGTAGAGTGAGCTTTGATAGATGTTGTAAGTTGCTTATTCGAAGAAGAATAAGCCTGAGTTATACAATCTCTAATCCATTTGGAGATAGTAGCTTTTGTAATGGTTTGACCCAATTTATTGTCTGAGAAGGACACAAACAATTGGTCTGACTTACGAAATTGTTGAGTCCTGTCTAAATAGAATCGCAATTGCCTGTGAACATCCAATTTATGGAGAGTGTATTCTGCGTCATTGGAAAATTTTGGGAAGAAAACTGGTAGCTCTAGAGATTGTTGAAGACAGAGATTAGAACAGACCTTTGGGACAAAGGATGGATTAGGCCTAAGTGATACTCTATCCTTGTGGAAAATCAAGTGCGGGGTTTAATAGATAGGGCTTGAAGCTCTGAGACTCTTCTTGCAGAAGTAATTGCCACTAAGAAGGCAGTTTTCCAAGACAGATATTTTAACTCACATGTAGCAGCAGGTTCGAAGGAGGAAGATGTTAATGCACGAAGCACCAAATCAAGATCCCACGGAGGCGCAGGATGAAAAACTGGGGGTCTTAACAGGCCCGCACCTTTAATAAAAGTCTTGCATAATCTGCTGCTCATCAATGGAGGATCCATAGATTCGTGGAATTTAGAGATAGCCGCCAGTTGTACTTTAATAGTAGAGACAGAAGATCCTTGATTAAACAGGGATGTTAAAAATTTCAAAACTTCGGGATCGGAGCAGTGATAGGGTCTAAGCCCTGAGTTGAGCCCAGATAGCAAACCTCTTCCACTTACTGAGGTACAATTTGTTAGTGGTGGGTTTGTGGGCTGAAGATAAAATGTGAATAACTTCCGGATCTAATGTGTGACTTCTGACTAAAGTCGGAAGTGGAGGAGCCAGGCTGTCAACTTCAAGGAGCGTAGGGACTGATGCTGTTGTCCCGACTGATGGATTAGCAGATCCGGAGTTAGATCTAACGTCCAAGGATCGTCCACCGCATGTTTCTTCAGGTAGGGAAACCATACCTGACGAGGCCAGAATGGAGCAATCAGTATCATTGTGGACCCCAATTGAGAAGCTTTTTGAATGACTTTGGAGAAGTGGTATCGGAGGAAAGGCATAAAGTAGCCCTGTTGGCCAAGGTTGTGCTAGAGCATCCATAGCTGATTCCCCTTGATGTGGGGTCAAGGAGAAGAACCTTTTGCACTTCGTGTTCAGTGGTGTTGCAAAAAGATCGCAGCACGGCGTTCCCCATCTCCTGAAAACCTGAGCTGCTACTGTTTCGTTTAGGGACCACTCGTGAGGAGAGAGAATTGTCCTGCTCAATCTGTCTGCCAATATATTTGATTTCCCCGGAATGTGGGTCGCTACCAAGAAGCGGTTGGTAGCTACAGCCCATTCCCACACCCTCATGGCCTCTCTGCAAAGGGGGTAAGATCTGGTCCCTCCTTGTTTGTTCAGATACCAGACCACCGACATGTTGTCTGTGTGGATGGCGATAATGCCCTGAGGAAGAAACTTGTGTAAGGCCTGTAGGGATAGAAGTACAGCCCTCATCTCCAACACATTGATGTGGAGAAGAGCTTCGTCTGGAAGCCAGGAGCCCTGAACTAACCTGCCCAGACAATGCCCCCCCCACCCTATCTGGGAGGCATCTGTCGTCAGGGTAACCACTGGAGAGGGAATAACAAAGGGGCTTCCTTGATTTAGATTGGATGTCTGAAGCCACCAGCGAAGGTCCCGTTTGCATGTTTCCGTAATCATGATGTGATGATTGAGGGGAAGATCCTGAAACAACCATTGAGTTGACAATAGCCACTGAAGAATCCTCATGTGCAATCTTGCCAGAGGAACTAAAAGAACCGTGGCAGACATTGAACCTAAAACTTGTAGAACCATCCTGGCTGGGGCTTTGGATCTCGAGACCAGAGCTCGAACTTGGCCCTGTAAAGTTTGGATCCTTTCGGCAGGAAGAAAGATGCGCATCAATTTTGAGTCTATCTCTGCTCCTATGAACCTTATGCGCTGAGAGGGCAGCAAGACAGACTTTGACCAATTGAATGTAATCCCCAGGGTAGCACCCAGGGAGATGGTGGCTTTGAGGTTGTCCATTAGTAGATGCCTGGTGGTGGCAGTCAGGAGCCAGTCGTCCAGATAGGGAAACACTTGGAATCCAAGACTTCTCAGGTGAGCCGTCACTACCGCCAAACACTTGGTGAACACCCTGGGGGCTGTGGTGAGACCAAAGGGCAGAGCACAAAATTGGTAATGACTGACTCCCAGGCTGAAGCGCAGATACCTCCTGGACGCCTGATGTATCGGTATGTGATAATAGGCGTCCTTGAGGTCTATGGAGCACATCCAAACATCCTTCTCCAACAATGGGAGAATGGATTGTAACGTGACCATTCGGAATTTGGATTTCGTGACGGATTGGTTCAGTCTGCTGAGATCCAATATTGGTCTCAGGTCCCCTGTCTTTTTTGGCACTAAAAAGAACCTGGAGTAATTTCCGTATCTGATCTGGTCTGTGGGGACCGGTTGGATGACTCCTTTTTCTAGCAGCTTTAAAGCTTCTGCGGCTGCAATTTCCCTTTGACTGGGTGGTGGGTCCGGGATTTTTTTGGACGGTGGAGGTGAGTATGTGAATGGGATGGTGTAACCTCCGGCAATGATCCGAAGCACCCATCTGTCCTGAGTGATTGACTCCCAGGCTTTTAGGTGCTTGGCAAAACGACACCCGACTGGCTCCGGAGCAGCACAGCCGGGCAATCCCTCATGATGTGTGGGAGGCTGAAGAGCCACGAAAGGACTCGTGGTCTCCAGAATTGCGGGGCCCTCTGCCGCCTCTGGGACGGCGTCTCCCAGAAAAATTTCCCCGTCCTCTGCCTCTGGAAGGGAATCTTCCTGCTGTTGAGGAAAAACTTACGTGATTTCGGAACCACATCTTCCCCTCCTTTGGCCTTGGGATAAGGCCGAAGGGAGTGGAATAACGGGCACCTACGGCAGATAAAGTTTTTCCCTCTTGCTCACAGCGGGTAAGGGTGTCTTTAACCTTGGGTCCAAACAAAGAGGACCCATCAAAGGAGCGTCGGCGAAGGAAGACTTGAAGGCCTCCATGAACTGACACAAGCGGAGCCAGGCTTGTCTCCGTAGAGCCACGCCTGTGCCTGCCGCTCTACCGCCCCTTCGGCCGCATAGGAAATGAGCCTCATGGACGAGTTAGAAATTGGCGTAAGGATAGCCAACTGAGAGCTAACCGACTGGGTTAGCTGCTCAGGTAGGTTACCGAGAGGAATCTGACAGCTCCTTGACCAGATCCCTCTGAAGCCTGGTAAAATGTGCCAAATAATTCAGAGACCTTAAAGTAAAGGCCGCTGAAGTCAGGGTGCGCTTCCGTACCTGTCCATGCTCCTAGACTCCTTATTAGGAGGATGGACGGACGTTGAAGCCTCTGCCACGTCCTGTTGTGTAGCAGATGCCACCACCATGGCATCTACAGCCACGCCTTTAGTGAGGAACTCCTTCTCGGGTGGGGCAGACAAAAATTTATTAGGGCGAAGGACTGGTTCCACGGTATCTGGATGTTCCCGCCCTTGACAAACTAAATCCAGAAGCTCGTCGAAGGCGGAGACACCCAGGAGGCGGAGGGCTGAGCCCCAAAGGCCTTGAGGAGCACTGACTCATCAGCAGAGGGGTTTGGATATCCAGCCGCCTCGTTGTTTGAGGATCTCTAAGATGTCTGCAAATGAGACATCATCCGAGGGCGACTTGGGGACCCCTCCGCATCATCAAGATCAGTGTCCGATGTAATAGACTCGGGGAGTCCACGTGCTTCCTCTTGCACGATCTCTTCCTCGGGGTTCCTCCGAAGACAACTCGAAGAACCCTCAGGAGGAGGGAACCCCAATGGGGGTAACCTCAGGCCCAGGGCTCCGCTGCCTACGGACAGGGAACTGCCAAAGACCCAGTCTCCACGCCCAGGGAAGGTGCGGTAAAGCCGGAGAGATGGCGAAGACTTGGCCAAGGCACTCCTCATAGCCCTGAAAGCCGGACCCCAGAATCCTGGGAGTGTCCAGTCTCCGAGCCATGATAGCAGGCGGCAATCCCGCAGCCGAAGCACCGAGAGGGAGGCTCGGAACCGAAAGCATAGGTCCCAAAACATCACCCCCGGGTCCAGCCGAAGAAGTCCATGTACCAAACTCGGACCCGAAGGCCGGGTTGGAGTAAGGGTCGGAGCCGACCCTAAAATCTCCACCGGCTCCAACACCATCTGCTCCGGCGCTGCCGCCGCGGTCGGAGGAGGAATTGCCATGGGATGGGCATGGGCTATCGGCTCCAAAGCCAACTGGGTCGGAGCGAAACAAATGTTTGAAAGACTGGGGACTGGAACAGTCTTTGGAGCACCCTGTCTATATCCGAATCCGACATCCTCGAGGACTTAGAGGATACTGAACGGGTTCGAGAAGGCCTCTCCAACGGCCCCAAAGGACTAGGGGACCGGCTCCGAGGCGACTCGATGATTATCGGCGCCGAGGAATACCCACAGTAGATTCCATCGGTGCCGAGGAGGACTTGGCCGAGGAGGAAGTGTCTGAGCGGGCAACCTTAGTCGGCTCCGAGACCAGTGGAGCCGACGAAGGTGACCCGCCTCTCGATGCCCCAGCCATCGGCTCCAAAGCCCGAGGAGTCGAGACTGGTGGCATCGAGGCAGACCGTTCCGCCCTCGGCTCCGAAGTCCTTGGAGCCGAAGGAGAAGCCTGCCTATGTCTTTTGTCGGCCGGATCCGACGGACTGGTCGGATCCGACACCTTCTTCTTTTTGGTTGGAGAAGGAGAGGATGCTAGAGCTTCTTCGAAGGAGGGTTTGATTAAGCCTTTAAGAATAAGCTTATTTTTCCTCTCCTGGAGGACCCTAGAGGAAAAAGCGTGACACACGCTGCATGACTCCTGTAAATGTTTTGCACCCAAACAATAAACACAGAGAGAGTGGTCATCTGTGATTGACATTTTAAAATTACATTTGGTGCATTTTTTGAAGCCCGAAGGCCTAGGATTTTGAGACATTATGACCAAAATGCAGTAAGAACACACAATCCAAATTTAACTTTACTTAACTGACTCTACAAAAAATCAGTTTAGAACTGCCGGTTTAACAATCCGAACAACAAGAAACTCAAGGGGATCTAAAATCCCAAAAGTTTGAGAGGGGTTAACTGACCGGGAAAGGCCCTACAGATAAAGGAGGCCTAAAATCAGCAACAACACCCAAACACTCAACAAGTTTCCACAAAAAACTTTCAATCACTACACAAAGCACAGAGTAGCCGTTAAAACAGCTTTTTATGACAGGAAAAACAATTTTCTGACAGAAAAAAGTAAGTAAAATTTACTACTCAGCTCAGCCAGCTCGAGACCACGTCTTCGCTAGTTAGCGGCAAACGAGATCTGGGGGACTGGTAGTGGTGCATCCTGGGATATAGTAAGCTCAGCCAATAAGAGACTTCGCTCTTTGGCATAAGCGTGCCGAGTCGGAGCCGAGGGATCGGCTCCGAACCCATCAGTCAGAATGTAGGCGAGATAGGATCACATAACATCTTGTTTTTTGTAGGATGTAGATTTTTACTGTGGAGTAATAAGTTAACCCTCGTTGGTTTTCTGAATAGATCAGTGGTGATTCTGTTATTGTTGGTGTCCTTGGAAATCTGCATATCTAAGAAAGTGGTTGAGGTATAACTATCGGAAGAGGCAAACTTCAGGAAGAGGGTTGTTTGATTGTTGTAAATTATTTCCCTTCCCAGAAATTAATATCATGGCTGCAGCCGCTGATGCATTCAGCTGACTAAGTCTTCAGGTCTGGAATGAATCTTCTACCACGACTCACTTCATATCTCAATACCAACTATTTTTGAAAGCCACATGTAATCTGTACTTCCCTTCTGAATACATGTAAATGCATTTGCTAATGACCATATCTCTCATCGTTGTACAGACTACAACACCCCCCTCCATTACTTCTGTCATCTGGCCCCGCACTGCATGTTTGATTTCCTCATATCATTTGTCTGCAAATTTGCATTGTGCATTTTTTATTAATCTAGTGATGACTCAAACAGTGCTGTTTATTTGGATCTCTATGCCTCTTTCAAGGATTTTTGATAATGGAGAAAGAATGGCTACATGGTGGTAATTAGAGAATTCAGCAGTTTCCTTTGTATAAAAGACTAATGGGAACATCGTTTTCTTAGACAGATCCATTTATGAAGACAGAGACAGTGAAAGATGAAGAGTCAGCAGCCAGCTAATGTACTCTTAGGGAACATTATCAGCATCAACTATAGTGGGTTTTTTATTTAATAGTGGAGATGGGAACTGGATTGAAGTGGAAGACAGGGATTTTAGAAGATAGTTCTGTTGGGATGGAGAGAGGAAGTATGTGGATGGTTGTTTATGAGGGAGGTGACTGAAAGTATGAAGTGTGAGCTGAGTTGGTTAGAAATAGGTTTAGTATAGCTGGTGGTAGTAGGAGTTGTTTACTTGTTGTTTCTATTGTTGAATGAAGGTTATCCTCCTTATTTTATTACTTTGTGTACTTTGTAAGATGCCTATTTCTGTTTGCAGGGATCTATGTTAGATTATCGAATTTCTAAAACTCCGAAATTCATATGGCCAAGACCATATGACTGAAGTTTCGGACCTTTGAACAATAAAAAAAAAAAATAAAAAAAATAAAAATTCGATTTTTAACATTTTTGCAGGGGGGCATGCCCCCCTGCACCCCCCACACCCCCTCCTAATTAAATATACCAACTCCGAGATTGCACTAAATTTCCCTTTCAATGCTGTACCGTGATCTCCATTCAAAACATTCAAAGTTTCAAAACTTCGATCATATGGTCCTGACCATATGAATTTCAAAGTTTTGATAATTTAATAGGGATCCATTTGTAGTTATTTTTTAGGGGTTTTCCCCCCATGATTTAAAGTTTCGCTGTTTTTATAGGTAGTTAGTAGGCATACAATCCTGGAGGCCATTGAGGATCCTATTCCAATTTCCCCATTGCTCCAGAGCACTGTCTGATTAAATCACCTGCTCAGAGTTACACAGTATGCAATAATCTTTATTTTTTGGGGGGCTTTCCACTTTGGGTCACCACTAACAACCAGCAAATTTCCTGCACAGATAAACCAGTTAACAAAATCAAAATACACGAACAATTAAAGTTTATGAGAAGTAAATTTCAGGCCAGGAGAATTTAATTTGTTTATAAATTGCTACCTCAGTTAGCAAACTGCTCTCCATGGAAGTCCTCCTGTTTCTATGAGATGTAGTATGCTGCCTAACAGTGAATTCCGATTCTTTGCAGTATCTGCAATGGTCCCATCACTGTGCAGTCATTTCCTGGGGACCCATGGCAGTACAAGGCCTGTAATGCACTTTCTCAGCTATGCACAAATATGCATTAGTGTTTCCATCAAATACAATATCTAGAACAGATTATGTGCCCACCACTGCTTATCCTGCAAGATAAACAATAAAACATGAGATTCCCAGCTATTTAGATAAATAACTCTTGACACTCATTTTCCTTGCCTGTTACCTATGGTGTGAGTCCAGTTATGCTGCTAAATGCAGCTTTCATTTGCCTTCCAGGGATGTCAAATGATATTTAACAACAAGATATCCGAAGCTTACAGTGGAAAAAGCAGTACTGTTTGGAAGTGAATAACATTCATAAAGGATCAATCATCATCATTCAGATGAATATATGGATTATGCAGTTTTTGCCACTACCCCTTCCAGATTACTAAAAGTGTTGCATCTGTATCGGTAGCCAAAGCCTTCCAATGCAGGGGGTGACAATCCCTTTATGAACTTACAGCAGGTGTAATCAGAGGATAAATTATACAAAAACTTACAGAAACAGTTCTACCTCTGCTTAACTCCTTTCTCCACTTTCTCTACTTAGGGAGTTCTTCCTAAACAGGATAGTTTCATCAGCTGTAGTTTAAATAATGCAAATCTGTTTTTTCAACATTTTGACACATCTCCAAGTAGAAATATGTCCTTTGTCTAATTTGAAATAAAGATTCATATAACCTTACCAAAATTTATTTATAGTTCTTATAACAACAGGTTTATGTAAGAGTGGTACATGATATGTACGAGGGTAGTGTGACAGCGGTGAGGTCTGCGGTGGGAGTGACAGATGCATTTAAGGTGGAGGTGGGATTACATCAAGGATCAGTTCTGAGCCCTTTCTTATTTGCAATGGTGATTGACAGGTTGACAGACGAGATTAGACAGGAGTCCCCATGGACTATGATGTTTGCAGATGACATTGTGATCTGTAGTGAGAGTAGGGAACTGGAGGAGACCCTGGAGAGGTGGAGATATGCTCTAGAGAAAAGAGGAATGAAGGTCACAAGACTAAGACAGAATATATGTGTGTGAATGAGATGGAGGATAGAGGAATGGTGAGGATGCAGGGAGTAGAGGTGGTGAAGGTGGATGAGTTTAAATACTTGGGATCAACAGTTCAGAGTAATGGTGAGTGTGGAAGAGAGGTGAAGAAGAGAGTACAGGCAGGATGCAGTGGGTGGAGAAGAGTGTCAGGAGTGATTTGTGACAGACGAGTACCAGTAAGAGTGAAAGGGAAGGTCTACAAGAGGGTAGTGAGACCAGCTACATTATATGGGTTGGAGACAGTGGCACTGACAAAAAGGCATGAGTCAGAGCTTGACGTGTCAGAGTTGAAGATGTTAAGATTTGCACTGGGTGTGATGAGGATGGACAGGATTAGGAATAAGTATATTAGTGGGTCAGCCCAGGTTGGAAGGTTTGGAGACAAAGTCAGAGAGGCAAGATTAAGTTGGTTTGGACATTTGCTGAGGAGAGATGCAGAGTATATTGTGAAAACGATGCTAAGGATGAAGCTGCCAGGTAACAGGAAAAGAGGAAGGCCTAAGATAAGGTTTATGGATGTGGTGAGAGAGGACATGCAGGTGGGTTGGTGTGACAGAGCAAGATGCAGAGGACAGGAAGAAATGGAAACAGTTAATCTGCTGTGGCGACCCCTAACGGGAGCAGCCGAAAGAAGAAGAAAAGATAACAACAGGTTTACCCATGTCAGAGTACACTGTTTAATGTTGAGTTGTTTACAAAATCATTTAGCTTTGTGAGCTTGTCATACGTAAGTACTAGACTAGCTGCTCTTGTGAACTATTTTAAGCCTAGCCAATTTCCCTTCAAAAGAAAGAATTGAACCTTGTACCCTGAAATGGCTTTAAAACAATATGCTGGTTCTTAAAAAAATGAATGGGAAAGTGGAACTTAAAAGATTTTGTTAAGTTAATTATTTTGTTATTTCAGTGTCACTGTTGTTACCTAAGATGTGCAGTGACAAACAAAACCTTACTGTCAACAAACAGATTTTGTCCAGAATTTCTTATGCATGCTAAATTGCTAGTGTCAGAAATAGGCAGACTCAAGGCATAACACTGGCAGTTACTGACAGCAGGCCAAACATTTCCTTAAATCAATTCATGTTCAAGTCAGTGCATACATGCTAAGATTAACAACTAATTGTAGTTCTCAAGAACATTAGTAAACGGATGCTAGTTTATCCTAAGTTAAAAATGCAATTTTTATAAATACCAAATGAATAAACACCTTCTGGCCTGGCTTGGCAGCAGCCCCTGCAAGAATTAATCCAGTCCAATAGCGACAAAAATATGTTTAATAGTATAAAACACAGTTTGAAACAATCAGTCAAGCCCTTTCGTCCAGTGACCCTGGACTTCATCAGAACTGATATTCCACTATAAAACAGTCTTCAAATACCGTCATACTGTCATAGACAGCCAATCAAAATTCAAATATTAGTATACATTAAAATGTCTGTCCTCTTTCTACACAATTTAACCATTTCAATGCATACAGTATATGTAAAACACTTCAAAATGTTTTGTGTTGAATCACAGCATTTTGATTTTTTAAAAACTGATATTTAAAATGCACACATTAATATAAAAATTGAGCCTATAATTCCAGTGCTCTATATTTTAAAATACAAAAATAACCAATGCTCAGTGCCTCAGCTGAAGTCAGCCAGTTCACATATATTGCAAAATGAAGAAGAAAAAAACTGGCTTGACACCGCTATAGAGATAAAACGTACTTTATAAGTCACAAAAACGACACAATACCAACACAGTAGTAAGCGCTTTCGGGTTCACCAACCCTTCATCAGACAATGAAACACAAACATCTTCTCATTTAAAAAAGATACTATGACCAATCAAAAATTAGTATTTTACCCGCCTATTTTGTAATGCAGGTTTTAAAGGTATCCTGTCATTTAATCCTGGATATCTATGTGAAGTAAGTGTAATAATCCACTTAGACTCCAAAGTTTCAGTGTGTAACTTAATGTCACCACCCCTAACCCCCAGTCTAGCATTAACTATAGCTTTAAACATAAAAATGTGACCTGGGTTCTTCTCCACATGTCTGAATAGAGCATTATGTTCTACTTTATTCCTGATGCATGTGAGATGTTGCAAAATTCTAACTTTCAACATTTTATTCGTCATCCCTACATAATAACTCGTGCATTGTTGGCATTCTGCTATATATACTACATGTGGTGTCTTGCATGTTGCTTTAGCTTTGAAACTAAACATTCTCCCATCTACTGGATGTTTAAAGGTGGGGTCCTTATTTATACTCGAGCATGCTTTACAATTGCCACATGGTGACGTTCCTATCTTGCTTAACCCAATGTCATTACCTGAAGAGTTCCTCTCTTTGCATAATAAATCTTTAAGGTTAGTACTTCATCTATATCCAAATCTAGGGGTATGTCCTACTATCTCATTAAGCTTGTCATCTGTGCTAAATATGTTCCAATTTCTTCGGACTATGGTTTGAATGTCAGTAATATTACTACTATATGTAAAGTACATTCTAAGTCCTTCATACTCATTTGATCTAGATCTATGGTTTCTTACAGATGGATTATTGGATAGCCAAGGCCTATATTCTCTAATCCTCATATGTGCATTACGCTCTACTTTTGTCTGTATCAAGTTGTCATCATACCCCCTGTTCCTAAAACAAGTTTCTAATTTTTCCACTTCTGCTAAATACCCTTCTTCTTCCAGGCATAATCTAGATGCCCTACATAACTGGCCTTGTACAATATTAGGGAAAACATGCCGGGATGCATGCTATCAAAAGATAATAAATGGTTGGTCCAGCATGCTTTCCTGTACAGAGATGATGAATATCCATTTGGGCCCTGAGTAATCCTAGTGTCTAAAAAATCTATGTTGTTTCTGGAGTATGTCATAGTGAATTTAAAGAACGTTGTCGTCGTATGTAAATAGTCTAGAAAACTACTTAACTCTCTTTCATCCCCTCTCCAAAAGAAAAAGACATCGTCCACAAATCTAGCATAGGTTCCCACATAGTTTTTCCAATTATCATTATTTATGATAGTCTCAGCCTCCCAGTAATGCAGAACCAGATTTGCATATGTATTGGCACAGGGGTACCCATGGCTACCCCTGTGCCTGTCTATAAATCTGCTGTTCTCCTACAAAAACATTGTTCTCCAAAACTAGGGATAATAGCGTACATATCAAAGAAATCTTATGTTCAGCCTCTCCCATCTTACTTAGGACTTGTCTAATGGCTCTCAAGCCATAGTCATTACCTATTACGGTGAAAAGGCTTTGCACATCCAAGGTAACCATAATGTTATTCCCTTCTAAACCATCCAACTGATAAGCCTTAACCATCTCAAGAAATTGCTTAGTGTCTTTTAAAATGTTGTTTATTTTATCTACATAGGGCCTTAAAGTACGCTCCAACCAAATGGATATATTTTCAGTGACCCACCCCCTGCCCGAAACTATGGGTCTTAAGGGTGGGTCCTCCAAAGATTTATGAATCTTCGGTAGAGCTTTAAACTCTGGTGTCCTCGGTTTAGCAATCAATAGAAAATTTAATAATTCATTATCTATTAGCATGTCAAAATGTAATTTCTTTAAAGCTAAATGTACACCTTCTATCACCCTATGCACAGCTATAGGGTTAATTGGTATGTAAGTCAATTTATCAGACAAAAGTTGCTTAATCTTAGAACTATAAAATACTCTGTCAAGAACAACCACAGCCCCTCCTTTATCGGCTGTTTTAATCACTATGTCCCTATTGTTGCATAGCCCTCTCAATGCAGTTTGCTGTCGGCTAGTAAGGTTATAGTACTTATTATGTTCATTACTTCCAAAATATTGCACTAAGTCCTTCTCACAACTTTTTAGAAACATATTTAGTACTGGTGTGAGCGGTGGTGTAAAAGTACTAGGCTGTCTTAAAATATTAACTTGTTTTCCAATATCATTTCCTGAAACATCATTATAGACAGTTTTTATGGCTAAATTTCTACAAAACATTGCTATATCTAAAACTATTTCATTAAAAATACTTGTCTTTGCAGGAACAAAGGTTAAACCTTTGTTTAAAACACTAATCTCATCATCGTTTAGCTTATAAGATGATAAGTTAAACACCATACCATCAGAATGATTAAAAGTCATTCTAGAGTCCTTCTTTTCTTGTTGGGGTCTCGCCCCTCGCTTGCTGACCGCTTCCACGGCCCCCGTTTCTTCACTGGTACTGGAAATCGCTCCAAAAAACACTGTCGCCCTCTCGTGGTTTTTGGCCTCGATCCTGGATCCACAAAAGTCATCGAGCTGGTGTGGCTTGGAGTCCCTACACCCTCCTGTGATGAACGTTCAGTTGAGTGTTCCGTGCATGTGGAAGAAGTACATTTATCTTCTCCAAAACGAGCCTGTACAGCGCTCACTCTATTCTCGCTCCTACCGAGAGACTCTCCAACTGTATTGTGTGAGGGGCTGTCTATGCTCGCCTCCACAGAGGGAACTGGTTCTACCGTGGGACGCTTGGAAGAGTCCAAGCAAACTACTTCTGACCGATCCTGTTCTTTTCTGCCTTGTTCATCTCGTTGTGGCTCCATCCGTCTGCGCGATGACGTAATATGTTCTTTACTAGTGGAAGCAGTTTGTGAGGACCCATTATGTCTCGGCCAGACAAATATATTGCCTGTTGAAAAGTCCTGATGGTCGCGTTTAAGTTTATTAATCTTTTGTGTTTTTAGTCTCTCATCATTTTTAGATAAATCTTTCTGTAGGTTCGTTAGTCGATTGATGTGAACCAAAGTTTTAAAATCCCCTTTTAGTTTTAAGTATAAGCTATCCACTTCTTTCTGCAGCTCCTGGATCTCAGGAGCGAAAAAGTCACTCAACAAGTCCATGTATTTGAAGCTGGTTTCTATATTCAGAGACTGCCACTGTGCCAACAATTCACGGTATTTGTCTCCCTGTGTCGGCATGCACAAAATGCGCATGCCACGAGGCACAATGCCATACTGTTGGCAAGCCTCAAAATGAAAGCTTTGCCATCTTAGTCTCTGTAACCTACCAGCCTTGTATTGCAGATCTCGTAGCAAATCTTCAAACCTTTTATCCGTTGTCACTGGTACCTGAATAGCACCTTGTCCACTCCTGTTGCCCATAAAGCCTAAATCCAGCAGTGGATTTCTCATATTCAACTGAAATTGTTCTAAAAAAACTTCTTCATGAGCAGTTCCTCCTTGTTGTATCTCTTCCATAGCTTGCTGGGCACGATAGAACACACACCAAAGTACAAAAATAACCAATGCTCAGTGCCTCAGCTGAAGTCAGCCATTTCACATATATTGCAAAATGAAGAAGAAAAAAACTGGCTTGACACCGCTATAGAGATAAAACGTACTTTATAAGTCACAAAAACGACACAATACCAACACAGTAGTAAGCGCTTTCGGGTTCACCAACCCTTCATCAGACAATGAAACACAAACATCTTCTCATTTAAAAAAGATACTATGACCAATCAAAAATTAGTATTTTACCCGCCTATTTTGTAATGCAGGTTTTAAAGGTATCCTGTCATTTAATCCTGGATATCTATGTGTGCCCCTCACACAATACAGTTGGAGAGTCTCTCGGTAGGAGCGAGAATAGAGTGAGCGCTGTACAGGCTCGTTTTGGAGAAGATAAATGTACTTCTTCCACATGCACGGAACACTCAACTGAACGTTCATCACAGGAGGGTGTAGGGACTCCAAGCCACACCAGCTCGATGACTTTTGTGGATCCAGGAGCGAGGCCAAAAACCACGAGAGGGCGACAGTGTTTTTTGGAGCGATTTCCAGTACCAGTGAAGAAACGGGGGCCGTGGAAGCGGTCAGCAAGCGAGGGGCGAGACCCCAACAAGAAAAGAAGGACTCTAGAATGACTTTTAATCATTCTGATGGTATGGTGTTTAACTTATCATCTTATAAGCTAAACGATGATGAGACCAGTGTTTTAAACAAAGGTTTAACCTTCGTTCCTGCAAAGACAAGTATTTTTAATGAAATAGTTTTAGATATAGCAATGTTTTGTAGAAATTTAGCCTTAAAAACTGTCTATAATGATGTTTCAGGAAATGATATTGGAAAACAAGTTAATATTTTAAGACAGCCTAGTACTTTTACACCACCGCTCACACCAGCACTAAATATGTTTCTAAAAAGTTGTGAGAAGGACTTAGTGCAATATTTTGGAAGTAATGAACATAATAAGTACTATAACCTTACTAGCCGACAGCAAACTGCATTGAGAGGGCTATGCAACAATAGGGACATAGTGATTAAAACAGCCGATAAAGGAGGGGCTGTGGTTGTTCTTGACAGAGTATTTTATAGTTCTAAGATTAAGCAACTTTTGTCTGATAAATTGACTTACATACCAATTAACCCTATAGCTGTGCATAGGGTGATAGAAGGTGTACATTTAGCTTTAAAGAAATTACATTTTGACATGCTAATAGATAATGAATTATTAAATTTTCTATTGATTGCTAAACCGAGGACACCAGAGTTTAAAGCTCTACCGAAGATTCATAAATCTTTGGAGGACCCACCCTTAAGACCCATAGTTTCCCGCAGCGGCTGGGTCACTGAAAATATATCCATTTGGTTGGAGCGTACTTTAAGGCCCTATGTAGATAAAATAAACAACATTTTAAAAGACACTAAGCAATTTCTTGAGATGGTTAAGGCTTATCAGTTGGATGGTTTAGAAGGGAATAACATTATGGTTACCTTGGATGTGCAAAGCCTTTTCACCGTAATAGGTAATGACTATGGCTTGAGAGCCATTAGACAAGTCCTAAGTAAGATGGGAGAGGCTGAACATAAGATTTCTTTGATATGTACGCTATTATCCCTAGTTTTGGAGAACAATGTTTTTGTAGGAGAACAGCAGATTTATAGACAGGCACAGGGGGTAGCCATGGGTACCCCCTGTGCCAATACATATGCAAATCTGGTTCTGCATTACTGGGAGGCTGAGACTATCATAAATAATGATAATTGGAAAAACTATGTGGGAACCTATGCTAGATTTGTGGACGATGTCTTTTTCTTTTGGAGAGGGGATGAAAGAGAGTTAAGTAGTTTTCTAGACTATTTACATACGACGACAACGTTCTTTAAATTCACTATGACATACTCCAGAAACAACATAGATTTTTTAGACACTAGGATTACTCAGGGCCCAAATGGATATTCATCATCTCTGTACAGGAAAGCATGCTGGACCAACCATTTATTATCTTTTGATAGCATGCATCCCCGGCATGTTTTCCCTAATATTGTACAAGGCCAGTTATGTAGGGCATCTAGATTATGCCTGGAAGAAGAAGGGTATTTAGCAGAAGTGGAAAAATTAGAAACTTGTTTTAGGAACAGGGGGTATGATGACAACTTGATACAGACAAAAGTAGAGCGTAATGCACATATGAGGATTAGAGAATATAGGCCTTGGCTATCCAATAATCCATCTGTAAGAAACCATAGATCTAGATCAAATGAGTATGAAGGACTTAGAATGTACTTTACATATAGTAGTAATATTACTGACATTCAAACCATAGTCCGAAGAAATTGGAACATACTTAGCACAGATGACAAGCTTAATGAGATAGTAGGACATACCCCTAGATTTGGATATAGACGAAGTACTAACCTTAAAGATTTATTATGCAAAGAGAGGAACTCTTCAGGTAATGACATTGGGTTAAGCAAGATAGGAACGTCACCATGTGGCAATTGTAAAGCATGCTCGAGTATAAATAAGGACCCCACCTTTAAACATCCAGTAGATGGGAGAATGTTTAGTTTCAAAGCTAAAGCAACATGCAAGACACCACATGTAGTATATATAGCAGAATGCCAACAATGCACGAGTTATTATGTAGGGATGACGAATAAAATGTTGAAAGTTAGAATTTTGCAACATCTCACATGCATCAGGAATAAAGTAGAACATAATGCTCTATTCAGACATGTGGAGAAGAACCCAGGTCACATTTTTATGTTTAAAGCTATAGTTAATGCTAGACTGGGGCTTAGGGGTGGTGACATTAAGTTACACACTGAAACTTTGGAGTCTAAGTGGATTATTACACTTACTTCACATAGATATCCAGGATTAAATGACAGGATACCTTTAAAACCTGCATTACAAAATAGGCGGGTAAAATACTAATTTTTGATTGGTCATAGTATCTTTTTTAAATGAGAAGATGTTTGTGTTTCATTGTCTGATGAAGGGTTGGTGAACCCGAAAGCGCTTACTACTGTGTTGGTATTGTGTCGTTTTTGTGACTTATAAAGTACGTTTTATCTCTATAGCGGTGTCAAGCCAGTTTTTTTCTTCTTCATTTTTTTATATTTTAAAATAGGCATAACTGATAAGTGATCGTTTACACCCGGAGGCTGGATGGCATTGTATCTAAGTTGCCAATAAAGTTCAGCTCTTTCTAATTTGTTACTCCAGTCCCCTCCCCCCAAAGGATCTCTCCATTATCTCTAGAATTCCAAAATGGAATACTCTACATACAGTATTGTTTTCTACATGTTTGCATACTGTGTTATTCACATTCCTTTGTCTTATGGCATATATGTGCTCGTAAATTCTTTTCCGAAGGGACATCTCTGTTTTCTCTATATAAAAACCATTACAATCTTGACATTTAGCAATATAAACAATACCCCTAGATCCACAATTACCTGGCACTGTTCTTACTTGTATATGTAATTCCCCAATGTGTAACACTGAATCCTTCAGAATACAGTTACAATAATTACAACACCCACAGCTATTAGTACTCCTTTCGCTGATACTTCATGAAATCAGTGGGTGTTCTAATAAGAATTTTAAATTAACATTGGTTCAGTAAACAAATCTTGGGTTATTACCCATAACCACATAAAGTCACTGTTTGCCTTAAAAAGAATCCTATTTCTATTCATTGTTTTTAACTTGGTTACTTAACCCCCCCGTAAGTCAATACCATTGAGTTTTCATATACACCTCTTGACGTCACATTTTGTTTCACTTCAATTTTGTTCCCAAGTAAAGGTTTATACCTACCTCCCCAATTCTCTATAACTATTTTGTACATGTTCTCAACCAATTGCTTTGGATATCCTCTTTCTAAAAATAATTCTCTCACCACATCCATCGCCTCTTTGTAACCTTGAAGTGATGAACACATTCGTGCCACTCATATAAATTGCCCCTTCACAATATTTTTTTTCATAAAGTATGGATGACTACTACTATATTCCAAATAATCATTAGATAATGTAAATTTGGCAAATATATTAATGGAATATGTGATTATTTTAAATTCATTTCCGCACACAATAGCAACAGCATAAATTACTTGGATGTTACAATTAGGAAAGATGTGCACAACAAATGGTTTTCTTCCATTATATATAGGAAGCCTACATTCTCTAATGATACACAAAATGCTCTACAGGATACCTTTAATGACTCAGCACATTCAAATCATGTAGCATAGGTATCTGACCACACACACTCCATTAAATATGTCGGTCATATCTCTCAACCTGTTAATGCAAAAAATCTGGACAAAACTTGACAAAACGGGGGTACAAATAGGGACATATTTTAAATATTGCTCTTATAAACTTAGAAAGTTGCTAGAGTAACAGGATTTGTTTGAATATACATTTTCTGAAGGATATGACGTCTGAAACTCAAATGTATGTCATTATTTAGTGACTTCAATCCTGAGATCATTCCAGTGATTTGCCAGGAAAAAAAAGGAACAGGCCAAAAATATGAGCCAAAAATCTAGACATTCTGTGAAAATCTGTACAGCTGAGCGGTATGATGTCTGTGTGCCTTTTACAGAATTACAACACTGATAAAAATAGTATTCTTAAAAACTGCCATGTTAACATTTCTAGTTTAACAATGTTTTAGATGACAGACTACAGTGTCATAATAGAAAATCTGTGTCATAATGGATTTTTGTTCACCCAAAGGAAAAAAAAAAACAAAGTGATTTACACTTATGAAAAGGACTGTCATGAAAAAGGAAGGCTACAAGAAGCACATAACAGCCACTGTATTTATTAATACCATAAAATTATACAAAGAAATAGATGTAAACTAGTTAACAAAAGGACAAGTAATTGCTGGAATTTCTTTTTTTCAAGAAATAAAAACAATACTAGATCTGAACTAGTTGTGTCAATGGATATAACCCTGCATATTTGCTGAGCCATATTAGAGTATTTCTTTGCAGTCAGAAATCATGGCTGACATACTTCCCATGGCTGGTCCACCTCCATCTTCAGTGGTGAAGACCATCATAGACAGGTTGGTCACATTCATGCACATTTAATAACACCACCTCAACTCTGCCACCCAGTGTTGAGGGTTGTACATTGCACTGTAGACGTTAATGCAGGTGAGACATATATACCAAGTTTACCCCAAGGCATGGGCTGATGCTCACAGTCATAGATTAATCCATCCTCTCGATATGGTGTAGATTATGCCTTTTACCCAATCAGGAGATGGAACTCCCATGGATGGGGAAGTGCACAATCTGCTCACACATCTCCTATCACAGTACTGCAACATCTGCTGTGACTGTGTCCCAATAAACCCTCAGAATTCTGCATTGCCCATCTACAAGCACATGCACACACATGGATGGTGCTTGACACTGTGCTCCTCCCAAATTGTGCCTTTCCCTATGTTCATTGTTATTTGAGTAGCCTATGTCTAATACATAGTGTGGCCAGTCTGTGCATGTTAGAGCAGAGCCTTGGTAAAGGTTTGCACACATTACTTATGCATTTCTGTATAATGCTTTACTCAAGCCCATAACTGCAGACCAGACACTATGTCTTAGCCAGTGCCATGGCATACTGTACCTGGCACTGGTTAGCATTTTTCTGCCCTGTAAGAGACTCTTCCACACTTTCTAATTAGGCACCTCCTCCACGGTTAGGACATGGACTTCCTCATCCTGAATATGTTTGCCCTGTTGTAACCGTTTGCATATAATAATGTTGTATAATACTGCATAATCTGCAAATATCTTACTTCACCACTCCCTTAATGCTGCTTACAACATGTGGGGAAGCATATGTGATGTGCAGATAGGTAGTGCATGCTGCTGGGCTCCACAGACACATCCAGACAGCAGAAGCTGGCCTTCAGCAGGCCAAACACATGTTCAAATATAACTCATTCTGTGACAGGGCACAGTAGTCGACATTCTCTGTCATGATCTGGGGACTTCTGATAGGTGTCATTAACCATGGCTTTATGGCCTTTCCAGCATTACCAATAAGATATCCCTGGTTAAAATCACCTTGCCCAAACCATTAGTACATGTCACATAAGTGCTATATGTTGGAGTCATGTCTACTGTCTGGTGGCCTGAAGAAAACTGTATTATGCTTTGCGCATTACAGACTACCTGGTAAGATGGTAAATTTGAACCCCTTGTTGTTGCTATACTTTCTTCTCAGTTCCTCTAGTGGTACCTTTACTGCAATATGGGTGCAGACCATGCCCACCAGTACCTCAGGGAAATGGGCTTTGTCATAAAAAGCCAGTGTGGTGCTGGCTCTCTTCTCTGTGATATATAGAAATCAGATATGTTCACCACATGTTGTAGCATGGCTTCAAATAAATGGTGAAGTACTCTTGAGGCAGATGCCTGCAATACACCCACCATAACCGGGTTGGCTACTGAAAAGTCCTTGCAGCTGGCATTCTAAAAGATACACATACAGTGGTATCCTCAGGGACAGATACTCCATGCATCCCAAGTACCTGCATATCAGAGTGACACATCGCTATTAGCTTCTACATGGTACCTGTGTCAACATGGTTCTGGTCCACAATTTCAGTTTCATGGAGGCCATGATATGTTAAATGTGGATGGTTGAATCTGTGAAGCTGATGGTGGTGCAGAGCTCCTCTGAGACTTTCAGCAGTGAGTACAGCCTGCTGGACATACAGATTTACTAGTGTGGCAGCTACCCCACACATAAATTCATGGTCTATCTCCCATAATAGCAGGATTTAACAGCGTTCATTAATGCTGGAGCTCGCATCTCTTAGCATGATATCTTTCTATCAATACATATATATATATATATATATATATATATATATATATATACACAGACATATATATATATACACAGACATATATATATATATATACACAGACATATATATATATACACACACACACACACACATATATATATATTATATATAGACACACACACACACACACACACACACACACACACACACACACACACACACACACACACACACACACACACACATTTTGCATAAGCAAGTGACTGTCTCATTAAACTGCTATTTGCATATAATGGAATCCAGAGAATTTATCTGATAACCACAACCACTATCAGTGTATCTCTAACTCACCCCTCACAACCTGAGTGAGGCAGGTCATCACAAGAAATCAGCTAACGTGATGTACACACACACACATACACACACACACACACACACACACACACACACACACACACACACACACACACACACACACACACACAAGTAATTTAGGAGAATTCCACTTCAGTTATTAGGGTACTTCTGGATGTGAGTAGAAAGTGCAGACACTGGAAAACCCATACACACAGAATGGACTTGCAGACCTCACACAGAAGACATTGCAGCGGGGAAGTGAAACAGAGAATTAAGTGCTGTAAGGCAGTGATTCTAAGTGCTGTACAACTGTGCTGCTAATAGCGATTTACACAATTTACAAATATTAACAAGTTCTAACATCAGGCATTTACTTCTATCTACATTTTATGGTTTGAGAATGCAGGTATTTTTTTTCTTTAGATCCATGCTCAGACATGTTCATTAGACACATTCTGCATGTGTGCTTATAAAGCAACACAGGTTTGTCCATACACTACAACTTGTAAAATATCTTAAGATAAAACTCAGATTTACAGAAATACAGTAGGAAGGTTTCTGATTTTTTTTTTATTTTGTTTTTTTTTTTTTATAGATGATATTTGTAATCAAAAGACAGTGAAGAATATTGACTGAAAACCATGAAGCCAAACATTGTATTTTCAATAGTCTAAGACACTAAGACAATCATGTGATACAGGGGGTGCACCTCCACTGCCCTCAGTGACATAAATATACTGACTTTGAAATTACATTACCTGTAGCGCATCTAATGTTTGTTTTCTTACAGTTTGATAAAAAAGACAAACACTTTAAATGCCTCAAAAGCTTTCAAATATAATCCACTTCTCATTTTATCTGAAAAAAAGCCTTAGACCACAAAATAAATGCATTCAATAAATAATTGTGGTTGTGATAATGGATGAGAATTCAGCATCCACCACACTGTTAAGTCTGATTCAAATGTGACATTTTCAATTCTGAGTATCCATAAACCTGTCAAGGAACCACAAGAGACAAACTATTTCCAGCAACTGTCCTACTTCTGTTACAAGCATATCCAATGTAAGCTGGTTTCACAGGCTGGAGTGCCCCATGTAGTCTGCTGATTTTTAGAAACTGACAACATTGTTTCTCACTAACAACATCCTAAAAAAAAAAGTTGTGTGGGAAAACACAACCAAATCTAAAAGTACATCACATGCAACCAAAGACATAAAATCATGACCTGACAATTAAAGGCTAATTATGAATAATTATGAGTAAAGGTCAGTGTATCTGAAAATACACACACACACACACACACATATATATATATATATATATATATATATATATATATATATATATATATATATATATATATATATATATATATATATGTCTGTGCAATTGGTTCACTGATATTTAAACACAGGTTAATTTGGCAGACACCCTGCATCACTTTAGTAATTGGTGCTAAGCCTAACCCTAATACTGCTCCTTCCACAAACCCTAACCTTACACCTTATCGTCATTAAAACCTTCCCGTAACACTGCCGCAACACAAGACAAACCCAGACATACATTCACAAACACACACAAGCAGCACTACATCTATCCCCTACCTATCCCTTAACATTACCCAAAAATACAAAAACTTGCACATAAACACACAATATCCATCCTACATTTATCCTCGACCCCCACTTAACTTACATACACAATCCCACTCTCTCACCCTCCCCCTAAACCCACTTACCTTTATCGACATTCCATATCATCGACATATCCACTGTTCAGCCATCCGTACTGTTGACATTAAATGCAGGGAAACATATGCATATATCTATGGACCTACTTTAAAAGAACAAAATCCTAAAATACCAAACTTCACATCACCAAGACCACAAATTCAAGGCTCAAAACACTGAAAGTTTAAAATAACAACGTTCAAAATACCAAAATCAACCATGCAATAACAACATAACTTTACACTTCCAACACCAGCCACTATTTCTTAAAAAATCAACCGCAACATCTACAAATTAAAACATGTATAAATCTCTAACAAATGATCAGCAAATTAACACAGTATTCATTTCTGAAAAAACACTTCCTACACCCTGCATAAACTCAACAACTGTAAACCTACCTCTATTCTGCAGACCGTACTATCTAAAACCCACCTATGTGGGGGGTTGTGTCCTCCACCCCCCACCTAAATAAACCAACTCTGGGATCACACTACAGTGGGGAAAAGGGCACATACCTTTTTGTGACCATATTGTAGTGTAAATGCTTCAAATATTGCCAGAAGTGTCATATGAAACATCTGCCATTTTTTTTTCTGACACTACAAAAATTTAAAGAAACATACCTGTACAAACAGTTAAATACTACTTCAGTATTCTGTATGCTGGCATTTAAAGTTTCAGTCTACTGAAACTTGACATTTTAAACTTTCAGTGTTTTTGAGTTTTCGGAACTGTAATCTCTGTGATGTGAAGTTCAGTATTTAAGATTTTGTTCTTTTAAAGTAGATATATGGATCAATATCACATTATCGAAAGACCAAAACACCGAAATTTAAAAGATCGGGATAAAAACAACGAAAACTGAGAATCACAAACATTAACAAAATCAAAGTGCATAACTTCAAAAAAACAGCTGTGAATGTTATGCAGTACTTTCTTTTATGAAACCAGGAAGCAGTTCAATGGAGATTGCGGTACAGTAAGGATCTGGAAATTCACCCTTTTCCCCACCGCAGTGTAATCTCAGATTTGGTATATATAAGTTCCAGGAGGTGTGGGGGGGCACAACCCACACATGGGGGGGTGCAGGGGGGTGTGCCCCTCTACTAAATCTTTAAAAAAGGTTGCATTGAAGGTAAATAGTGAGTAGGTCTGTCGAAAACTGTTCTGTGTTGTTGCCGCAAATTGGAGATTAGTTTAAAGGGACATACGTATATTTCTGCTGAGTGGTTTTGTATGGAGTAAGTTGCTTGCTTTGGTGTTGTTCGTTTTGGTTATGTGCATGTCCGTGATTTTCAGGTTTCATTATTTTCATCCTGATCTTTTAAATTTTGGTGTTTTGGTCTTTTGATAATATGATAGGGATCCATATATAGATGTACACAGACATACACACACACACACACACACACACACGCGCGCGTTTTTCTGTTGTGCACGTGACATGTCTAACACCCCCTCATATCTCTCAACCTCTTACTGCAATAAGTCTGGACAAAGCCTAAAATAATGGGGGGGACAAAGGCTCAAAAATAGGGACATATTATAAATACTGCTCTTATAAGCTTAGAAAGTTGCTAGAATAACAGGATTTGTGTTAGCATGCATTTTTGGAAGCATATGAAGTATGAAACTCAAATGTATGTCATTATTTAGTGACTTCAGCCCTCAGTGATTTGCCAGAAAACCACAAATTTCATGAGGAAAAGGCCAAAAATATGAGGCAAAATTCTGGATATTCTGTGAAAATATGCACACCATAAGAGCTTATAATGAAAGAGAAAAATCAGAGGAAGCTTACCGATATTCCTGGGAATGTTGCTGATTTTTGCTTTTATAATCATGGCATCTGAGTCTCTACTTTCAGTTACAGTTGCATTCAGCAAAGCAGCACCAAACTCAACATCATTTATATTTCCAATCACACTGCCTTTTGCGTGGTGAGGTCCACCTGTTAGAAATGAGAAAACATGCATATTAAACTGATACCAGCTTTATTTTGAAGGGAACTGAACAGCAGTGCATATGAAGTGTCATTTAAGACCCAGCATCCAAGCACCTTTTGTCTTTAGGAACATTTTGAAGTCTCTATGACTCTTCCAAATACAAGCATACTCACGAATGGCAACAATGAAAAAAAATATTTAAAACCATCCTTTACAAACTGATATGTCAGAGGTATGATGCAAGGAGAACTTTACCAAGTAAAATTCACAAGTATGTAGGCTGTCAGTTATTATCATTCATAATAAAATATAACCTCTTTTCTATTTTGGTTAATTTTAACTCTTTAACTGATATAAATAGCATCATTTCTTAATACTGTACTCTGCTAGGTAGTCTGTAAGTTTAATGATGCTCCTCTCATTACATCATTCGAAAAGTAACATTAGTTGCGACATCAACATCACTGCTCTGTCACTAAATAGTTATAAGCCAGTAAGAATGATGGATATAACACAAACAGCTATATCAGCTGCCGGTCAGTGTTTTTCCAGCATCCAGTTATAACCTATTAAGTAAACAAGTGCTTGTTTGCACAGATATTTCCAAATGAGTGGGGCATTGTGAGACACCAATGTATCAGTTTTTTCAGTCCATTATACACTGCTTGCATGTTTTTTTTTTTTTTTGTAATAAAGGTCGGTCTTTTCAGTGGTCTCTGCTGTCCTATTACTTTTGTGATGGTATATTAGAATTGTGAACACTGGTCAGTGATTTAACAGTTGTACTTCTTATCAGGATTCCTTGCCTACCTATAGCTGCACACTCCCTTTATTTTGCATTGTGTATAATCTGCATCTCCCTACGGAAGACAGCGTACTCATCAGATGTTATTCCTTAATACAACACAGACAGTGTCACAGTTTCAGCCTGATATGTTCAGAACCAATTATTTTTTAACCAATAGATTGTGTACATCAAAAACACTCATTTATCCAAGTAAGATTTAATAATTCATATTTCTAGCAGTAGATTTAATAGGATTATCAGCAGATGTTTTGCAACTAATCTATTTTTTCTTTTCGGTGCATGTGTAATCATGCATTCTAATTTTACACAACATTCATAGAAATTAAAACATTTTACTTGTATATCCATTTTTAAAGATTGCAACATTTTTATTAATAATAACTCTCCTGACTCATGTAATTCATTAAAGTCATTGCACTATGTAACAATTTTGAATAACTTCTATCAGTAGACATGAAATGACTGCAATCTAATACTTTTGGTGTATTTTTTTTGGCCAGTACTGGTACACACTTTATGTTATCATCAACAGTGTCATTCTGTCCTCGAAAAGAGTTCACTTTACATGACACATGTAGTAAACTGGGATTTGTTGTGTATGTACATGCAGAGCTTACTGCCATTAGTGTCACCATGTCTTACATGTGAAGGCCTTGTGGTAATAACTACTACATACTGACCAATACTATCTGCAACTATAAAACAGGATCAATGTCACTCATGAAGTAGTGTTTTGATGAAAGTGAACTTGTTGAGTATAGCCTGTTGGTTCCTGCGTTTTCTCAGCAGGACTGTGTACCACTGTGGGTAAGGAAGTGAGAGTTTCTCCTTACCCCAAATGCTTTGTAATCTCAGCTTTACTATATTTACATATGTGGCACATGGAGCCTACAGGGTTCTGTAAGCTTTTGCCAAGTTGAATGATGTGCAGTTCTGACATTTTTTTTTCAATTAAAAGAGGTCCGGTGTGCTGTGTATTTCATGGAATAGACATATGCACATTACAGAACACTGACAGCTCCATTCTAGCTGGCTACTGATCACTGTCACAGTTGGATTTACTTAAAGAACAAAAGCTTTTAATCAATAATACAAAAACGTCTTGGTTTCATGCATAGGTAAATATACCTATCATAACATTATCCTGTAAACCTTTTTACACAAACTCCTTCAGATTCTCTTATGCTGCACGTTATTGCATAAGTGATGCAATCCTGAGAAAGTGAATATGCATATTTAACAATGTATTTATAATGAAGATGCACTAAACATTATATAAGTTTGAAGAAACATAGGGCTGCACCAACAGCACAGGGACAAAGCCTTAGTTACCAAGTCTGTCTCACTGGCTTACAGAGATCACTTCTGCTTTACCAGCCTTAAGTGCAAGAATAGTCTGACAGCAATCATTATAGCTGGAGTCCAAGTAAGCTATGATGCTGAAGTGACTTGAGGGCTGTGAGAGCACAGTACTCCTCAAGTACTGACTATCTACTTAAATGGTCTCTGTATAAAAATACACAAGTAAATAAACTCAAACAAATTATGATCTGCCTTACTAATGGCTCATGAGTAAGTGTTCACCTTCAAATAGGTTGTCAACAGGTCGTTAAAGATAGGTTAAAGCTGTGGATTGTCCAGAATATTCCAGTATAAATATGTACAGTCTTGTGACTATAGGAAATACAAATCAACTGAGTCTTGCAACTATTTACAACTTGCTAGTACCTGACCTTAGACCTTTTTCAAGCAGGACTAGGCCAGTCTAGCCAGGGTGGATACCTGTCCAGCCATCTGAAAAAAACTGTTTGGTCCTACAGGCCTATTCAACCACTATACCATACCGTCCCATATTAACTAAAATTTCTATTCTTGCATACAAAGAAAAGGTTATCATTACTTGGCAGATTACCTACCTGGGCATGCTTGGAAACACCTGGCTACCTGTGATGCATCACCAGGACAGGATCGGCCACCATTTATTGGGGATGGATTGTTACAAAGACGAACGCGCATCTTTTCTCCTCCACCACATGAAGCTGAGCATTCACTCCATGCTTGCCATGGACCCCAACTGCCATCCACTGGGATCAGAAAGGGATAAAAACAAACAGGTAATGCATTAGAAGTTCTGTACCATATATTTATACTGTAGTTATGGAAGTGTGTGTGTGTGTGTGTGTGTGTGTGTGAGACAGAAACAATAGGATACCAAATGGTCATAGAGTTCTGGATTCTACTAAAATGCTGCTCAAAAAATGCAAACCTTTGGCCATATTTTAAAACATATATACGTTCAAAAAATTTGGCAGTTATGCAATATAACAAAAATGAAACGCCAAGCTCTTCAAGTCTGAGTAAGTAGAAAATACAAACAAAACCTAACAACCATCCACTGACTCTGAGCCTCAAGCCATCGACAGGGGAAACAGGATCAATTAATTTGGGTATCAGACCTTTCTAGACAGCTTGGTCAAGTCTGCTGTGGATGTTGAGGCCATACATAAAATGCAAAGCCTGATAATGAGTTTGGACCCTGGTCAAGCAGTTGATGTTTAAATACTTAATGCTATTCTTTTGAAACAGGCAGTAGAAGCCATGGCTCCACACAAGAATGTCTTCTACACTGGCTAAACAGAGTTAGACCAGCTTGTCTGTAAGAAAAGACTATACAAAAAAATCACCTATGAGAAGGGTAGTTCAGTCCCAGTCTTTACAGAGATAGCATAAAAAGGATTAGCCCAGATAAAATCACTTTAGATAGCAGATCTAGGAGACTCTACTCTGATACCTTCCCTGTGGGAGGAATAAAGATATCTTGTTGAAGTTTCAAGTAAGTTTATTCAGTTAAGTAGGCAGAACAAGAACACTCATCTATTAGAAGATTATATGTGATGAATAATGTTTGTAACTGAGAATGTGTCAATATGGTTTATTTTAATTTACATAAATGTATGACTGCCTATGTCATAAGTGATAATAAAGATGATTTAAAAAAATGATGTCCTGTAGGGGTTTTTATGCTGTTCCTTGGTTTACGTGCTGATCCATATGTCAGCCTGATGCCTGTAGACTCCCAGTGTTGCCCTGATGTACATGAATTCTCCTCTGCAACTATCTAGTGCAGCTACTGTGTTGTACATGGCTTCATGGTGCAATTATTTCACTATTACTGCTGCACACTACATCTCCTACCTCAGCTAAGAAACTATCATGTAATGAGCTGGTATGCCTCCCTCTCCCAGGTGGATAAACCAGCATCGGCCACTAACTCTAACATTTCATCACTGTCTTCGCCAGTGCCAAGGTCACTAAGTGATCCCAAGTTGTCTGGCTCATAGTCAGGGCTTTACTTTTCTGCATTACAGAACCAACGCAATTTTCTACCATTAGTCTGCAATAATTCTTCACGGGAGAGGGAGATCTCAAGGATTCTTCAAACCAAAAAAAAAAAATTACTTTTAGACCATTACATCACTGACTGGGACCAATATTTCCGGTCCCTATTCCAGGAACAGACTGGTACTTCATGTGCTTCACCTGCTTTCTGCATGAAACCCTGTCTTAAAATTACTTCCATGATGACAACAGATCAAAAGACTTCTGTCTCTCTTGTTACAGTGGAAGAGACTGAAAAACAAAAGTTATGTACTTATCATAATGATAGATCCATGTTGCTTGTCTCCATCTAGTTTAACTTGTACGTCTTTGGATCTGACTCATATCCAACACTGGCCAATTCCAAAGTCTTTATCCCTCTTGGCACTGCCTCCTTTACATATAATTCCCCACTCCTCACTCTAATTCCCACATTGACTTTGCAGCATAATGACCACTTTCAATATACTTATATATCTACAAAGATATACTAAAAAACAGATTCCTAAACCAAGGAGAATGCAGAACTCCAGAGGTAAGGAACAAACTACCTCCACTGTCTGATCACCTCAGAAGGGAAGACTAGCCATGCCAACAAAAAGCCGAGGGCAGGTGGGGGGGGGGGTGAGACAGACAACATGGATCTACTGTTGTGGTAAGTACATAACTTTTATATCCAATGTTGTCTGCTCTGTCTGGCTTCAGTCTGTGGGACAGAGTCCCCAGCTACAAAAAAATTCCTCAAGAGGAACTAAGGAAGGATATTCTGTATCACAGTGGATCCAAAGGTAGCCCTGGATCTAGACTGAATTATAATGTGACACAAAAGTGCAGCAACTCAGCCAAGTTGCAGCTGCACAAACTTCATCCATTGATACTCCAGAAAAGAATGCTGTAGAAGTAGCCACAGCTCCTGACAAATGTGTGGAAGGGTCTTGCCTTTCAAAGGATAAGCAAATAAAACATAATCTGAAAGCCACTTGGATAAACTTACTTTAGACACAGGTGAGCCCAGCCTGGATTTCGAAAAGGAGACAAATAATTGATTGGATTTTCCTGAAAGCTTTGGTACAGTCCAAATAAAATCTCAGCTGCCTATGTAGATCCAAGCAATGCAAAAGGTATTTACCTTTATTGCAGAAATTGGGAAAGAACACAGAAAGATGAATAGAACTGTTAAGGCCATTCTCTGAAGCTACACTTGGCAGAAAAGAAGGGCTCATACGAAGAGAAACCCTGTCTTAATGGAATGCCAAGTAAGGGTGTGAAGAATAAAATGACTACAATTCTGAAACCCTCCTTGCAAGACGTAATCACTGTCAAAATCAAAGTTTTCCAAGACAAGAGCTTCAAGTCAGAAGTAGCTGAAGGTTCAAATGGGGGGGCCTGGCCATACTGGGGGATGTATTAAAAATATACCATTAAGGAATGCTTTGGAAATATTGAGGGGAAGCCAGAGGTACATTGCCCCTGCCAACATATAATTTGGTGAATTGCTGAATTCAGGGCATTGTTACAAGTTTCTGTGTTGCCCATACCTTACTTGGACAGAAGGAAGTTTCTCTGTTCACCTGTGAGAGAGGGGAGCTTTGAGCAGCTTCTCTGTCCCTGCAGGAGTGGTTTCAGCCCAGAAGTTAGTAGTTTATTGGCCATTTTGGGCTAATTTCTATCTCTTTCATTTCCCTGCTATAAAAACCGTATTTGCGTGGTTTTGCGTGTCGGGCAGTACCAGTAACTCGGGTTAAACTACTACCGGTTCCACAAAGTCTACTCTTCAATTTTTCCCTTGGAACTAGACAAACTTTCAACTTAAGCACTCAAACCATTCATTTCACAGCCCAGCACTTGCTCAAAACTCATAGCAAACACTAATTAACCCTAGCACTAGACCCCCCCCCCATACAGTCCAGAAGGACAAGGCTCTCTATTCGTCCATACCAGCCAATCAGTAAAACAGCTCACTTTACCTATTCAGGCATGTCCAAACGGCAGTTTCAGGTGTACTCTCCAGTCGAACTGGTGAATCTGGGCATTTTGAGGCAATGTTACAACTGTCTCATGTACACAGACAACCCTCTCCTCCTACCACCAAACACTAATATATGTGAGCGATGCAATTATACAGCCAAACTGGAGGCAAAGCTCTCTCAATCCAAGACTGGAACTGACAGTCAAGAGGAGAAGGGAAATACTTGCAACACACCACCAGTCTCACACAGACCTACTAAACCAACACCGGCAAATAACACACATAAATACACGAAAACATACTCGGAGGCTTTAAATAAAAATCTGCAAAAGCAACAGAGACCTCCAAAGCAGACACCCAAGCAACCTCCACACCCCATCACAAACCATGAAACACATACTTCACATAATCAGTGTGCCACGCAATCACAGCCCTTAAGGCAAAATAACATACCCAACACACTACTAATAGGTGACTCTATAGTCAGGCACACTGATGTTCCACTAACTAGGCTGGACAAGGAGAAGGTTACAGTTAGCTCTCTGTCGGGCGCCAGGATCTGCCACATAACACAAGCACTCAGGTCACTCCAGAACAAGTACAAATACAACTCTGTCATTGTCCACGTTGGTGTGAATGACCTGAGACTTACCTCCCTGGTCTACATGAAAAGAGACATGGAAGAGCTCTCTGATCACGTAGCCCAGGCCGGTATGACCCTGACCTTGAGTAGCATCCTGCCCTCACCAAGAATGATGCCACAGTATAAAGAAAAAATGATCAATTTCAACAATTGGCAAAGTTTCTGGTGTCATTCAAAGGGGATCCAGTATCTGTCCACCTGGGAAGACATGCTCGACAAGCCACGTTGCTTCGCAAGAGATGGCTTGCACCTGTCACCTTTAGGCTTTCAAATACTGGCCAAGGCTTTTGCTGCCCCCATAGAGCCTTTTTTAGACAAGGCTCAAAAGACAAACCCACGACCATAAATAGCACAAGTAACCAAAAACTGAGGGTTGCTACTCAACGCCAGAAGTCTAAACCTCAAAATGCATGCACTCGAGGCACTCCTCAGTATGGAGAACATCAATATCTGTGCAGTAACAGAAACCTGGTTTAAGGCTCCAGAGAGCACCCAGCACTACCAGGCTATAACTCATACCATACTTTTTGGCCAGACCGAAACATAAAAGGCGGGGGTGTATCCATATTCATCAAGGATACCCACACCTCCAGGTTAGTGGCGCAGCACAATGCCTCAGAGATCATCCATGTGCAACTAACAACAGGCAAAACTGCAATTCAAATTGTAGCTTGCTACAGATCACCCACCATGACCCAGGACCCCCATTCCGCATTTCTAGAGACACTGGAAAATATGAAGGTCCTACCAAAAGCCCTAATATTGGGTGATTTCAATTACCCAAACATTAACTGGGAGAACTACTCAAGTACTAATTCCCTTGCCCAATGCTTCCTAGAAATTATAAACTCGAACGCCCTGAATCAACTGGTCAACACCCCCACCAGAGGTGACAACATATTGAACCTGGTCATCACCAACATGGGTGACTGGTGTTCCATACCAGAGGTCAACCCCTCGCTGGTTAGCTCAGACCATAGACTAATCACTCTGGATATCCACATTCCGCCCCCACCCCCAATCAAGGAAACCACTGTGAAAAACTTTTCAAAAAAAACTTCACATTACTTAAGACAGAGGTGGAAAGGTTCACAGTCCCCATGCTAAAGGACAATGCTGTCCAAGCTGCTGAATCCCTTACACAGGCACTCTATGAGCACCTGCAAGAATGCATGGATCGTGCTATCCCAAGCAAAACCAAGACTCACTCCTACAAGAAAAGGAAACCAGTCTGGTGGACCCCTGCCATAAACAAGCTATACAATAGAAGGAGGAAACTAGTACAGAAAAGAATAAAATTCCAAGAAGGAAAGACATCCCTGATCAGTATCAGCAAGAAACTATGCTCCCTCATAAAATCATCTAAGTCTAGCTTTGAAAGAAAAATTGCCAAGGACTCCAAAGATAACCACAAAGTGTTCTTTAGCTATGTCAAGAACCTAAGTGGAAACTCCCAAATCTGCTCTGAGTTAGTGCAGAATGGCATAAAATACACTGAACCAACTGATATTGCCAACATTCTGGCAGACAGGTTTAGTGCAAACTTCACCCCCCCCCTCAACCTCCTAAATGGCCCATAACCATACCAGAAGAATGTACAGCCTTGGCAATCACTGGTACACAGGTTAAAACAGCCCTATCCAAAGCCAAAAACACAGCTTCAATGGGACCGGACGGTGTCCCAGGCTGTGTTTTACACGAGCTCCAAAATGAACTAACCCCTCACCTAAACACACTGTTCAAACTCAGCCTCTCTACAGGCTACGTACCCACTGAGTGGTGCACAGCAACAGTTATCCCGCTCCACAAAGGTGGAGCCACAACACACCCTGGGAACTATAGCCCTATAACCTTGACTAGCCTGGTCTGCAAGGCTATGGAGCGCATTATCATGGAACTCATTAACAGAGATATTGGGAACCTCCAAACATTGGGCCCTACCCAGTTTGGCTTTGTCAAGGGCAGATCATGCCTCCTAAACCTGGTGGACTTCTTTGAGACAGTTACCAAGGCTTTAGATGAGGGAAAGGAGGTCCACACAGCCTACCTAGACCTCGCAAAGGCTTTCAACACCATTCCCCATTCGGGTATTATAGACAAGCTCACCAGCCTGAACATAAACCCATATGTCACAAGATGGGTTGCCAATTGGCTCACGGATAGAACCCAGACGGTGAGAGTTGCAGGCTCTAGGTCTGACTCTAAGCTGGTTACAGGGCTCAGTCCTGGGATCCCTCCTGTTCAGTATATACTTCTCAGCGATATAGGCAAGCACAGGAGGACTATGGCTGACTAAGTTCACAGACGACTGCAAACTGGGGGCCATAATTGACTCTCCGGCTGATACAGACATCCTCCAGAAGGGTCTCACTGAGACGGATACCTGGTGTCAAAATCATGGCCTCAAGCTAAATGCCAAAAAGTGCATAGTCATCCCCTTTGGAAAAAACAAAGTACCCGCGAACTACCACATATGCGGTAGTCCCTTAAATACAGAAAATGTAATAAGGGATCTGGGGACCCAAGTAGATAGTAATCTCTCCTTTGATAATCATATTGCCAAGGTGGTTAGAAAATCCTTCTATGTGGCCCACCTAATCACAAAAGTGTTTGCATCTAGAACAAAAGAGGTTATTGTGCCTCTCTACTCATCACTCATCAGACCCATCATAGAGTACAATGCCCCATTTGGGATGTACCTTACAAGACACCTGCAACAGCTGGAAAGACCACAGAAGTACCTCATCAAGAGGATTACTGGCCTCAAACAGATGCCTTATGCAGCCCGACTGAAGAAACTCCAGCTGTACTCGGTTGCATACCGCTTACTCAGAGGTGATCTCTGCCTGACATACAAGGCCATGTCCAACCCAGAATGGATGGACATGTTCCACCTAAAAAAAAAAACAAATCCCTGAGAGCCACATGCTCTAGGGATCGAAACCTCACCACAATGATAAATAGGACGTGCTGGATGGATAGATTCCTCTCCCAGAGACTCCCCATGATTTGCAACGGGATTCCAATCTACATTAGGCAGAGCCCCTCACTAACACGCTTCAAGAGAAACCTTGGCGAGTGGATGGGAAACAGAAAATTTACCCCAGGGATCACTGCAGTGACTCTGGTGGACAGAGGCACAAGGAACTAATGGCTCTGCTGGACAGAAGCACAGGGAACTAATCTAAGGGGGCGGCGAAAGTCAACACATTCTGGCTAGGCTTATAGATGCCCTCGGGCAGATAGCCTAGTACTAACCTATGAACCTATGAAAGTTAGATATAGCTGCCAGTTCTACATAAATCGCAGAAAAACTGCAACCTGTCTGAAACAACTCAGTGAATAAATCCACAGATTCCAAAGGGGCAGAGAAAGGATACAGTCCCCAAGATTCTGCCCACATAACAAACATTCTCCATTTCCTGGAATACACCTTCCTAGGAGACTGCTTTTGAGATGATGACAATATGTGAACAACAGCCTGCAAAAGCTTGGTATTTCTGGCCATCAAGAGAACTGGAGGAACCATGCAGTTAACTTGAGGGACTGAAGGTTGGGGAGATCCAGACCTGTTGGATGAGATCTGGAATGAGATCCAGTACCCAAGGGAAGTACTTTAGAAGATGGCAAAGGAAGGGAACCCAAACCAGATGAGGCCAAAGGGAGCTATGAGGACTACAGTAACTCTACAACAGGCTGCTTTCTGAAGAAACTTTGTCATTAAGGGAACTATGGGATAAGCATAAAGAAACCCCAACAGCCAAACAATCACTAGAGGGTCCCTGGGTGACTGTCCCCAAGGGGGAACTAGAGTTTAATGGTTGCCGGACTAGGTGTTGGACGGGGAGATGAATAGGTCAAACACACAGGGTGCCCAAATGCTGAAAAATATGAGCTGCAACCTTCAGATTCAGGGACCACTTGTGAGGCAATAGGATGCTCCTGCTGAAGCTGTAGTCAGAATGCTGGATTTCCCCAGGATGTGCACTGCTACCAGAAACAGATGAATAGAGATCACCTACTGCCAGATTCTCATGGCCTCCTGACAAATACGATATGAACATATCTTCCCCAGTTTGTTGAAATACCAGACACCAAACATATTGTCCATCTGTATAGTAATCACACCCCTGGGAAGGGTGTCCTGAAAGGCCTGTAATGCAGAAAGGACGGCTCTCATTTCCAGAACATTGATGTGTCTGTAAGCCTCTGCAGACAACCAGGACCCTTGAACCATTCTCCCTTCAAAATGCTCCCCAGGAGGGAGGTGTCCATGGTGACCATGGCCAAAGGAGATGGAATTATGAATGGTCTCCTGTCGGTTACTAAGGGAGACTGCAACCACCAACAAATTTGGTCATCTTTGTTAACCGTACTAGAAAGTTCAACGGATGAGTAAGGAAATACCACTGGACAGCCAGAATTCACTGTAGAGCCCTCATATGATACCTAGTTAAAGTAACCAACCCTTTGCATACTGACATATGACCTAGACGTTTCACAATTGTGTGAGACGGAGTCTTCGAGGTTGCATGCACTGACAAGGCCTCTGCACGAAGATTGGAAAGTCTGGAATTTGGTAACCTGTCAATTTGGTTGACTGATTCCAAGCAAAATCTTATGAATTCTAACATCTGAACACAATTTTGGATAATTGATTGTGTTGCCTAAATGGTTGCACAGTTAGAGTAAGGAAAAAAGAAGTTATGTACTTACCATAACATTCCATCTGTGTTGTCCATTTTCATTTATCCTTGATATTAGGGTTCGAGTCCGATATCGGGACCACCTTGGCTGTTACTACAGCTTGCAAAGCCCCAAAACTCTCGAACTTCACCTCTCTCCACAGTCCTACTCTCCCAGTTACCTCAGATTGAGTTTTTAGATGAGAGATATAAAGTCATAGATAAGGAAGCCTTCAGGCAAACCATACCTATTGTAATAATTTAGGCATAGCAAAGTTATATGTACATTATCAGTTCCACCAAAGGGTCTTCAAAGGCCGGGGGATGGAAGGAAGGGAGTCAAGGATAAATGAAAATGGACAACACAGATGGAAAATTATGCTAAATACATGACTTCTTTATCTGATGTTGCCAATTTTCATTTTATCCTTGGCATATTGGGGCAGAGCCCCCAGCTACCTTAGACCTTGAGAGGATTCATGGAAGGACATTCCTGAGCACCATTGAACCAAAGTATGCTCTTCCCCTAGAGACTGAATTTAATTTTTAATGAGTAATAAAGGTATGGGGAGAAGCCCAAGTTACTGCTGCACATATATCATCCACTGAAGCTCTGGATTGGAGAACTGCTGAAGTGGCTGCTGATCTTGTAGAATGTGCCTTAACAGGCCTAGGCAAAACAATTTTCTTCTTGTTACAGATGAAGGATATACAATCCTTGAGCCATTTGGCTAAGGTCACCTTGTTAACTGGTTTACCAGACCTTGCACTTGAAAAGGATACAAATAGTTGGTCAGATTTTCTTATGTCTTTCGTTCTGTGTAGATAAAAACATAATTGTCTGTGAACATCTAACAAATGCATACAGTATTCACCTTTGCTTGTAAAATTGGGAAAGAATACTGCCAAATTAATAGTCTTATCGATATTTGCCTCTGACATTACCTTAGGTAGAAAAGTGGGATTTGTCCTTAAGAAAACTCTGTCATTGTGAAAAAACATATAAGGTGGTCTACATGATAAGGCCTGTATTTCTGAAATCCTTCTGGCAGAGGATATTCCCACCAAAAATAAAGTTTTCCACGACAAATACTTTAGATCACAGTCTGCAGATGGTTTGAAGGGGGGATGTACAATGGTTTGTAACACTAGATTTAAATCCCAAGGTGGAGTAGGATCCTTAAAAGGAGGTTTCAACAATAGTGTCCCTTTTAAAAAAAGGCTTACAAAGTTTATGAGAAGCCAATAGCTGCTAGTTGAATTTTAAGGGTAGATGGGGAAACTTCTGCATTGAAAAGAGAAGCTAAGAAATCTAAAATGCTAGCAATAGTTGCAGAAAAGAGGTCAATATCCCTTTCATGAGCCCAAAAGGTAAATCTCTTCCATTTACTAGCATAGAGTTTACAGAAAGAAGTTTTATGAGAAACTAGGAGAATTTAAGATACTGGGGAAGAAAGGTTAACTTGCCTGGCAACTAATGGAACTGGAGGAACCATGCTATCAGCTTCAGGTTCAGAATGTTTGGATGAACTAATTCCTCTGGATGCGACAGAAGGTCTGCAGCCGACTCCAGAGTCTAAGGTCATTGAATCAGATAAGGCCAAACAAAGGGGAACCATATCTTGCAAGGCTAATAAGGTGCAATGTGGATTACTTTGCTCTTCAGTCTGAGTGTTTTCTGTAGGAATTTTGAAATTAGAGGTATCAGGGAAAGATATATAGGAGTATGGAGGGTCAAGTGTGGAGAACAGCATCTCTTGGTGAGCTCTCAGGAGGGGTTATCAGGGCAAAGTAATTGCTGCACTTGTTTAGGGGAGAGGTAAACAGGTCGCAACAAGGCTGGCCCTTTTGACAGAAAATACTTGCCGTCACTTTTCAAAAGTTGTATTGAGAGACCACTCATGAGGCAGGAGAATACATCTGCTTAGTTTGTCTGCTAGCACATTGGAACTCCCCAGAATATGCATTGCTATCAGAAAGCAGTTGGAAGAGATCGCCCACTGCCACACTCTGAGTGCTTCTCGACAAAGGGGGTAAGATTTGGTTCCTCCCTGTTTGCTGATGTACCAAACTACTGACATATTGTCTGTTTAAATTGCAATTGCTCGTAAAAGAACAGCAATTTCAAAGGCTTGCAACACTTAAAGCACAGCTCTTAGCTCCAGAACATTGATATGGAAGTTGGCCTCTAAGGGGGACCAAATGCCTTGGACAGTCTTGCCTAGAAAATTACTCCCACCCTATCTGGGAGGCATCTGTGGTCACTATGGCCCTGGGTTCTGGAAGGATGAAGGGATGGCCCAGGAGAATTTCTCTAGAATGCATCCACCAAACTAGATTTTTTCTGCAATGATTGGTGATGAAAATCTGGTCTGACATGGGTTGGTAGAGCACTGACCATTGAGATGCAAGTAGCCACTGTAGAATTCCTATGTGACATCTTGCTAGGGGAACTAGAGTTATTGCTGCTGCCCTGGAACCTAAAGCCTGTAAAGTTAGAAGAGCGGGTACTTTCTTGCTGTGGATCATTTTTTGAATCTGTGTTCTGATTTTTGGAAATCTCATGGGAGGAAGGGCTGCTACAGTTGTTGTCATATTTAGTATTGCCCCTATGAACGCTAAACTCTGAGTTGAAGTCAGTTGAGATTTTTCATAATTTACAGTTATTCTTAAGTACGCACAGGTCTGGAGAACATAATCCCTTGCTTCTATCAGTTGATGCTTGGTTGGAGCTGAAATGAGCTAGTTATCCAAGCACAGAAACACCTGGAATCCTTGCAGTCGCAAGTGAGCTGCTACTACTGCCATACATTTGGTAAACACCCTGGGGGCTGTGGTGAGATGGTAATGACTGGCTCCCAGCCTGAAATCGATGAACTATCTGGAGCACTTGTCCATTTGTATATGACAATACACATCCTGAAGATCTCTCAAGAACATCCAGTCACCCTTTTCCAAAAATGGAAGAATGGACTATACTGTGACCATCTGGAATTTTGTTTGTCAAACTGATTTGTTCAAAACACTGAGATCCAGAATTGGTCTCCAGTCCCCTGTCTTTTTTGGCACTAAAAATAATCTTTCTTAAGTTCTGGATTACTTCTGAGCTGGTGGGACTTCTTAGATCACTCTTTTCTCTAGCAGTTTTTGAATTTCTAGAACTGCTGGCTTCCTCTGACTGAATGGAACACTGGAGATTTTTTTCATACGGGGAATGAAACGAAAAGGGTATGGTATCACCACTGCAAATAATCCTTTGCACCCAAGAATCTGATGTTACATTTAGCCAGACATTTTGGAGCAAGGATAAGCATTACCTAATTACCTCCAGAGGAAGACAATGGGGCCTCCTTTCAGGAATGCTGAAAGGGCTTAACCAGGAAGAAGTCCCTGAAGCCGTGGTTCTGCAGGCTACCTCTGCCATGTTGACATCGTCTTCCATTGTACTTCCCCCCTCTGCTCCTGGAAAAACTGGCTCCACATATGTCCTGGAAAAGCCCTTGGGACTTTCTGAACCACATCTTTCCACTGCTCCTCTGATTCCTGGAAAAATCTTTGGGGAGTGGAAAAATGTATGCTCACAGCACAAAGGGTCTTACCATCCTTCTCACACCTGGATAAAGTCTCTCTGACTTTTGGGCCAAACAGAAGTGATCCGTCAAAGGGTTCATTGATGAATGAAGACTTAAATGGCTCTGCAAAGTCACACAGACACATTCAGGCCTGTCTCCTAATGGCTATGCCTAAACCTTCAACTCTGGTGGTCCCTTTGGCTGCATGCACAATGAGCCTCATGGATGAGTTTGACACAGACTCCAGGGTAGCCAACTGGGAAGCAACTTTTTCCTGGACTCCCTCAGTAACAGCTCCTGCCAGGGTATCTGACAGCTCCTTGATTAGATCCCTTTGAAGTCTGGTAAAATGTGCCAGGAAATTCAAAGACCTTAAGGCAAAGGTCGATGAAGTGCAAAACTGCTTACCAAATCTATCCATTGCTCAAGACTCTCTGTCAGGTAGATGGACAGAGGAACTCCCATCTGCTAATTCCTTTTTGGTGGTGGCCACTACGATGATGGCATCTACTGGTAATCCTTTGGCCCAGAATTGTTTATCCTCGGGGTGGATAAACTTTTGTCCTGTCTTTTTGGGATGGGTTCACTTGTGTCCGGTGCCTTCCATGCCTGCTGAGAGATCAAGTGAATGAGCTTGTCAGTGGCCGAAATCACCCAAAAGGTAGACTGGCGAGTACCAAAAGCCTGCAGATGCAACTGGTTCCTCCAAGAAAGGATTTTGAGACTTTCAATCACCCCTTTGTTTCAATATTTCTAGGATGCCTCCAAAGGAGACATAATCAGGGGGTGATCTTGGGAACCGTTCCTCTTCATCAAAATCAGTGTCTTCTGAGACCGATTTCTGTGTGATATCTCTTGCACTTTTTCTTCTAAGGAGCCTCCTCAGGGGGATAGTCTGGTGAGGTATCAGAAGATGACAGTATCTGTATCTGAGGCTCCTGAGGATTTGGCACTCACTGTGCCCATGGGGACACAGGTCGAATAATTGAGCTTGAAGAAGGTATTTGTTCCGAGGTAGAAGGGGCCGACTGAGTGACTGCAGTAGCCAAGGCTCTCTCCATTGCCCTGAAGGCTGGCTCCCTCCATGAGGGAAGGGAGCCCAGAATCGAGACAGACTGCCTCAAAACCATGGTCACTTCCCACTCCGATGAGGCAGCCCCCAAGACAGAAGCCACAGCCAAACTGAACCATGCTAAGGCTCCAAGGTGCAGGGACAGCTCTGAGAAAACTGGAGTCAACCCTGGCTCCTCAGAGCTGACAGGGCAGATACGGATCCAGGAGGTCTCTGCATCCAAAAAAACTCAAGAACTCCGAGCAATAACCAGTTCTGAAGGGAGAGAAATCTCTGGAACTGATACAGTTGGCGCCAAATGACTCAGAGCTGGAAACCCTAATACTTTGGAGGATGTCCAAGGAGGAGTAGTTAAAGGGGTAAAGGAAGGTTCGGCTCCTAAACCCATAGGGGTCAGAGCTGAAGGGAGTTCTGTATATTCTCTCTCCCACAGAAATTTATTCACCAGTCTCTCCACGTCGACTTCTGTAAGACTTTTGGTGGATCGGACAGACATTAGAAAGGGTGCTTTTGGCCTTTGCAGAAAAACATCAGGTAATTCACCCACAAAAAGGATCAATCGATGGGGAGTAAATTGTCCTAGGCAAAACTTCTTGCTCTACTCTACTAATACTCTGTGCCAATGTAGTCTGCATTGAGGAAGAACCAGGAAGCAATACTTCTTGAGACGAAGACTGAAATTGTTAGCCTATCAAAGACTTCAGCATCAAAACCTTAGAATTAGCAGAAATGGTCGGTGCTGATGATTTTTCTGGTATTAAAGCCTTAGACCTGGTATCCATCGGATCTGAAGAGCTTTTAGTAACCGAGGATCTAGGTTTTTTGTGTGTCAGTGCCAAAGGAGATGATTGTACCAACAGACTTCTCTTTTTAGCCTTCTCCAAGGAGGACAAGGTGGAAGGCAAATAAACATCAGTTTTACTATGAGCAGATATGGCCTCTCCCAAGTTGGAAGGAATCAAACCTTTTAGGATTAACTTATTTCTTCTTTCAACAAGAGCCCTATGACTAAAACTGTGGTAAATACTGAAATTTTCTTGTAGATGAACTGGATCCAAACAATACACCCACAAAAGGTGTGAAAACGAGAGTGGAATCTTATGGCCACACTTCTGGCATTTCTTGAAACCAGAAGGAGCCTTGGGTTTTTCAGCCATAACAAAAAAAGGCCAACAAAAAGCACACACCACACTTACACCAAACAGGAGAGAACAGAACACACACTCAATCAAAGAATACTAAATAGGAAAGTTTTTTTTTTTTTTTAAGCGAAGGAAAGAAAAGTAAGAATAATAAGAAAAGGGACTACCAACGATGATAGCACAAGGTACACTGAAGTGTATAAAAAGGGAGAGATGCAAAAACTACAAGGGTAGAAAGTTAGCTATAAAACAATATTTAGAGAGAAATACATGAATTACAAGGCAATATTAACAGAAAGAGAAAAATCTGAAGAAAAAATTAGAAAAATGTATTTAGCTCGAGAGCTACAGTGAACACGTCTGTCTAGAAAAGCAGCAAATGAGATCTGAGGTAACCAGGAGAGTAGGATTGTGAGTACAAGTAAAGCTCATGAATTTCTGGCGTCCGCTGTAGTAACAGCCAAGTCAGCTTTGATAATGGACCCGCATCCATATGTCAAGGATAAAATGAAAATTGACAACATAAGATCCCTGGCCATCATCAACGATGCTCTTCTGGGGCCGGTGAGGAACCAATCATTCAGATACAAAAAGAAATTAAATCCCTGCAGCCACAGCCAAGCTGCAACCACTGCCATGCTCTTGGTAAACGCCCAGGGGGCTGTGGTGAGACCAAACAGCAGAGCCCTGAACTGGTAATGGTTGCCCCAGCCAGAAGCGCAAAAACCTCCTGGAATGCCTGCCTATCTTGATATGATGGTAGGCATTCTTGAGGTCTATCGTGCACGTCCAATCGTCTTTCCTCAGAAGAGGCAAGATGGACTGCACCATGACCATCTGGAATTTGTCTTTTTGATGAATTGATTTAGTTTGCTTAGATTGAAAATTGGTCTGAGGTCACTGGTCTTTTTTAGAACTAAAAAGAACCTGGAATAGACCCCAGATCCTTGCTGGTCTAGTGGGACTACACAGATGATTCAATTTGCAAGTAGCTTGCGAATCTCTACACCTACATATAGTCTCTAATGGGGTGGAATACCTGGGAGACAGCTTTGATAACAATTTGGAACTTCTGAAAAAGGATTGTGATAACATCTGGATAAGACTCTTAACACCCATGTGTCTGAGATGATGGTCTCCCAAGATTTTGGATGAAGAGCCAAATGACCCCCGACTGCCTCCAGAGAAGAGCAGCATGGCAAGCCATAAGGATCACTGAAAGGGTTAAATGGAGAAAGCCCAATGAAAATATTAATTCTGCGGACCACCGCACCCCACAGGTGGCGGCCATTATGACTCCCTCAATCCTCGGGAGCAACCCACTGTAGGAGTGTCCTGGGAAAACTGCTGCGAATTTCTGAAGAAGACGCTTACCTCCTCTTCTGATCCTTTGAAAAAGTCTGCTGATGGGTGGCAAAATGTACTCAGCAAACAATATCTTCCCATCCTGTTCATTCCTTATGAGAGTATCCTTAACTTTTGGCCCAAATAAGGAAGACCTGTCAAAAGGGGCATTAACAAAGGATACCTTGAAGCAGTCCACAAAGTTACATAAACACATCCAAGCATGGCACCGAATGGCAATACTGGAGCCAGCTGTTGAAGATGCTCCAGCCACCATGTTTGAGATGAGCCTCATGGAAACATTAGCAATGAAAAGCAGGGTGGTCAACTGAATCTCCAGCTCCTTCTGTGTCTCCAGAGACTGCTATGTCTTGAGAGTTCTTGACACTTCAGACTCTAAGTCCTCCTGAAGTCTCGTCAAGTGTGACAGATAATTAAGAGCTCTCAGAGCAAAAGTGGCTGAGGCACAGGAGCGCTTCCCTAAATAATCCAAAGCCCGAGACTCCCTGTTCGGGGATTGAACCGAGGAGATCTCCTCAGAAATCTCTTTCTTGGTAGCTACCACCACCACAATAGCATCAATAGCCAGACCTTTACTCTAATGCAGCTGTCATTGGAGGTAGCAAGAAACTTATCCAAGTTCTTGAGGATAGGCTCCACCATATCAGGTTCATTCCACACCCTCCAGGACACTAGGTCTATAAGAGCATCTGGAGGGGGCACCACTTAAGGCATGGATGGACCTACACCAAAGGGCTCCAAACATACTGACGCTCAGGAGAGGGTGCTTCTATGGTCCAGCCTCTGTGCTGGCAAAGTAGCTCCATGAAGTTGCCAAAAAAGGCATTATCCCATGGAGACTTAGGAAATCCCTCTCCTTCCTTGAGGTGAGTATCCTCAATGAGAGACTCCTCCAGGGAGTCAAGGTGCTTTCTCTTCTCTGAAACCTCCTGCTTTGACAAAGCCAGGGAAGAAGGGGAAGAGTTGGAGCCCCACCACGGAAACAGGATGGAGGCTCACCAATACAGGCTGTTCAGGAGCAGACTGACAACTAGTTGTAGGCACTGATGAGAAAAGGGAACACCAGCTGGAGAAATCTGACCCTTCTCCTGAGACAAAACATCCTCTCTACAATGTTGAAAGCTGAGGTGGAAGCTGGCCGCTTGCGTTTGAGGGACCCATGCCTAGCCCTGATGTTGAGATCAGAGCTGAGCTGTCAAAAGCTGAACCCTGAGTGGAAAAGGTAATCACAAAGCAGGAATCATCAGCCCTGACTTGGAGACTCTGGCTTCGACGCCATGGCACTGAAGCATAACAACCCAGAAAAACTCAGAGTCAAAGCAACCAAGGAAAGTGTCAGAGCCAAAGATGGTCAAAAAGTTGAATCCAACCCAGAGGGTGGAAAATCAGCTGACCCCGAAGACCTTGGATCAGAATGGGCTGAGGGAGGAAGCAAAAAGGATGGAGCTGAGGCTCCTGGTACCAGACTCAAAGGGATAAGACCTAATTGCATCCGCATCTGCAAAAAAGACCTCATGAGTTGCTCCAGTTCAGAAGTTTTAATACTGCCCACCAACCTCGATGACTGGACAGATGATGCCACCAATGGGGGCTTGGAAGGTCTTTTAGATGAAGAAGACCCAGTATGTCAAATCCAAGCCAGGGAGGCTCAGAACCAGGATGAGGAAGGGGTAGACTCTGGCAACTGTTCCCAGGGGGTGGACAGCAAAAAGGGGGAGGTTACTCTACCAAAGGGGCCTCTATGATCAAGAAGGGTCTTGGGAGGCTCAGAACTGGTGCTTTGCTGGTTTTCAGCCAGCTGATATCAGCACCGGGGCAGCTGGGGGACCCATAAGTTTTGGGACTTTCAGGTCTACCAAGCTCAAGAAGGAAGGACCAGGAATAGAAGGTGAAGAGGATCTCTTTGATCTCCTTTGGAAGATCTGGAGTCCTGCTGTTAGGGCTTCTTGGACCTGGCCTTTGGAGCCAAGGGAAAAGCAACTGAAGAAAGAGAAGAGGGAAAACAGGAGGAAGAAGTCCTTTGAGACAAACTTTGCCATATGCTCACTCATGACCTTCGTTCTGAACCCCTCATAAATGGAGCATCCAAAATCCAGATGCGAAGCCCCCAAACAGTAAACACACTTCAAATGTGTGTCCTGCAAAGTCAACTTGTGCCTGCAGGATGAGCACTTTTTAAAGCCTTTGTCCATAACCAAAATTAATCTCAAAGAATTACAAGACAAAGGTAACACAGACAATAAATCCACTAACTAGTCTAGGGGAGAAAAACAGCAAGCAGGCAGAAAAGGTGGGAAGTCCAGATGGACAAACAAGAAGAAGGGCAACAAACCTACATACCTAACTACCTATCTATCTAAAACAGACAACAGTACCAAACAATAGAAAGAGGGTAAGGGTGTAGTAAACATTTCACCAAAGAAAGCACTATGGTAGGTCCCAATACCAGAAAATGCTGAGAGGAGCCAAGATTGAACTGCTAACTGGAATGCAGCAAACTAGATCTGGGGATTAGCGTGAGGAGCAGGGAGTTATAGGTAAGGGAGGTGGATCCAAGAGAGCTAAAGAGTTTGGAATTGGCCAGTGTCAGATCTGAGTCAGATCTGAAGACCCACAGGTTGAAGCCAGATGGAGTAAACAACATCAGATCAGTTGTTTTGCAGATAGGAAAACTGTTACACCCCTGATAATAAATATATATATATATATATATATATATATATATATATATATATACTTCACTGGAGTCTCACACAAGCACTATTCTCACTCCAAGAAGAGTAAGCAAGTGATTTTCGAGCAACTGTGATTCAAGGAAAGTCAGGACCACCACTTTGGCTTGTAAAATCCCAAATATCATAAGAATCTTAAGGGATGCACACTCACGCTTATATAGTTCTCTGTGAAACTTTATGGCCATCCTTCTGACTCCTCCACCTCATTATTCTCCTGTAATGATTGATCTCACTGTAGGTACTGCAGAGAAAGTTCAGAGTCATTCCCAAGTCTGTAGATGCAAGTAGGAGGTTTGGCCTGATTGGTAGCTTTATTGCCACAAGGGCTATCTAATGCAGCTATTGTTGCAGTTAATATAGATTAACATGGAGTTTATAGCAGCTTTCTTAATTATATATACTGATACCAAATGCATTAAGGATACAATAAAGAATCTTCTGTGAAAATGTTAACTTCAGACTGATAAGTACTGTTGTGCCACCGGTGGCAGGAATAGCTTCCTACTACACAAAATGGAAAATAATGCAGGAGGTAAGGACTCACCTTCCCTTTTACTAGTCATCAGATTTCATATTCTTACATTGGTCCCCTAAAAGATTATACATCAGAAAAATGAAAGTCATGTCTCTGAACATGACTTTGCTGAACCCAAGCTGCTGAAATGAACAGCAGTGAATTTCTTTAAAAGTGAAATAATCTGCAAACAAGACTACTTTAAATTAAAGTGAAAAAAAAAACACAGCTGGGATGTTCTGTCATTTAATGAGTGGTACTTTCCTGAGTGCAATTTTCATGACTCCAGCTTGCCGTACTCACTTGTCCCCAGGTGCAAGTCCATAGCACTGTGAGCCCCTTTTCACCCTCGCTACATCTTTTTCTCTTCCCAATGTTTCCATGACCATAACATTAGTATATGTAAGTAAGGTGATGTGGAAGGTTGTAGGAGCTTGCAAGAAAATGTCACCTGCAGTTTTGGCAAGGGTGTTGTTCAATGAGGTTAAATTGTGCAATTTGCTGGCAGCAGGGTATGGGTTGACTTCTCATAATGGGCCCAAATCAGTGCACAACTCACACTTAATATAATCATCTCTGAAGTTACTGCACATTAAAATGAAAGGGCTTACCTCTTTCAGAATGGCCATTAGTGAGGGTCATAAGAGCTTCATTGACTGATCATTCAGCAATAATGGATTATTTTCTGCTCAGTAGCAGTTTTCCTAGTAAACCTGTGATGAACACTGGTTTGTAAATCTGCATTTCTAATGGAAAGATGTACCCTCATCCACTCAACATGATTTGCTTTGAAATCTGCTGTTAACAATCTTAGTGCTTGAAAGATATGTTTACATTAATGCTGACTGAATCTGGATCAAAGAACATCACTGTGGTAACATCTGAATACAGAGATGATAATCTTAAGAGACAAGTTAAAGCAGTGTATTTTTCAAGAGGAAGAAGTGATATCTGCATTAAGAGGCAAAGGGTTCAAAAGAAACAAAATGTTAAGAATGAATAAAACATAAGGCAGCATCAGTGAAATGTTATATGGCCTGCTGGGCTCTGTATTCAGGCTCATTTAATAAGAAGGGAAAAGGGCATGGTTGGCCAGATTTCACTTATCTGCCCTTGTAAGGTGTTCTAAGCTTCGCTGCAATGCAATCAATCACCTTTTAATCACAACTGTAAGACAGCAGAGACCACTTTCATTTCATTTATGTGCACTGAATAGACTTCAGGAGCAGGAGGACTGTGTAAAATAAGGTTTAATAAATGCAGCTCCATCCAGCACAATGTTTGAAATAAGATCATCTTTACAGTCACATAATTAGACTGTTTGAAATACAGTGTAAAGTGCTATGTGAAAAAAAATAATCTCGGTTTGGGGACTAATGCTCCTTTTTCTGGTAATAGTCACCCAATTAAATCACGTGTGTTTTCAAAAATCCAAAAAAGTACAATTTCCTTCTTTTTTCCTCTCTGCTTGTTTTATTTCTTTCCTTGAACTGCATTACTAATTCAATAGGATACCAAGTTTCTCAGTAATTCCCAAACAGACAATTTTTTTTAATTAGATGACTATGTCGATCTGGCTGAGAAAGGAGTCCCAACACCAAGAAGATGACTGTTTTTAATGTTCCTTATTCAGTGACTGCTTTGTTTTTGGAAGCCATATGTGGAAGTAAACCACCATCTTCTGAGAAACTTGTGTGTGCCTTCATCTGAGGATAGTAAGACCATCAGAAGAAGATAGACTACTAGAAGAATGAGATCTGCCCTAATCAGAAAGGCAGAACACATATCATGTACTTCCCTTTTTTGTAGAATGCAGAACTCAAAAAATGAATAGGATCATGTAAAGCAAATTCCTGGCCCTGAATTCTTTTCAAAGTCCGGCTTAAGCAAATAGACATTAAGCAGTTCTTTGCTGTACGTAGATGTAATTAAAACTAGGTTTCCAAGCCACCAGAGTTTCTTACACATTCTGATGCTACTCTTCTGCTTGGACCCCAGCACTAAAACAGTAAGGGTTATCTGCAAGTGTGTCTGAAAGGCATTTGTTGTATATCAGTACGGGAAAAGATATCTGATCAGGAAGCCCAGTCACTCATCAACACACACACACACACACACACACACACACACACACACACACACACACACACACACACACACACACACACACACACACACACACACTACATTTCAGTTCAGGTAAAGTATAGTGCTGACATTGTGTGACCACATAACCAATGTTGCTTATCTAAGGTTTAACTTAGTGGCTTATAAGCTGAACAACACCTCCAACATATCCAGTTGTATTATTAAAAAGAGACAATTTAAAGGGTTTTCAGAATACTCGCATTCAAAAATGACTTTCTTCCCCATGTGTCCATACTGGGGACTTTATGCATGAAAAGCTACAGAAATGGACCCCTTCCTTGAAGGAGGCTGTTTGAGTTGAAGTAAAACTTCTTGTCCAACCTAAATGCACAATTATAAGATAATATGATTCTCATTGCTGTTACATGTCCAATGAACAGTCAGCAAGTTTGTATACATGGCAAGAGCACACACAAAATACTCAGAAATTAAGCATGTCCAGATAACACTGCTACTTCTGACAGAGAAAAGGCAAACATTTTAGTGTTGCCATCTGAAACGTTTGTAACAGGAAAATGCACTGAGATTTCAAAGTTGTTCAAATAAGTGGAGAACGTCTGGCTTTTTTCAATCAGGAACAGCCTGGGACATTTTTTTGCTTCACAGATATACAGGCAGTGGCTGAATAAGTAATGCTGGCACATATATGTTCTGCACTGAAAAGTGAAAACAGTAATGTGTGACTATCAAAGCAAGCAGTGAAACTCAAAGATCATTGCAAAGTACTGAGGCATTTTGGAGGGGGAGGGTTCATCCATTGTACCCATGACACGGGGAGGGAGGTGCACCCCTTACAACCCTGCTGCTTAAATATATTAACTGAGAGCTGAACATCAGAGTAAGGGGAATTCTCCAACATATTTCAGTCACAGAATAAGTACATGAAACATTTAGCTGCACTTAAATGTTTAAACCTCTCAGTAGAGAATACAGGTGTCAAATATGTCTTGGTGTTAGAGGCAGCATATATATTTCTTGCTTCAGAAGTAAAAAATTATGCTTCTTCCTTATTCTGGGGTTGTGCTTTACAGGAAATGTGTGATATCAGAAAAATCAATGACAGTGAAGCAACTTCACTGGCTGCTTGTGCTCTAGCTATTGGAGCAGAAAATAGTGAGTTTTAAAACTTATCCAACCTTCAATAAGCAGGTATAAGAAAATATACATGACTTGTAATACGTGACTACAGCAAGGGTGAACAATGCTATCCTATATAGTAGCTGCTCAAATGCACCATGAACTGATGAAACCACACAACTTGTGTAAGCTGTCACTCACACACAACAGCTCATACACAAATAATATTACTGCTGCTACTAATGATAATATTGCCTATTACAGACTAAAGTTGAAATAAGCAGCATTTACCATTACATGCCAATAACATCAGCACTCTGCTTATACAGAAATATGACACACAAAGTAAAATTATAAACTCTGCCTATTTACCAGCGTTTCTCTGGTAGACCAGTCCAAACTGCTTGATTCCTTATTAACTATGGGACCAAACCAGGACTGTGCTTTGACTATTTAGCCATTTACACAGACCAGCACACACTGAAATCCTGGAAAATTTCCATATTTTTAGCTGTGAAAATTATCATTAATGCAGTTAGTTGCAAATCCCATGTCTTCTAAGAAAGACCACTAGATTCTAAACACAAATGGTCCACTGAAAAGAAAAATCTGGGTTTATGCAAACATTCTCTCTTCAACATATGTGACAGCAACAGAGCTGGAGGCCATAACCAAAACATCTGAAACACTGACAGTTTAGTTTCTCTACACCTTGTACTCTCCTAGCAGACTACAAACCCCTTCTGCATGGTGGCAGCAGGTGACCAGTATCCATCCTGAATAAATATATTTTATATAAATATGGGGTAATAAATATATTTTATATAAATATGGGGTATTCAAAAATGTGGAAAATAATGTAGAAAACTGGCTATCAGGGCACAGCCAGGTTCTGCCCTTTACAGGTAAGGGGAGGAAGCCCTCGGGATTCTATTAGAATTCTTTATGCCTCTAATCCTAATCAGTGTAGACAGCCCCAGAGAGTGGTAAATGCTTACTGAATTCAGTTCTCATAACTGCATACCACAGCATCACCTATTTCCAATATGATTTGTTACTGAGGTTCCATATTTCCTTGAAGGGCTGAAATGAAGTAAAACACAGTCTCCCGTCAATACTCTATAGAAAGTCAACCTGAAAATACCACCTTCTCTTCCCATTCTCAATCTCCTATAAGAATCTCCTCTACCTTAAAGGTTGGAGACCCTCAGACTGCTACAGGTGAACCCCATTTCTCATGTATGTCAGTAGTATTATTTAATATGAAAACATATACTTTTATGCTCAGATATTGAAATAAAACACTTCCATCCACATGAGAACTAGCAGACTCACCAGGCTTCAAAGCCAAGCTCAAGATTCATCTGTTAAACTTCAGGCTCTGCCTCTGTTCCTCCTCATGAGGCTAAATATTTCTGTGCCCTCCAGTATTTCTGACAGTTAACCTCAGACTGATCCTTTTATATTTAAAACCTTGTGTTGTTTCCGAGCTCTCACTATTTCTCATATATGTTGTAGATAACTTTCATAAGCTTACTACAGTATGAAAAAGCCTTACATCTTAAGCAAATTGTGCATTTTTATCTAAGATAATGATTTTCTAACTATGTAATGATGTATTACTGTACAGATGCTGTCAAACTGTATACTGTCTTTATACACGAACTATATGCTGCAGTTATTTTTTTCCTTGTTTTGATATTACTTCTACATGTTTTGTCACAACATGTTTGTACTGCTGGAGCTTTTCTCCTCAGGTCTCTGCTGTAAAGGAGTCTCTCATGGCCCATTTAGACTTTCCCAGTAAACAAATGCAGATATATAAATAGAAATACTGCATCTGCACTTAAGATGATGTAGGAGTGAAGAAGAAATAACAACCAAAAGCCCATGGGGTATGTACATACAGAATCTTCACTATTAACACTGCTACAGAGGGGATAAAAGGCATGACTAAAGGGGAAAAGCCAGTTCAGTGTAAATGCCTGAGCATAAAGTCTCCAAACAGGGATCCCTGATTCCATCTGATATGCCAGGCAGACTGATAAATGCCTAAACACTCTGCTATATTTTGAAAGTTCTAAATGCTATTAAGTCAATGTCATCTCATAGCAACGCTTTGGATACTTGCCCTAAACTGAGTCTTATCTTCAGTCAGATGACTGCTCACTGATAAATGGCCATCCACAGATCCAATACAAAAAAATGCATCATCAACATCCCCTTTGGGGAGAGTGATGTCCCCACAAATTATCGCATTAATAACAACGTTCTAAGCATGCAGTCAGTTGTGAGAGATTTGGGCACCCAGATTGATAGCCTGACTTTTGACCACCATGCTGCTTCCATTGTACAGAAAGCTTTCTACATGGCCCACCTCATAAGTAAGGGTATCTCATCCAGGGAAAAGGAGGTCATAACATCCCTGTATTCTTCCCTTATAAGGCCCATTATTGAGTACAATGCCCCATTCGGCATATACCTCGCAAAGCACATAAAGTAGCTGGAGACACCACAGAGGTTCCTCACCAGGGGAATCCAGAGCCTCAAATATCTACCATACACAGATAGGCTAAAAGCCCTATGCCTCTACACTGATTCATATAGACTCCTCAGAGGTAACCTCTGTCTGGCATACAAGGCGATCTCGGACCCCACCTTGATGGGACTGCTGCATATCCGCAAGTCAAGCTCCAATCAAGTAACCCGCACACGAAGCCTCAGCCTGGTCTGTGACATCAATAGGACTTGCTGGTGGGACAGATTTGTGTCCCAGAGACTCCCCCATCTATGGAATAAACTCCCTCCACGTCAAGCAGAGTACCTCTTTACCCCTTTTTAAGCGCAATCTGGATAACTGGATGGGAAACAGAAAATACATCCCTGGGATTCCACCCATGTCCCTGCTGGACAGGGGCATCGGTTGCTGATTTGTCTATGCATAGGCAAAACTATTGGCTAGGCTTATAAGGGCCTCAGGGCAAACAGCCTAGTAACTTCCTATGATCCTATTACATAAATCCATTATACTGCTGGTCTTCCTCTTTTACACTGCATTTTGACTTTCCCACCATTTTTAATAATCTAGCTTATAATATAATGTGCCTAGAGCATGAAAGTCAAAGTCCCCTCATTTTGAGTTTTCAAGGAAAATTTAGGTCTGAACTTTCCCAATAGCAACTGATTTGTTTTCAGAATGTCCATGTTATACATGCTATCCTTCACCATTGGTTAAGTTAATACATTTCTAATTTCCATCCTATATAAAACCTGAGAAGAATGACTTGGTCAACTTCAATAATGTGTAACAAATTGCATCAATCAAATTTACTAATGCAACAATTCTCCTATTCAAGAGCCACAGGTCTGCCATAAGAAAAACTTTAAGCATAACCTGTTACTTAATACCACTATACTCCATCAATGAATTAATACCCTGGCTGTTGGCATGGGATAATGATGCATTTAAGGCTCTAGTTAATCCTAAACAATGAGACCTTGCACCCCATGTGCAGACAGCCTTTTTTGACTGTTACACCCAAGGTATGAACACATCACTTTGATTTGCAGATAGGCACACAGATTAACTTTCAAAAAGGTATCCACCTTATATATATATATATATATATATATATATATATATATATATATATATATATATATATATATATATATATATATATATATACACACACACACACACACACATATAAATATATATATATATATATATATATATATATATATATATACACACACACACACACACACACACACACATATATATATATATATATATATATATATATATATATATATATATATATATATAGATCTAGGAATAATGCTCGATGGTACTTTTCACCGAAGGCTTAATGGCCGGGCATACTTACGTGAACGTGCTTTTAACCGAAAAAGCACTTTCATGTATGTATGTCTGCAGCCAGAGGGAGTCGTGGGGGAATGACTGTGGTGGAGATCATACTACGGTTCGGGTAAGGGAATTTTTTTCCTTTTCCCCACTGTAGTGAGATCTCGGAGTGAGAATATTAAAGTAGGGGGTGTGTGGGGGGCACAACCCCCCACATGGGGGCTGCAGGGGGGCCCCCTGCATAAACACTTTTTTGTTGTTTTTTTTCTTTCTTTTTTTGACGCACTTTAACGAAAGTACTTTTTTGGTAAAAGCGCTTTCGTTAAAGTGTGTTCAGTGATGTTGGATTCGGACTGTTGAGCTTTCATTTTATATATATATATATATATATATATATATATATATATATATATATAAAACAACACATTTTGCTTCATACATCGGTAATCTCTGGCTCTCCAATATATCAATCTTTTCCTAAGGCTTGTACTAGAGACAACATAAATAACAATGTCATGCGTAAGAACTCGTACCTGTGTCCTAAGGATTTTAAGAAAATTTACAAAGTATCCCTGGAGTCAGTAGCGGGTTAACATACAGACAGAATAAACAAAAATACATCCCTGCTTTACATCGTTTTCTTGAGGGTTTGTTTTCCTTTCCTGCATAATTTGGAATGCCTTTGGATATATGGCTTTGTTACATAGATGGCATCTACTAAAATATGATAAGCCTAATTACCTTGTTTTTCTCTGTTCAGATTGTCTAAGGTAAACGTAAAATCAACAAAAAAGAGCTAGGAGTTTCACTTTCCTAGTACTTATACATTTGGTCCAAAGACTATCCAAAATCTACAGTGGTTTGCTGACACAGGCTTCCTCTCTAAGTCCAAATTGCAAAGGAGAAATTATCTTTTTGCTTTTTTTTTAATTTCATGAGAAGCCCTTCTTTAAGTTAACATTCACACATCTTCAGTTATCTGAAAGATCTGTAGGTCTGTAATTACTAATAATAGCCCTGCCCTCCCATTCTCCATTTTGTGTATAGTGACAACTAGAACCCCCATATCAGGACTCTGGGAAGGTCAGGTGCTGAATCCACCAGTTGAAGAAAAGAGGAAAATGTTGATCCATACCTCCATTTTACACTAGAAGATCTCACTACTGATGTCTTCATGGCTTGAAGCCTTCCTATTCTCCAAACAATCAACTACATAGCATATTATTGCCTTTAAATATACTCCCGCTTTAACAAAAGCACCCATAAAAATCTGCCTGCTCTTCTGCACCCTTCTTTCTATACAGCTTTTCATAATACATATACCAGTTGTTCAAAGGTATTTTGGCAGGCCTAAGCTGTTTTTCAAACTGAAATCTCACCAAATCATAAAACATTCTGGAATCAGATATCATAATAGCAAGCTCTGCTTTACTCCAAAATTAAAATATTTGCCTTTCTTTTTTGCTTCCATTATGGTGGTCTGTACTTTCCCCTCACTTGTTTCAGTAACAGCCAATCCCCAGGCGAATGAGTTTTCTGATAATGTCTCAATATGCTACCCAATTTGCACTTGGCTTGCCTACATCAACTAATAACCCAACCATATTTCTCAGGTTATTTTCTCATATGTTGGTTGCCTAATGAGGCCAGTGCATCTATTAAAACCTCTTTTATTTGTTAAAAAATAGAAAGATTCATCAAGGAAATTAATCTCAAAAACTCTACTAATTATCTCTCCAGGGTAAATTCATAAACGCCATTCAATTTCCTTAACAGGGTCATTTTTATCAAATTTCCTTTTACCACAGGAGACCAAACATTTTGCTTTATAATAAGTACAGCTGGTTTGTCTCTCTATCAGAAATTCCCCTTTTGCCCTTGTTAACTGTCAACTAAAGGGGCAGATGTTTATTTTCTAATCTAGACCTTGTCATTACAATGAACAAAACATGTGGGAGGTATAGGTTCCTGACCTAGAGACTCCCCATACTCTGGAATAGACTGCCCATACATGTCAAGCAGAGGGCCTCCTTGGCCCTCTTCAAAAAGAACCTTGATGATTGGATAGGAGATAGGAAATTCACCCTGGGGATCATGTCAGTCACCCTGCTAGACAGGGGTCCAGGGAAGTAAATATTGTGGGAAGAAATATCCAGGAAATTGTTATGGCTAGGCTTGCATAGGCCCTAGGGCCGATACCCTAGTACCAACCTATGAACCTATAGAGATCTCCATTTTATTCTAAGATGGCAGAACACCCCATCATAATCAAAAATCCATAATAGATGTTAGATTGCTTTAAATCCTGGTAAACTTCTCATTGCTATGTGTCACAAGTCTATTATTTAGTGAGATAAAGTTAAACCCTTTCTCTGTGAGGGCTGTCTAAACTACCTTTATCAGGGAAAAGGGGATTTTCCCTTGACACCACCACAGCTGATAATGTGAGCATGAAATCACCTGCAATCGAAAAAAGAAGTTATGTACTTACCATAGCATTCCATGTTTGTAGTCCATCTCACCTACATTCTTGCTGGATGGGGTTCGGAGCCGATCCTTGGCTCCGACTCGGCCGATACTAAAGCTCGAGAGCTTTTACTGGCTCAAGGCTATCCCCTACCCCATGGTGCATCACAGTAATTCAGTAAAGCAATACCAAAAGCCAAAGACCAAAAAAACAGGTAATCAGGTAATCCACAAATAGTCACAGTAGTCTCAAAGTAGTATCCTGAACGTAAGTTTATTTTCACAAAGACAAACATTTTCATTACTATTAAGACAGTAACTTCTTCAGAGAAACTAACAAGAAAAAAGCGCCAATATTTAAACTTGCAGTGGCGCCAGTGCGTGAACCCAACGTCACAACAGTTTGCGTGAAACCATTCACTAAATTTTGTATAAGATACAAAATTTTTAAAAACTAAAACCTAGTAAAAAATTTTTATAAATATATTTATATTTTAAAAATATTTTAAAAATATATTTAAAAAAATTTTTTTAAATTTTTAAAACATTTTTAAAAGACAATTTTTTACTAGGTTTTAGTTTTTAAAAATTTGTATCTTATACAAAATTTAGTGAATGGTTTCACGTAAACTATTGTGACGGGTTCACGCATTGGCGCCACTGCAAGTTTAAATATTGGCGCTTTTTTCTTGTTAGTTTCTCTGAAGAAGTTACTGTCTTAATAGTAATGAAAACGTTTGTCTTTGTGAAAATAAACTTATGTTCAGGATACTACTTTGGGACTACTGTGACTATTTGTGGATTACCTGATTACCTGTTTTTTTGCATCACAGTAATTCCCCAGACTTTGTTTGCAAGAAAGTAACTACATACATAATAGTAATTACACTATCAATAACTTTGCACATACAAACAAAGGTACTTTGTATTACTATCCATGCCATGTGGACGGACAACTATAACAAGGTCAGACAGCATAATGGATAGTCCACCAGTTCCTCCAGGATACAGGTCCTCCAGAATACAGGAAGAGGGAAGGAGGATGGGATGCAAGAATGTAGGCGAGATGGACTACAAACATGGAATGTTATGGCAAGCACATAACTTCTTTATGTTATGCAGTCCTATCTCGCCATAATTCTTGCTGGATGGGACAGCATCCCCAGCACCTTTATCCAGGGTGGCTCAAGCAAAGAGACTCTTCAGCACAGTGGATCCAAAGGATGACCTGTCCCAGGAGGCCAAATCCAATTTGTAATGAGTGACAAAGGTATGAGGTCTTGCCCAAGTAGCTGCTGCACAAATGGTATCAATTGGGAGTTTTGATCTGAAGGCATATGAAGCTGATACTGCTCTAGTTGCATGACCTTTTACTTTAGCAGGTAGTTGTTTCCCAGCATTTTTGTAAGCAAATGAGATGCAGTCTGAAAGCCATTTAGACAGAGTAACCTTGGAGACAGGCAAGCCTTTGATTTTGTCTGAGAAGGAAACAAACGATCAGATTTCCGAAAATCTTTAGCCCTGTGCAGGTAAAATTGGAGAATTCTGTGGACATCTAATTGGTGTAGTCTGTATTCTGATTTATTACTGTAATTTGGGAAGAATACTGGTAATTCAATAGTTGTGTTTAGATTATGTTCTGAACATACCTTAGGGAGAAAGGAAGGATTAGTTCTTAGGGGGACTCTATCCTTGTGGAATATAAGGAGGTCGAATGGTCAGGGCTTGCAATTCTGAAACCGTCCTAGCAGATGTTATAGCAACTAAGAACAATGTCTTCCAAAACAACAATTTCAAGTCAGATGAAGAAGATGGTTCAAAAGGTGGAGAGATCAATGAGGTAAGAACTAAGTTTAAGTCCCAGGGCTCTGGAGGTTGCCTGATTGGAGGTCTGAGAAGGAGGACTCCTTTCAAAAAGGTTTTGCATAAAGAGTGGGACATAACTGGATTTCCCATGTTCCCAAAATGATAATTGGAGATGGCAGCTAACTGAACTCTAATGGTAGCAGCTGCAGCTCCTTATTGAAAAATAGATGCAAGGAAGGACAGGATAGACTCTATGGGAGCTGAGTAGGGATCTATGCCTTGTTTATCTGCCCAAATGGAAAACCTTTTCCATTTGCTGGAATATAATTTCCTGGTAGAAGGTTTGTGTGAAGAAATGAGGATGTGCTTAACGGTAGGAGAAAGGGAAATACACCTGGCTATTCTTGGAACTGGAGCAGCCATGCTGTCAGTTTCAGGGTTTGGATGGTAGGATGGAACTGTCCTGACTGATGAATCAGAAGGTCTGGAGATGGTTCCAGAATCCATGGTTCCTCCATGAGATAGAGCCAGAGGAAGGGGAACCAGACTTGGCGAGGCCAGTAAGGAACACTGAGGCTCAGGGTACTCTTCAACAGTTTTGCTTTCTGAATCACTTTTGGTATAAGAGGAAAGGGTGGAAAAGCATAAAGAAGTCCCAATGGCCAATTGTGGACCAGAGAATCCCTGGGTGACATCCCTGCATGGGGAATGTGGGCAAAGTAGTTGCTGCATTTGGTGTTCATGTACGTGGCGAATAGGTGGCAGCAAGGATGGCCCCATTTGCGGAAAATCTCTTCTGCAACTTCTGTTTTCAGGGACCACTTGTGAGGCATCAGAATTGCTCGATTGTTTGTCTGCTATCACACTGGACTTCCCCGGAATGTGCGTTGCTTCCAGAAAACGTTGAGTGTCCATCACCCATTTCCATACTCTTTGTGCCTCTCGACAAAGTGGGTAAGACTTGGTTCCCCCTTGCTTGTTTATGTACCACACTACAGACATGTCTGATTGAATCGCAATTGTCCCGGTGGGAAGAGAACTGTGAAGTGCTTGCAATGCGTATAGCACTGCTCTCATCTCCAGAACATTTATGTGCAAGTGGTTCTCGTGATCCTGCCAAATACCTTGGACCGTCATTCCCAGATACTGCCCCCCCCCCACCATATCTGGGAAGCGCCCGTGGTCAAGACTGCATTTTGTTGAGGGAGAGCAAGGGAACGACCTAGATGAAACTGATCTGTATGTAACCACCATGTTAGATCCTTCTTGCAGGAGTTTGTGATGAGTATTTGGTGGGATAAGGGTAGATCCTGCATTGACCACTGGGCAAATAGTAGGTTCATAGGTTCATAGGTTCATAGGTTCATTAGCCCATGGTTTTTGTGCTCTTCCCACCTTTAGTATGGGGAACTATACCCATTATTTTGCTGTGCCTCTGTTGAGCAGTGACACTGAGGTAATCCCTGGGGTATATCTGCGATCTCCCATCCATTGGTCAATTTTTCTTCTTGAACAAGGCCAGCATTCATCAAATCTGGACAGATGTTTGAGACCCTTTATCCTTTTGGTGAGGAACTTTTGTGGCCTCTCCAGTAGCCACTGAAGTACTCTCATGTGTAGACGGACTAGGGGAACTAAGAGAATGGTGGATGCCATAGTCTCTAGAACTTGAAGAACTATCCTGGCCTGTACTTTGTCTTTGTTCAGTAAGAATCTGACTTGGTTGTGCAGCGATTCTATCCTTTCTGGTGTCAGTTTTGCTGTCATGGTGGTTGAGTCTATGACTGAGCCTAAGAAGACAATGTGCTGAGATAGAGATAAGGTGGATTTTTTTAGATTTACTGTAATCCCTAATCTGGCGCACAAGGATAGAGTCTCGTCTCTGGCTCGGATTAGTTGGTGCTTGGTGGTAGCAGTGAGGAGCCAGTCGTCTAAGTACGGAAACTCCTGGAGTCCCTGACATCTCAGGTGAGCCATGACCACTGCCATACATTTGGTGAACACTCTGGGGGGGTGTAGTGAGGCCAAAGGGCAATGTTCGAAATTGAAAATGAATGGCTCCCAGCCGAAAGTGTAGATGTCTTTTGGAGCACCTGTCCATTTTGATATGTTAGTACGCATCCTGAAGATCTATGGAGCACATCCAATTTTCTTTTCTGACAAACGGAAAAAATTGACTGTACAGTGATCATACGGAACTTCGATTTTTTTACAGACTTGTTTCACTTGCTGAGATCTAGGCTTGATCTCCAGTCCCCAGTCTTTTTTTGGAACTAAAAATAATCGTAAGTTTGCTCTGTGGGGACTTCTTGGATGACTCTTTTTTGAAGCAACGGTATGACCTCTGATGTTGCACGGTCTAACTGAATGGGTGGCACATCTGATAAATTCTGATTTACAGGGGGATCGGAAACAAAGGGAATGAGGTAACCTCTGGAAATTATCTTTTGTACCCATCGATCTTGGGAAATTTGTAGCCAGGCACTTGGGTACAGTGAGAGATGATCCCCGACTGCCTCCAGAGACGGATAGTCAGGCAACCCCTCAGGGGTGATGAAAGGGATGATCAGAGAAAGTATCTTTATCACCCTGGTGTTGCAGACCCCCTCTGCCGTGAGCACAGCGTTTTCCATTATATCCTCCCCCTCTGCCTCTAGGGGAGGGCTGACATCGTGCCTGAGGGGAACCTTTTTGGTTCATAGGTTCATAGATTAGTACTAAGCTAACTGCCCTTGCGAGCTATTTTAAGCTTAGCCAATTATCCCTTGTGAGACTCAAACCCTGCACCTTGTGTTTGTAAGGCAAACACCTTAACCATTAGGCCACCCTCCCAACCCCTTTGGGATTTATGGAACCACATTTTCCCTCCTGTTTGACCCTTGGGATAGGGTCTAGAAGGAAGGGAGAAATGGACTCCGACAGCAGATAAGGCTTTCCCTTCCTGCTCGCACCTGGTCAAAGTCTCTTTTACCTGAGGTCCAAAAAGAGTTGAACCATCAAAGGGGATGTTGGTAAAGGAAGACTTAAAGGATTCTGTAAAGTTGCATAGACGCATCCAGGAATGTCTCCTAAGAGAGATCCCTGCTGCGGCTGCCCTGCTCGCTCCATCAGCTGCATAGGAAATCAGCCTCATGGAGGAGTTAGCAATAGAGGTAAGGGTGGAGAGCTGTGCAGATACCTTGTCAGTGGATCATGAAGCTCCTGAACCCTGAAGGGTATCTCCCAACTTCTTCAGGAGATTCCTTTGAAGTCTAGTAAAGTGAGACAGGTAATTCAGTGATCGTAAGGTAAATGCCGCTGAAGAAAAGGTACGCTTTCCATACCTACCCATCGTCCTAGACTCTTTATTAGCAGGATAGATATTAGAAGATGTCTCTAACAATGCTTTCTTTGTGGTCGCTGCTACCACCAAAGCATCCACAGGAACTCCCTTAGATAGAAAAGATTTGTCTTCCGGAGGGGTCATAAATTTATTTGGCCTCCTCGGAACAGGCTCCACTGTGTCCAGGGAGGCCCAAGCTTTCCGGGATATGACCCCTAAAAGTTGGTCATATGGTGGTGTCACCCAGGAGGTGGAAGGTCAGGAACATAAAGCCTCAAGGTACTCTGATTTGTCCTCAGTAGGGATAGAGGTCTTATAATCACCCCTCTGTCTAAGGATTTCAAGGATGTCCGCAAAGGAGACATTCTCAAAGGGGGAACTTGGGGACCCTTCTGACTCATCCAAATCAGTGTCTGAAGGGACAGACTCGGGTGAGTCAATGTGCTTCCTCTTACAAAGTCTCTTCCAAGGGACCTCCCCAGTGGATAACCTGGGGAGGTCTCGGAAGAGGGGACACCTTGGGGCTCTGGTTCCCTACGCTTAGGGGCCGGCGGGGGAAAAGAGGTTGCTACCGGCTGCTGGAGGGATATCGGGTCCAATGGCAGGGCTTTGGCACTGGAAAAAGCTTTCTCTATGGCTTCAAAAGCCTTACCACCCCGCTCTGAGGAAGACCTCCACTCCGAGGAAACAAAAGGTCGACTTCGAGCAGGAGGGACAGGTTCCGAAGTGGATGTGGGAGCTGAGCTCACACGATCCGAAGCACTGAGAGGGAGGGTCGGTTCTGAAGAAAAAACGGGGTGACTATCCCTTTCAGAGTTGACCCGAGAACGTCGGCTCCCAGACCCTTCGGCCCCAGACTGGGCCGATGAGGATAGAGTTATCAGTTCTGAGGAAGCAGGAAGAATTCTCGGAACCGAAGGCTCCAGCACTAAAGGACCCAAAGCATTAGATTCCGAGAGTGAAGCAGTCAGAGGAGGAGCAGTAGCCTGAAGATGGGACGGCTCTGAAGCCTTTGGGTCCAGTGGAGCTAATTTTAGCCAGTGCCGGGTCACAGAGCAGCCTCTTCACCACCCGCTCAACATCCTCATCTGAAAGTGTCCTGGAGGAACGGGTGGAGATAGATGGAGATCTCCTCCTTTCCAAAATGGGAGATCTCAAGGTTGGTGAAACCTGTTCCAAAACAGGTGAGTGTCTTGACATAGAAGGTTGTCTCGGCACTGAAGAAACAGACGGCACCAAGACAGAAGAAGCAGAATTGGAGCCAGAACTCTTCGGCTCTGTCGTTTTAGATTTCTTTTATGAGTTTTGGGAACTGTCTGATCATGTTCCAGCTGTTCCTGGAAGGAACTAGTCATATGGCCCCTGTCTATCAGTTTCCTTTCTACTGCTGAAAGCATGACAGAAAGTACAGGGTCCTTGTAAATGAGCCTCTCCAAGACAGTACACACAGCTGGTGTGACTGTCAGTCAGTGACATTTTTTGAGAACACTTGTTGCATTTTTTTAAAGCCAAAAGGGTGGTGTTCTTTATGTTCTCTGTCCTTATCTTCAGACATATTTCTACTAAGAAGAAAAAACAATACAACAACAAAAACAAACCAATAGTACAACTATATAAGGAGAAGAACATTTTTTTATATAGAAGAAGAAGGACTAGAACTCAGAGAGGAAAGCCCTCTAATTTAAACGGGCAACTACGGCCCTCTAACTAAAATGGGCTGTACAATCCTTAAGAAAAGTGGACAGGGGCGCAAACACTCACTACACTCACTCAGATAATAGGAAGAAAAGAAGTTATGTACTCACCATAACATTCCATGTGAGTTGTTCCATCTCACCTTCATTTGTCACTGATGGGTTCGGAGCCAATCCTTGGCTCTGACACGGCCAACTAGCAAGCTCAAAGATTTCCAGTAGCTCTAGACCTAGCCCCTTATCCCACAATGCACTGCTGAAATTACCTCAGATCTTGTTTGGTGTGTACCATATAGTGATACTATAACTATTCTGCCTAGGAATGAAGACACATTGAGAAACCAGGATGAAGACAGCCTCCAGGTCAAGTGCCAGCCAGGAGGGGGAAGTAGGGAGGGACATGAGAATGAAGGCGAGATGGAACAACTCAAATGGAACGTTATGGTGAGTACATAACTTCTTTATGTGAAGATGTTCAATCTCGCCGTTCATTCTTCATTGATGGATAGCGTCCCTAGCACCCTAACCCTGGGTGGCTCATGGAAGTACACTCTTCAGAACCGTAGAACCAAATGAAGCCCTGTCCCTGGAGGCCTTATCCACTTTGTAATGAGTTACAAAAGTGTGAGGTTTAGACCATGTGGCTGCAGCACAGATGTTGTCTAGAGGTAATTTGGCTGAGGTAGAAACTGCTCTGGTTGAATGAGCTTTCACCTTACTAGACAAGGGCATGTTATGACAAAAATAGGTGTAAGTGAAACAATCCGACAGCCACTTAGACAGAGTTGTTTTGGGGACTGGTTTACCTTTCCTGGCCTCAGAAAAGGACACAAAAAAGCTGATCTGATTTCCTGATCTCTTCTGTTCTGTCTATATAAAATCTAAGTTGTCTGTGAACATCAAGTTTGTGCAACATATATTCCAATTTGTTGGTGTGATTAGGGAAGAAAACAGACATCTCAATCACTTGATTGATGTTAATCTCTGAACATACTTTAGGCAAAAAGGATGGGTTTGTCCTGAGAGATACTCTGTCAGCATGAAAGACCATATAAGGAGGCTTGATGGATAGGGCTTGGAGCTCTGACACTCTGCGGGCTGAAGTGATGGCTACTAGGAAGATAGTTTTCCACAATAGAAATTTTAGTTCACAAGATGATGCAGGCTCAAAGGGAGGAAGAATGATGTGAGATAACATAAAATTCAAATTCCAGGGAGAATAAGGTGTCTTCACTGGAGGCCTCATGTGAAAGGAACCTTTTAGAAAAGCCTTAGACAATTGGTGAGCCATAACATTCAATCCATCAATCCCTAGATGGAAATTAGATATAGCAGCTAGCTGTACCCGCACCATAAAATTTCTGTCAAGAATTGTAAAATAGAAGACAATGGTGCTTGGTAAGGGTCAATGTTATGGGAGGAAGCCCAAATGGAAAATCTCTTCCACTTACTACGATACAACTTTCTAGTGGAAGGCTTATGGGAAGCCAACAAAATCTGACTAGTGTCATGGGAAAGATTATAAAGCCTGGCAATGCAGGGAATTGGAGCAGCCAAGTGGTTAGCTTCAGTGTCTGCAATGAAGGATGGAGATCCCCTGACAGATGTGTCAATAAGTCCGGAATTGGGTCCAGGATCCATGGGTCTTCCAGAATGTGATGGTAAAGAAACGGAAACCAAATCTGCCAAGGCCAATGAGGGGCTATAAAAATGATTGCCCGTCCCAGTGACTTTGCTTTCTGTAAAAATCTGGGTATCAGAGGAATTGGGGGAAATGCGTAGAGGAGACCCGGGGGCCAATCGTGGACAAGAGCATCCCTTGGGGACTGACCTGGCTGGGGAATCAGGGCAAAATAGTTTCTGCATTTGTTTTTGATATGACTGGCAAACAGGTCGCAGGAAGGCTGGCCCCATTTTCTGAAAATCCTGTCCGCAATCTCTTGTTTGAGGGACCATTCATGGGGCAATTTATTGCCCTGCTCAGTTTGTCCGCTATGACGTTGGATTTGCCCGGGATGTGCATTGCTAACAGAAAGCACTGGGATGACACTGCCATACTCTGAGGGTTTCTCGGCAAAGGGGGTAAGACTTGGTCCCGCCTTGCTTGTTCATGTGCCAGACCACTGACATGGTGTCTGTCTGTATTGCAATTGTCCCTAGAGGGAGAGAGTCCTGAAAGTATTGCAACGCTAGAAGTACTGCTTTCATCTCCAGGACACTGATATGCAGATGTGATTCTTGATCTGTCCATGTTCCTTGGGCAGTCTTTCCCTGAAAATGCCCCCCCCCCACCCTATCAGGGAAGCGTCCATGGTCACAGTGACAACTGGAGGGGGTAGCATGAAGGGACGTCCTATTGTGACATGAAGAGACGTCAACCACCACTGAAGATCCTTCTTGCAAGAATTCGTTATCAGGATTGTGTGAGTCATTGGAAGTTCTTGGTAAGACCATTTCAAGAATAGGAGCGACTGAAGAATCCTTATATGCATCCTTGCTAACGGGATTGCCAATATTGCTGCTGCCATCAATCCTAGTACTTTCAATACCTTAGCTGGTGCTCTGTTCTTTGATACCAAGGACGTGATGTGTTGGCGAAGAATACAAACCCTTTCTGGTGGAAGATGAAGAGTGGTGGTTAATGTGTCTAATTCTGTCCCTATAAAAACGATATACTGCGATGGCAACAAGGCAGACTTTTCGAAGTTGACTGTAATGCCTAGCCTATTACAGAGTGTCAGAGTAGTTTCTCTCACTTGAAGAAGTTGATGCCTGGTGGTGGAGGTAAGAAGCCAATCGTCCAAGTACGGAAACACCTGGAATCCTAGATGCCTCAGGTGAGCCGTGACTACTACCATGCACTTGGTGAACACTCTGGGGGCTGTAGTGAGACCAAAGGGCAGAGCTCGGAATTGATAATGATTGGCTCCCAGCTGGAAATGCAGGTGATCTCTGGATGGTCTGGCCATCTTTATGTCATAGTACGCATCCTTGAGATCGATCGAGCATATCCAATTGTCTTTCCCTAAAAAGGGAAGTATGGACTGTAGTGTGACCATTCGGAACTTCTCTTTTCTGACAAATTGGATAAGTCTGCTGAGATCCAAAATGGGTCTCCAGTCCCCTGTTTTCTTTGGAACCAAAAAGAATCTTGAGTAAGTTCCAAATCCTGTCTGGTCTGCCGGGACTGGCTAGATGACTCTTTTTTCTAGCAATTGTCGTACCTCTAATGTTGCTTGTTCTCTGTGACTGGGTGGAACGTCCGGAAATTTTGACGGGATGGGGCTGGGTGGAGAACGGTATGAAATACCCTCTGGAAATGATACTTTGTACCCAATTGTTGTTTGCTATATCTAGCCAGACTTCTGGGTACAATGACAAGTGACCCCCGAATGTCTCTAGAGTAGGACAGCCGGGCCTCCCTTCAGGACTGCTGGTAGGACTGACCAGAGAAGTGATATCTGTCACCCTGGTGTTGCGGACCCCCTCTGCAGTGAGGGCGGCGTCTTCCATTGTAACCCTCTCCAATGCCGCTGGAGGGGGGCTCTCCAGGTGTGTCTTGAAAGGCTCCTTGGGGTTTCTGGAACCACATCTTTCCTCCCCTCTGACCTTTAGGATAGGGTCGAGTGGGGGTGAAAAAATGAACTCCGATGGCAGACAGAGTCTTTCCTTCTTGTTCATACCTGGTCAAAGTCTCCTTCACCTTTGGCCCAAACAAGGATGAGCCATCAAACAGAGTATTTGTAAAGGAAGACTTGAAGGGTTCCGCAAAGGAACAGAGTCGCATCCAGGCATGCCTACGAAGAGCAATTCCTGTACCTGCAGCTCTACTTGAACCATCAGCTGCGTAAGATACAAGACACATGGACGAGTTAACTATTGAATTGAGGGTAGCAACTTTGTCGGATACACTCTTAGCTACAGCACCCTGAAGAGTATCTCCCAACCCTTTAAGGAGATCTCCCTGCAGTCTGGTAAAATGGGTCAAGTAGTTCAGTGATCTGAGTGAGAAAGTCCCTGAACTAAACATGCGTTTCCCATATCTATCCATGATCCTGGATTCTCTGTTAGAAGGATGGATAGATGAGGAAGTCTCAGACATTTCCTTTTTGGTGGCTGCCGCTACCACCATGGCATCAACAGGGACTCCCCTTGGTCAAAAAGGACTTATCTACGGGGGAAGAAATATACTTACTAGGCCTCCTAGGGACAGGTTCCATAGATTCTGGTGACTCCCACGCCCTACGAGAGACCAGATCCATAAGCTCATTGTAGGGCGGAGACACCCAAGAGGTGGAAGGTTGAGACTCGGACGCCTTCAGGAGAACCGACTTGTCCTCAGTAGGGCTCTTGGACTGCCAATCCCCCCTCTGCCTAAGAATTTCAAGAATCTCTGCAAAGGAGATGGCCTCAGAGGGGGATCTAGGGGACCCTTCTGATTCACCCAAGTCGGTATCTGATGTTAGAGACTCCTGTGGGGAGTCCAAATGCCTCCTCTTGCATAATCTCTTCCTGGGAACTTCTTCAGGGGGATCCCCTGGAGTGGTATCAGAAGAGCAGGGAGCACCATGAGGGGCTACCTGAGGCTCTGGGTCTCTATGCTTGGGATGACCCGAGGAAACAGAAACTGACACAGGCACTTTAGGGGAGGAAGAGGCCAGACCTGGAGATGAGGAAGTCTTAGGAGACAACACTCGCCTTATGGCTTCGAATGCACCACAGCTCCAATGAGAAGGAGTCAACGGATCATGAGGAGCCACGATCCCCTCTCGCACCGAAGCCGTGGGCTCTGAGCCTGAGGTAGGAGCCGAGCTCACCCGAGCTGAAGCCCCGAGAGGAAGAGTCAGCACCAAGTCCATGCAACTATCCTCCCTGGACCCGACCAGAGAGTGTCAGCTCCTAGAGTCCCCAGTCGGCGCTGAGGACATCCGAGCAGATGGAGCCAATGACACTGGAACAGGTGTCGGCTCCAAGGGATACACAATCATCAGTTCGGCCTCCTCTGGCTCCGAAGGTCCGGTATGGCTCGGAGGAGGAGCAGACAATTTAGGAGTAATGGTCTTCGGCTCCATTGGTTGGGTCTTAGCTGACAGCAATTTAGCTAGGCCTGCTGCCTTTAAGAGCTTCTGAACCAGCCTGTCCATATCCAGAACGGACAGGCTGACCGAAGACCTGGAGGAGTGAATAGATGGCGCCGATTGGAGAAGTGGAGAGGTGTCTGAAAAGTAGTGTCCCGGGTCTGAAAAGAACAGACTGTCAGCTCTGAAGACAGTGGAGCCGAAGTCACAACACTTTCCAACTTTTTTCCTTTTTTGTCCTGGATTCTGAGGAAGATTTGGATGATTTGCTGGCCCCATCCTGGTCAGACAATGCCTCTGTGAAAGGGTGTTTAATAATACCCCTGTCAACTAACTTCCTCTTCCTTTCTGCAAGCACTCCAGTGGAAAAAGAGTGGCAGATACTACATGCCTCCTGCAGGTGCACCTCACCCAAACAGTACACACACTACACATGGGCATCCGTAACGGACATCTTTTGTCCGCAGTCTGGGCACTTCTTGAACCCAGACTTAGGATGCTTTTCCCTTTCTTCAGAGATAGCAACTAACTTCCTGAAAAAAAATCATAAGATCAAAAAACAACACTATTTAACTATATAAAAATAGTTTAACTCAGAAATGAGTAATCTAATAATAATATTCAAACAGCCCAAAAGGGGCAACTCTAATATATCTAAAGGCTATATACAATTCACTACAAACAGCAATGCAAAAAGACAGCACAAAAGCCCAAAAAGGCAACTAGTAACAAGAGTAAGAAAAGTCCCAAGGCCAACAGGCCGAAGGCAAGCACTAGAGATTTACTGGGAAAAGGGGAAAAAACAGAAGAATCTGCTAAACTAGGTAATACTATGTAAATATAATAGTAGAAAGATATAAAAATGCAATGGAAAAACTTTCTGAAAGTTGAAAATTCCCACAATAGTCTCGAGCAATGCTGGAAATCAAGAGATCCATGCCACTGCAAACTAGATTTGAGGTAATTCCAGCAGTGCATTGTGGGATAAGGGGCTAGGTCTCGAGCTACTGGAAAACTTTGAGCTTGCTAGTCGGCCGTGTCGGAGCCGAGGATCAGCTCTGAGCCCATCAGTGAAGAATGAATGGTGAGATTGAACAACTTCACATCACTAGTTAATAGAAAATGTGAAGAAATATGGTGAAAAATATCGAAAATTATCGAAAATATTTTACTTAGCCAACGAGCCAGTAAGAAGACAACCTTGAGGCTTTCGCGGCAAATGAGATCTGGGGAATTGTCATGATGCACCATTGGATAGGGGATAGCCTTGCGCCAGTAAAAGCTCTCGAGCTTTAGTATCAGCCTCGGCTCCGAACCCCATCCAGCAAGAATTATGGCGAGATAGGACTACATAACATCAGTATTTTTGTTACTTCTCTGCACCTGGATAAAGAGACAAGAAACCTCCATTACGGAGGGTACACATTAGACTAAGAATCTACTGAAAGAAGATATATGATAATAGGTAACAAATCAAGGCCTCAGTACTCTTCACTAATTGCTTGAAGACAGCCAGAACCCAAGACAAGTTTCTCTTTCTGAAAATTCCATATTGTGTACACATTAATAAACGTCTTCTTGATGGATATCTAAATTTGTTTCACATCTAGCCATTTCCTGAAATGACTAAAATTTATACCGACAGTGAGGAAAAGGAGATAATCACATTTCTTGGATATACTAGGACTGGTTCATAGGAAGTTACCAAGCTTACAGTCCGGAGGACCATTGAGGAGCCCAGCCCAAATTCCCAGTTGCCCCAAAGGACTATTTGGTAAAGTCACTTGCTCAAGGTCACACAACAGGCAAATGAGCGCTGAGAGAATCAAACCCTGTACCACAGGAACTACAACTCACAGTCTTAACCATCTACACCAACTGCCAAATTAAACTATACTATCCCAGATGGGACTCGACCCCACAATCCCTAGCTTAGGAGGCTAATGCCTTTTCCATTAGGCCACTGAGGCCTGATAACATTATTAAATAACATTAAATGATCTTATAAACTCTACAAACTTCTGATCTCCCAACCCATCACATTCCATGTACTCCACATAACAACTACATTATTGGTAATGGTCATACTGGACTGGACCCTACCCTGCTTCAGTCAAGCTTAAATCCATACTCTTAAAAATTTCCTCCAGACATACATTCCTATATTATCCAGGCAAGTTTGAACTAACTTCAGCGGCTGAAAAACTTCAGTCTTGACCATCAATTGACAGGGCAGTTTACTTTATTGACTCATGCAGGGATATGAAGAAAAAATCAATAAAGCCTCTGCTTCCTTACTCCCTATAATCTGCCTGATTACTCACCCTATAAACTCCTATCTTATGCTGTCATCAGTGACAATATTCTTGTTGTCCAACACCATTGAAAGGTTGTCTCTCCTTACAAGTTCCCCTTCATCACCTCTTACAATTGCTCTACCTTCAGAATTCATATCAGCAGGTCACGATTAGTCTTTCACTAGTACTCCTCTCTTCCTCCTGTACAAGCACGATACTTTCATCATGCATACTTTGCTTCAGATGACCTAGATAAGTTGAACCATTTTTATGCACCTTATCTATGAAGGCAGCTTCTCCCTAACATAATATTTTGGGGATGGATATACCATTGTACCTGAACTTAAAATAAAAATCACCCTCTCAGAAGCTTTCTTTATTACTCTCTTGCATCTGCTGTCAAAGTACCTGCGTATTATTCAAGTGGAGATCACCATACTCACCCACAGCTTTCTTCTTATCTCTCTTTCTCACTGTAGCACTCTCCCTACCTACTGACTGTCCTAATCTATCTCCATACCCTAGCTGGCTTATAGATGAGAATTCAGTACTAGTTTGAGAAGATCTAGCAATTAGTTACCATCTACGGTTTCAGGACTTGCTTCAAGCACATCCCTTAATCTGCAATCTTCTTACCCACATTTCAGTATTTTATTAAAATCACATATCTCACCCGTAAAAGTATCAAGTTCCAGTTTCAAGCTAACTATTGAGTCTAAATTACATATGCCTTCTACCACTGGATTTTTTATCACCTCTAACATTTCAACAGATGGTCTAAAAAGCATATTAAAGTTTTCCCTTTTTACCTTACTGTCCTCTGTACTATCTAGACATTCCAAACTACCTAATAAGGACAGCAGACTACAAAAGGTTCCAAAGAGATAATATTTTAAATATGACAGCTGAGGTTATTTTCATGCACTCCTTGAAATGTATTACAAACATTGTATGACAGTAAGGACACCAAACAGTTTGTGTAGTGAAATTACTAAATCATCCCATGTAGAACAGGGTTTTGTTTATAGACTCATTACATCCTGGCTACCATTAAGCTATCCCTTGTTTAATGGTTTCCATCTATTGTCAACCTCCAATTTTTGAGTACAGACACTGGAGGGAGAGACATCAGCACTAGAAATACTCTACCAACTGCTTTTGCCCACATCTTTCTCTGTACCCTATTTACTAATTTGCCCAAAGCCCTTAGCTTCTCTGAGGTCTCTGCAACTGTTCTTTGTATTTATCACTCTGTTGGAGCTGCCACTACTTATCTATCTGTCTATCTATTTAATTATTTCAAAGTATTTTGCCATTATGTCACTAATACCATATGGAATCTATCACAGCATTCTGTAGTATCTGATATTGTAATGGATCAGATCTATTTTTCAGGATGAAACCTGTGAGAATTTTATTTTTCCTTCTTCAAACTACCTGCTTACTTACTTTTTCTTTTAACTTTAGCTAATGTTCTGAAATGAATAGCCAATAAAAATGTAGAGCTATGCAGCCATAAATATTACAACTGCAGATTAGGGCTTACAATTATTTAGTCAAATAATCATATTGAATACATAGATAAAACAGCCCATGGTGAACTTCATGGCACACTACTGTCCACATGAATAAAACAGTCACTGCTATCCATTTGACTAAGTGAAGAAAAAACAAAAAAACAAGTCTTTCAGGACATCAGACTAAGTTGTATGCTAAAAGACATCAATACTGAGTCCAAAATCATCAAGTTCAATTGTAAATGACTTCAAAAACAAAAGCTGTTATATTCATTGCCTATAAAGAAGATCAAAGACTAAAAATAACAGTGATATATCTATAGTTTCTGAACCACACAAAGTTCTCAGTTTTCACAAGCATACACAACTTTACAAGGCTCCCTTGTTGCAGATTTAAGACAATTTAATATGTCCATCAGTGATCAATCACAAAACGGTTACTTTGTGTCTCTGCTCTTGTGAGTATCAATGTTTACTGCTCAATTAATTCAGAGAAGAAAAAAGTATATAACAACCTTCCGAGACAGTCTCCCATTGACATCTGCTGGCCATCATGAATAAGACATCAAAATTTGTTGACTAACCCATACAAACAGCCTACTACCAGACACTTGTCTGCTCATTTTGAGTAGTACCTTATCAACTTTTCTATTTCTGCCTGGACTGATGAATTTTTTAAGTTTTGTTGCACACAGTTTACTGTTATCCTTTTCACTCAAACAGTATTCCGACTTCTTGCTTTTAACTCAGAAGTGCAACACACAGACTCATGTCACTTACTGCAACATCTTATATGTCTCTTAGCTTCTTGCTTCCCCCAAAATGAAGATAAAACTATGGCTTCAGTCCAAGAAAAGTGCCATTATTGTAGATTGCTTACAGGCATCAGGGAGGTCAAAATAAGATACACCATGGAAAAAGAAGTAAACCAGCAAAAGGAAGGAAAATTAAAGCACCAACATCCAGAGTGAGCAGACAAATTCAGGAATCAAATAAATAAATGAAAGTTATGTACTTATGATAATGATATATCAGTGTTACCTGATTTTAATCCAGTTCAACATATGGGTTGTAGGATCCAATTGGATCTGACCTTGACACCATCTCTGAATCTTCATGGATCCAGGGCTCTGACTCTTCTCCTACCCATAATTCCCTGCACTCTGCCCTTGTACCTCAGATCGAGTTTGTACCTACCAAATATAAACTTGGAGGAATAAATACCTATAAAAAGGCTGTTTGCTAACCTAATGAAGAAACCTAGATGAGAGGATCACAGTCTGATAGGACTGTATACAGAGAGAGTTCACGTGAGCTCCATCTGCTCACCAGAAGCCAACAATAGATGAGAATTTGGAAGGGGGTAGGAGGGTAGGAGGTTGAAACAGATGAACATCAGACAACATGGATCTATTGTTATGGTAAGTACATAACTTTTGTATCTGATGTCTGTTTTCATCCAGTTCAGCATATGGGACAGATTCCCAAGCTGTTTTTCAATGGGTAGTATCAATGAAGAACATTCCTGAAAATGGTGGAACCAAAGCAGGAATGTGACCTAGACTGTACATCCAGTTTATAATAAGACACAAAGTTATGACCTGTTGACCAAGTTGCAGTTTCACAAATGTCATCAATAAGAAGTCTTTTCACAGAGGCTGTTGAAGTAGCTATTGCTCTTGAGTAATGATCTTTGTGTTTCATATGTAAGGGTAAGTCCTTACTTATGCATACAAAGAAAATATAATCTGACACCCATCTTGAAAGAGTAACCTTAGAAAGAGCTTTTAGAATGTACAGTGAACAGATTTCCTGAGGTGTTTCATTCTATAGAGATAAAAATCTAAGTTGATGATTAAATTATATGTAGAGCATATTCACCTTTGTTGGCGAATCTGGGAAAAACACTGGTAGACTGATGGGCTGATTTAAATTTGCTTCAGATTCCAACTTAGGAGGAAAGGATACATTAGTGTCCTTAAAGAAACTCTGTCCTTGTGGAAAATTAGGTAAGGGGGTTTGCAAGAAAGGACCTATAACTATGCAATTTGTCTGGCCAATGTAACTGTGAAGGCTATCAGGCTAGCTAGATAGAATTTTGTAGATAATTCTATGCCATTGTAAATATTAATAGAATACACAGGCTTATTTTACAAATGTAAAGAAAACTAAATGTAAGAAAACTGTGCTATATGCTGAACTTCAAAAATGTAACCACAGTGCACCCTGCTGGAAGAAAGCTGTTAAGTAAAGAATTACAACTGTGTTTGATCTCAAGCTCGGAGAAATGATGTCTGGACTAGCAAACTATTTCTATTGTTATTAAGACAGAGATAATTACTAGATTTTACATGTAAAAGTGTCTTTTATTGCTGTGGCTTCCTGGCCAGGTGCAGCTTACAGAGAAATGTAAATTCTGAGTTTCTGTTAGCTTGGGAACTAAAGGAGAAGTGATAAAAATGATGTAATGTGAAATGACTCAGCAGTACTGTGTATCATCAATTTAAGTCTTTCTCAGAGAGAAAGATTTGAGCATTTTGGATTTTCTCTGAAGCTGACAACAACTCACCAGCACTTTGCCTTGTAAGTACAGTTATTTAGGACATAGTTTCTCTTAGAGTTAGATAGAAATTTAGCCAGATAAGTCTAGCTGTTTTCTATATTTATGTCAGACTATCTTACAATATTGTTTTAAAGTTCCTGTGATTTCTGAACTCTTGATTAGCACTGTGTTGAATTGATTAGATTTGTCTTCTGTTTTTATTATTTATTATTAAATATTTTTAAACCTTTCAACTGTGGCTGTTTTGTGTAGAGACAATTTAAGCTCTAGAGTCCTTGCATGTATTTGGTGATACTGTCCAAGCCACTCCAACAGTCTTGCTGCTCAGTCACACTTACTATTTGGACAATGGTAACATTGCACAGTGAAACTGGTCACCCTTTGGGAAGGGCCTTATAGTAGCTGATATTAGAGGTTGGTGGCAGTCGGTACTACCTTATAGTCTGGGCAGAAAGGGAGCATAGCTGGAGAACCTATGCCAGTCTTCCCCAGGAGTGTCTGTATCTAAATCAAATCTTAAAGTGTGTGCGTGTGTGTGTGTGTGTGTGTGTGTGTGTGTGTGTGTGTGTGTGTGTGTGTGTGTGTGTGTGTGTGTGTGTCTCAGCTACTTGGGGAGAGACATGAAGCACTGGTTGGACAGAGAGGGTGCTGGACGTTTTGGCTTGACCACTAGGATGAGATCTGACCCCTATAGCTGTGCCAGTGGGGAGTCTTACTGGGGATCTGGAGAGAAAGGAAGAAACCAGCCCCAGACTGACTGTGATCTTTGTGTGCTCTTAAGGGAAATTGTACTTTACTGTGTGTGTACTTGTTATCCTTCCCAAGGTGCACGCCCCTCACTGGTGCTAGTGGTGAGGATTGAGGATTCTTGATTACTGGGCCAGTGCATGGGCATCACATATTAATTGGTTGGCAGTGGTGGGATATCCACACCATATATTAATTGTTTGGCACTGGTGGGATATCCACATCAAATATTAATTGTTTGATAGTGGTGAGTTAGCCACATCACATACTAATTGGCTTGTAGTGGTGTGGCTAGTGAATTCATAGGTTCATAGGTTAGGTTCATAGGTTAGTACTAGGCTAACTGCCCTTGCGAGCCATTTTAAGCCTAGCCAATTATCCCCTGTGAGATTCAAACCCTGTACCTTGTGTTTGTAAGGCAAACACCTTAACCATTAGGCCATCCTCCCAACCCCAATTCCTGCAGCTTGTGTACAGTGATTACTGAAGGTGTTTTTGTACACTAAATCAGCCATGCGGTGAATATTCAGAGTTCAGATCACAATTGTTTTATTTCTATTGTTAGCTTAGTTAGTCAGGGAGAGCAGGCGAGCATGTCAGCAGAGGAGTATGGTAAGCTAGCAAGGAGCCAGTTGGCTGAGATGTGCCAGGCTAACGGACTGGTGCATGAAAACCTGACTAAAGCAGACATGATTGCAGCTTTGGTCACAGCTGCATCAGAGAATAGCAACCAGGAGGACGATCAGACTAGCCATGGAAATGTACAACACTCAGAGAATGGAAAGCTCAACCTTTCTGCAGAGGACTTAAAAAATCCATCTGGAGCTAAAGAGACTTGAGTTGGAGGCCAGGCATTTGGAAACAGAAGCAGCAGAGAGACTGAGATGTCTACAGGCTGAGGAGAATGAGAAACTGCTATGCCTGGAAGCTGAGGAGAAGGAGAGGCAGTGGCAACACGAAAAAGAGATGCTGACTCTTCGCCAGAGTCATGGAGGCAATGGGGAAGGGAGTAACCGGACCTCAGAAGCACAAAAGGTCAGTAAATTTCTTCCGCAGTTTACAGAGGGGGGATAATTTTGATAGTTTCATTCATATGTTTGAGAGGGTATGTAAACAGTATGATGTTGACCAAAGGCTCTGGGTACTGTTCCTGACCCCCTTACTCCATGGTAAAGCTGTAACTGTGCTATCTAAATTATCTGAGCATGATTTTTTTTTATTATACTGCTGTTAGGAATTGTTTGCTAGAATTTTTTAAGCTAACACCTGAAGCTTATAGGAAAAAGTTTTGTGAGCATAGACGCAAGGCAGATGAAAGTGTGTGTGAATACATTGCTGAACTAAGCACTTATTTTCATACGTGGGTGAATGGATGTCAGGTCACCACTTCTGAAGAGCTGGCAGACCTTTTGGTGAGTGAACAAGCCATTAGCACTTTGCCTGAGGATATAAAGATCTGGTTAGTTGACAGACAATGTGCTACTTCAGATGAGTTGGGGAAGAAGGGAGACCTATACCTAGCAAGCAGGGCATCACTGCACAGAAAAGGGACACCCAGTGCTACTCATGTGTCTAAGGAACTCATGGTGAGCAGCCCAGACTGCCTCGACAGAATATGCCAGTAGCAAGGGAAGCCACTAGTCCAGGTACACATCCAGGACCTATGGGTAAATGTTTTGAATGCAACCAGTGGGGCAATGTGGCATACAGATGTCCATGGAGGCATGGTGGGGAACAAAAGGTGAGGGAGCCAGTAGGTGTGGAGGACAAAATGCCAACAGTAAGTTGTCTTGAGACAACCAGGGTACCATACTACCACCAGGGGTTATATCCTATCATAGTGAATGGCAAAGAGACCATTGCTAAGAGAGACACAGCCTCTGACATAACCATTGTAAAGCCTGCAATGATTACAGAGGAGCACTACTTGCCTGGGCAGTCTACTCCAGTCAGAGCTTTAGGAGGGACCCCATTCCAAATACCTTTGGCTAGGGTTCAACATGCCTGGGAGGGTGGAAAAGGAAGTCAGCAAGTAGATGTGTTTGAGGATATCCCTGCAGATGTCCTGACAGTGAATGATTTTGATAATGCAGTACCATGTGCTCATTCAGTTACATGGATTCAGGCTTGGAGACAAACATGTGGGTCTGGTAGCCTGGGGAGACCCAGTCAGACTGCATACTTGCAACCAGGACTGGTGAGGTGGTTACATCAGGGAGGGTAGCAGTGATACTGGAGGTGAGCCACAGCTGCTTCTTGGTACTGATGTACCATTGGACATGGTGACTGCAAGGGCAGAGGTGAGTAGTAGCACCCTGTCTGACAATGAGGCACCGCTGTCAGAGGATACCAGACTTCCTGTGGAAGGGGAGCTGGGAAGGTTTACAAAGACAGAGCTGAGACAGGCTCAGCTCTCAGATCCTACATTACAAGGCCTGACAGAGGTAGCTATGAGGTGCCTGATTCTCAAGGGAAGGGGGATTCTGTATACTGGGACAAATGGTTAATGTATAGAGAGTGGACCCCTGAGAGAGGGCTAGAAGGTGAGAGAATAATGCAGTTGGTAGTGCCTAGAGCCTACCATCTGGCACTTCTAGCCATAGCCCATGATATTCCCTTTGCAGGTCATACGGGCATAAAACGTACAAAGAGATGTATTATGCAGAACTTCTATTGGTCTGGAATTTCTAGAGGTGTAACAGGGTACTGCAGGACCTGTGAGCAGTGCCAAATGGTAGGCAAGGCAGAAGACAAGGTGAGAGCTCCGTTGATGCCTTTGCCTGTGATTGAGGAGCCATTTCGGAGAGTAGCTATGGATATTGTGGGGCCTCTGAGTACCCCAAGTTCCACAGGGAAAAAGGATATCCTACTGGTAGTAGATCATGCTACAAGATACCCTGAGGCAGTGGCTTTGTCCTCCAGTGAATCGGAAAAGGTGGCAAATGCTTTGTTAGAGGTTTTCAGCAGGGTAGGTTTCCCAAAAGAAATACTGACTGATTGACAGAGGTGCCAATTTCATGTCAGACCTGCTGGCTTGTCTATGGAAGTACTGTGGTGTGAAGCACCTGAAGACCACCCCCTATCATCCCCAGACTAATGGTCTTGTTGAGAGGTTAAACTCTACAATCAAGTCCAGGCTATGTCTGTTTGCAGACCAGTTTAAGAAGGAGTAGGACAAATTTCTGCCCCATATGTTGTTTGCTTACAGAAAGGCTCCCCAGGAATCCATGGGTTTTTCACCCTTTGAGTTACTGTACAGGCATTTGATGAGAGGACCTCTAGATTTAATTCGAGATGAGTTCATAGGTTCATAGGTAGGTACTAAGTTATATGCCTGAGGGCATTTATAAGCCTAGCCAGAGTGTGTCGGCTTTCGCTGCCCCAATGATTAATTAACTGATCCTCTGTCAAGCAGAGCAAATGAAGTGATCCCAGGGGTGTATTTTCTGTTACCCATCCACTCGTCAACGTTTCTTTTGAACAGTGTTAGTGAGGGGCTCTGACTGATGTAATCTGGAATTCTGTTCCAAAGCATGAGAGTCTCTGTGACAGGAATCTATCCCTCCAGCATGTTCTATTTATTGTTGTGGTAAGATTTAGCTCACTACAGCGCATGGCTCGCAGTGACTTGGATTTCTTTAGGTGGAGCATGTCCATCAATTCTGAGTTGGACATGGCTTTGTAAGTCAGGCAGAGATCACCTCTGAGTAAGCGATATGCCACTGACTACAGCTGGAGTTTTTTCAGTCGGGCTGCATAGGACATATGTTTGAGGCCAGTAATCCTCTTGGTGAGGTACTTTTGTGGTCTTTCCAGCAGTTGGAAGTGTCTTGTGAGGTACATCCCAAATGGGACATTGTACTTTATGATGGGTCTAATGAGTGACGAGTAGAGGGGCACTATAACCTCTTTATTTATAGATGCAAACCCTTTAGTAATTAGATGGGCCACATAGAAGGATTTCCTAACTACTTAGGCAATATGATTGTCAAAGGAGAGATTACTATCTACCTGGGTCCCCAGATCTCTTATTACCTCTTCTGTATTAAGGGGGCTGCCACCTATGTGGTAATATGTGGGTGTTTTGTTTTTCCCAAACGGGATGACTATGCATTTTTTGGCATTTAGCTTGAGGCCATGACTTTGACACCAGGTGTCCGTCTCAGTAAGGTCCTTTTGGAGGATGTCCATGTCAGCTGGAGATTCAATTATGGCTCCCAGTTTGCAGTCATTAGCCAACTTGGTTATGCCAGTACTTCTGAGAAGTATATGCAGAACAGTAGGGGTCCCAGGACCGAGCCTTGCGGGACACCATTTGTGACTGGTTTAGAGTCGGACCTGGAGCCCGCTATTCTTACCATGTGAGTTCTGTCTGTAGTTGGCAACCCATCTCGTGACGTAGGGGTTTATGTTCAGGCTGGTGAGTTTTTCTGTAATACCCGAGTGGGGAATGGTGTTGAAAGCCTTGGCGAGGTCAAGGTAGGCTGTGTGAATCACCTTTCCCCTCCTCTGGCTTGGTTGGTGACTGTCTCAGAAGGGGGTGTGTGAATCTCAGAAGGAGTCTGGGAAACTCATGGGCTTGGCCCAGGAGAACCTGGCAGAAGCCCAACAACAAAAAAAAGTATGGTATGACAGGAATGCTCAAGCTAGAGAGTATGCTGTAGGGCAGCAGGTAATGGTTCTCATTCCTGTCAGACAAAACAAACTGTAAGCGGCCTGGGAGGGAACCTACAAAGCAGTAAGGAAGGTCAGTAATATTAAGTACATGGTAGAACTGCTAGGCAGGAGGCAGGGGCACAAATTGTACCAAGTTAACATGATGAAACCTTACCATGATAGGGGAGGCCCTTGTGCTGAGTATTTGCAGTGGATTGCAGGAGGAGTCTGAGGGAGATCTAGTAAAGTATACAGTTGTGTACCTACCATAAATGTAGATGTTCGAGTGTATTCACTGTTGCAGTCATTACACTTGGGTTATCCTGCTGGCAGGCTACCCGCAGTCAGCCTGAATTCCAAAGTCCTGGTCCGGCATCGGTTGCTGTCGCCTCTTCCCTGACGTCAGTGCGCCAGGGGTATAAAAGATGCAGCCAACGCCATTTTCTTCAGTTTTTCTTGCCCCAGATGTCAGGTGCCCCCAAAGGGGTAGGCTAAAAAACATAGCTTATAAAAGCATGCACTAAAATAAACAATGCCTTCATCTACAAGCAAATACACCACATAGGTTGTATAGAATAGAGAAGTACAGATAAGTCCCAGCAAAGAAAGGGGGATGGTGGATGGGTAACCTGGACTGCAACAGTGAATACACTCGAACATCTACATTTATGGTAGGTACACAACTCTACTATGTTCATCGTGTTTCACTGTTGCAGTCATTACACCTGGGTTGAATCCCAAAGCTGAGGTTGGGCGGTTGGGTCTAAATGGAATTAGGAGTGGCTATAAGGCCCTGCAGAACTGCAGTGGCAAAGCCTGCTCTGGATTTAGAGTAAAGAGGTAAGTGGTAGTGCTTAGTAAAAGTGTGCACTGAAGTTCAAGTTGCAACTTCCAAAATATCCTTGGTTGGTACTCCTCTGAGGAAGGCTGCTGAGGTGGCTGCTGCCCTGGTAGAATGTGGTCTAATGCCCTTAGGCACTGATTTGCCATGTGACTAGCAGAAACGAATGCAGTGTCCTATCCATTTTGAAATAGTCTGCTTTGAGATAGACTTTCCTTGTGATCCTGCAGCATATGCCACTAAAAGTTGCTCAGTCTTTCTGAAAGCTTTACTTTTGTCCAGGTAGAAGCGTAGCTGTCTGTGTATGTCCAAAGAATGCAGAAGTCTCTCCCATTTATTCTGTGGGTTTGGGTAAAAAGTAGGCAAATGAATGGTTTGGTTAAGAGCCACACTGGACACTACCTTAGGCATATATGTTGGGTTTGTCCTTAGAGAAACCCTGTCCGGATGGAAGATAATAAAAGGTTCCACAGCCATTAATACCTGTAATTCTGAGACTCTTCTTGCTGAAGTTATTGCTAGGAGCAGAGCTGTTTTCCGTGATCAGAATTTTATCTCAGCTGTATTGGCTGGCTCAAAAGGAGGCAGTGTGAGTTTTTCCAAGACAAAATTGAGGTCCCATACAGGCATTGGTGCTCTCCTTGGAGGTCTTTCAGCCCCCCTGAGGTACTGTCTAAGCAATGGATGTGAAAAAAATAGGTGGATCCGTATTGTAATGTGCTGAAATGGCAGAGGCATGGATCTTAATTGATGAGAAGGACAGGCCTTTGTCCAGCATCTCAGTTAAATATTGTAAAATCTGAGGAATATTTGGAACAAGCATGTCAATTAGCTGTGCCTGGTTGCAAGCGCAGAATCTCTTCCATTTTTCTGCATAAGATTTTCTGGTGCTGGGCCTCCTGGCCTCCAAAATAACATCCATAACCGCTTTTGAGAGAGGTGTATTCTGAATGGTTACACTATCCACCATGCAGCTAGATTTAGGGTCCTGAGTTGGCTGTGCAGGATCTGACTGTTTTGTTGGGTCAGTAAATGAAGAATTTGAGGCAATGTCCAGGCTGGGCCTTGAGACATGCTCCTTAGGATTGGGTACCAGTGTTGGCGTGGCCAATCCGGGGCAATCAGTATCATTTGTGGCTTCTCTTGTCTGACCTTTAGGAGTACCTTGGGGAGGAGAGGTAGTGGAGGAAAGGCATATACTGTAAGGTTGTTCCAGCTGAATGACAAGGCATCCACTTTCCATGCTCGTTAGTGATAAGTCCTTGTGCAGAATCTCTGAAGTTGGCAGTTGTGAGGAGAGGCAAAAAGATCTATGTCTGGGCATCCCCATTTCCTTGTTATCATGTTGAAGATATGTGGATCTTGTTTCCACTCGTGAGGATCCATGAGGTTTCTGCTTAGTTCATCTGCCAGAGCATTTGATTTCCTGGCAGGAATTGTGCTTGCAGGTGTACTTGCTAAGTCAATGCTGTGTTCCACAAAATTATGGCTTGTCTGCAGAGGAGGTAGGAATGTGTGCCCCCCTGCTTGTTTATGTACCACATGACTGTGGTGCTGTCCGTCTTTATCAGCAGCTGTCCCGGACGAAGTAGATCCTTGAAGGCTGTCAAGGCATTTTGTACAGCTAGCATCTCTTTTTGATTGATGTGAAGATGCCTTTGGCTTGCGGGCCATGTGCTATGAATACATTTTCCTGCCATGTGGGCCCCCCAGGCATAATCTGATGCATCTGTTGTTATTGTTTGCCTGGCTGTGGGTAAAGTGAATGGCTGTCCCTTGTTGTGGTGACAGGCCTGTGCCCACCATCGAAACTCCTGTTGCAGGCAGGGAATGAGTGAAATTAATGATTCCAGGCTGTGGCAATGCTGAATCCAAACAATTTTTAGATACCATTGTAGTTTCCTCATATGCAGTTTTGCATATGGAATTAGCAGAATGCAGGATGCCATGTAGCCCAGAGCCTGCAGAATTTTTCTTGCAGATAAATGGGTCTTTGTTGCCATGCTTTCAAAGTAAGAAATCAGTTGCCTTTGTTTGTCAGGCGTGAGATAAGCCATCTGGAAGTTGTATTTAAGCTTGCACCCAGGAATATTATCTCTTGAGAGGGTACTAGTTTTGATTTCTTTTCGTTTACTGTGTACCCTAGGCAAATTAGTAATCTTTTTACAAACGCCAGATGCTTTTGTAGAATGCCTTTGTTCTCTGCTTGAATAAGACAGTCGTCCAAGTAGGGATATATCTGAATTCCTCTTTGTCTGCAGAATGCAATTACTTGTGCCAGGCATTTTGTGAAGACCCTGGGTGCAGTAGATAAGCCAAAGGGCAGTACAGAGAGTTGGTAGTGCATTGAGCCAGCTATGAATCTGAGGTATCTTCTGCAAGATTGTCTGATTTGGACATGCAGGTATGCCTCTTTGAGGTCCAAAGTTACAAGCCAAGCTTTCTTGCCCAGCATGGGCAGAAGCTGCTGCAGAGTCAACATTTTGAATTTCGGAACGTCCAGAAAAGTATTTAAAATAGACAGGTCCAGAACTGGTCTCCAAGCTTTGTCCTTTCTTGGTACTAAGAAAAGTCTTGAGTAAAATCCTTGTCCCTGCTCTTGTTGTGGCACTGGCTGAATAGCCCTCATGTCCATGAGAGACGAAACTTGTTTTTGTGCCTCTGCCCATTGATTGTGTGGCAGGTCTGGCATACCTTTTGCCTTTGGAAGGGTGTGAAAGTGAAACCTGTAGCCCTGAGAGACTATATTTAAGACCCATTTGCCTGGGTGATCATGTGCCAATTTTGTGAAAAAAGTGCTAGCTTTCCCCCTAAGGGTGCTGCCAAAAGATAAATGCTTGGCATTGGCAGAGGGAATCATTGGGACTGTTTTCTATACAGCTGTGATTTGTCTTCTCCGCTTTTGGAGGTAGAAGCACCCCATTGTTTGGGCCTGTATGAGCCCTGGGGCTGTTGTCTGCCTCTAGGGCATCTGTATCTGCCTCTTTGTGGCCTGTCGGATACGGGAAAGGACCAACTCTTAGAAGGCCAGTTCCTGCTAAATCTGGGTGGCTGTACCTGTAAGAAATCCTTTACTGTCTGCATAGATTTAGCTTTATCCTCTATTTTCTTCAACACCTCTTCTGCCTTAACACCAAAGTGTCATGCTGTAATGGAGCATCCAATAATTTTGCTTTAGCATGATCAGGCAGAGTCTGGTCCTTTAACCAAGCATGCCTTCTAATGACAGAACATGTTACAGCGGCCCTGCAAGAGGCCTCCAGTGAATCATAACCACATTGCAAAGTATGCTATCCCACTTGCTCAGCTGCATGCAATAAATCCTGCATTTCCTTGTTCTCAGAACATTCAGAATTTGTCAACATTTTTTGTTTTAGCAGAGACATTAAGTATTGCTGATATTTAGGCATATGAAACTGACAATTTAAAGCCCTTAAAACCAAGGTAGCCGAAGTGTAAACTTTTTTTCCCCCATCTGTCCAGAGCCCTTGAATCTCTATCTGAGGGGACAGGGTTTTTTGCAGTAGCGGCCTTAACCCCTTTGGGACCCTGAGAAATAGTTTCTGGGACAGCAGCAAGGTTTTTATATAGAACTTTATGAGAATCTGGAACCCTGTAGAATCTGTCTGGCTTAATACGTGCAGGAGGTAAAGAGTCGGGAGACAGGCCGGACTCTGAAAATACATCATCTACAATGTCTAGAACAGGAGGAATAGCATGAGGCCTGTGCTGAGGTAGTAAAAGAAAGTCTGTGAGCCTTTTCTTAGATTCTAAGTAATCTTGGCTCTCCCAGTGGAAATGCTCCCTCATGGTATGCAGGGTTTCCCCAAAGGAGTAATCCTCAGGAGGAGAAGCTGAAGGAATAGATTCTTCAGCATCAGAATCCTCATAGGGAGGAATAGAGTATCCCTGTTCTGAAGAGGAGTCAGAGGACATGGAAACCTGATCAGAGGAATCATATTCAGTGTCTTGCCTAGGCCTCTTATCAGGAGGGGGATGGGGACCTCTGATCAAAGTAATTAGGCCTTCGGCCATTTTGAGCATCTGTTTCTTAGGCATGGAAGTCTGTCCTGGAGAATGCTGTACTTGTTTCCTTGTCTTTAAAACTGTTTTAGTCTTTGTCTTGGATGCTGAAGTTGGCTTGATATAAAGCTGTGTAGGTCTGAAAACACCCTCAGAAGCCGATGCCTGCTCAGAGGCTCCAGACCCATCTGAGGGATTAGTTTCCGAAGGCCCAATACGTTGAGTATCTAGAGGCCTAATTGTCTCCACGTGGGAGTGGGAGGCGGCCTGTGGCTCTGAGATAGTGGGTGTCAGAGGCTGCGAAAGCACCTCACTGAGAACCAGTGAACCGGTGACTAGCCTAGAAGAGGCTTCGTCGTCGGTTTTGGACCTCGGATGCCTGTCTTTTTCTTTTTCCTTGTGCTTTTTATGAACTCCGGTCATTGGCTGTACCAACGGCATTATATAGTTAAACCTTCGGCCAAAGTAATGAAAAGCAAAATCGTACCGACGCTTAATAGTATGTTGGTTAAATCTAGCACAAAACCGACAACTAGCAACATCGTGGTCAGGGCCTAGGCAAGGAATACAGTAAGAATGAAAATCCTTATGAGGTATTTGCTTCCCACAAGAAATACAGTTGTTAACTTTTTCTGACATCGGTCTGGAACAAGAAAAAAGTTTCCCCAATGGGGTACTTAGCTTTATTGAAGACTTTGGATCTGAAATTCAATTCCGAAAATCTCAGGAGTCGGCTGACCGTCACTTGCGAACTGCTTTTGCTTCGTGCACCGTGCGGTAAGAAATATTGAAGAAAATGGCGTTGGCTGCATCTTTTATACCCCTGGCGCACTGATGTCAGGGAAGAAGCGACAGCAACTGAAACCGGACCAGGACTTTGGAATTCAGGCCAACTGCAGGTAGCCTGCCAGCAGGATAACCCAAGTGTAATGACTGCAACAGTGAAACACGATGAACATCTGATCTCCTCAGTTAGGCTTGGAATGACAGCTCAGTAGAAGGGGTACCCAGGTTCATGAAATCCGAGCAGTGTTACAGGTGTTTGGGGACATGTTCACTGGGAAACTGGGGTGCACCCACCTAGTGCAGCACCAGGTAGATACAGGACTCCAAAGGCCTATTAGGCAGGCCCCTTATAGGATGCCTGAGAGAGTCCTACAGACTCTGAGGGGTAATTCAAGAGTTCAATAATCCCTGGGCCTCCCTAGTATTGCTGGTGTCAAAGAAGGATGGCAGCACTAGGTTCTGTGTGGACTACACGAAACTAAATAGTCACACAGATTCAGATGCTTACCCCATGCCTAGGTCAGATAAAGCCCTAGAGCTGCTGGGTGAGGCTAAGTATCTTACCACCATTGATCTTACCAAGGGTTACTGGCAGTTGCCCTTGACTCCCAGTGCTAGAGAGAGGTCAGCCTTTGTGACTCCTTTTGGTTTGTATGAGTTCACAAAGATGCCTTTTGGGATGAAAAATGCCCCAGCAACATTCCAGTGGCTGGTAGATCATATCTTAGCTGGAGCAGGAGGGTTTGTCCTTGCTTACCTAGAAGATATTGCCATCTACAGCCCTTCCTGGCAAGAACACCTTCAACATGTCAGGGAGGTGCTGGGCAGACTACAGAGGGCACGGTTGACCATTAAGCTGAGCAAGTGTCAGGTGGGTATGGCAGAGGTCTCCTACCTGGGACATAAAGTGGGAAGTGGTAATATCACGCTAGAACCTGCCAAAGTGGAAGCCATTCAGGCATGGCCTGCACCTGCTACCAAAAAGCAGGTGATGGCATTCTTAGGGACAGCAGGGTACTACAGAAAGTTTGCCCCCAGTTATAGTACCATAGCTGCTCCCTTCACAGACCTGACAAGGAAAAACAGGCCAGATAAGGTAGTGTGGACCCCAGCATGTCAGCAGGCATTTAAGAAGCTTAAAGAAGCTTTGGGAGGACCCCCTGTGTTAGCCAGTCCAGATTACGGCAAATAATTTGTTGTGCAGGTGGATGCTTTGAAGCATAGGGTGGGGGCTGTACTTAGCCAGATTTCTTCGGAGGGAGAAGAGCACCCAGTGGTTTATCTCAGTCATAGGCTCCAACCCAGGAAGGAATGCTATGCAACTGTAGAAAAGGAATGTCTAGCCATAGTGTGGGCACTGCAGAATCTTCAGCCTTATCTATATGGAAGTAAATTCACTGTAGTTACAGATCACAGTCCCCTAACATGGTTATATTGAGCCAGCCAGCCAAATTCCAAGTTGTTAAGATGGAGCCTAGGGTTCCAAGCATATGATATGTCAGTGCAGCACCACAGTAGGATTAGCAATGCCAATGCAGGTGGGCTCTCATAACAGGGAATGGGGTAAGGTATTCTCAGATAGACCTAACCCTCTCAAGCAACTTTTCTCAAGGGACATTTGAAAAACTAGCTTGAGTTCTCCGGGGGGGGGGGGGTAGGTGAAGGCTGACAGCCTAGCTAGATAGAATTTTGTAGATAATTCTATGTCATTGTAAATATTAATATAACCCACAAACTTGTTTTACAAATGTAAAGAACACTAAATATAAGAAAACTGTGCTATATGCTGAACTTCTTAAATGTAACCACAGTGCACCCTGCTGGAAGAAAGCTATTAAGTAAAGAATTACAACTGTATTTGATCTCAAGCTTGGAGACAGGATGTCTGGGCAAGCAAATTCTTTCTATTGTTATTAAGACAGAGATAATTACTAGATTTTAATGTAAAAGTGTCTTTTATTGCTGTGGCTTCCTGACCAGGTACAGCTTACAGAGAAATGTAAACTTTGAGTTTCTGTTAGCCTGGGAACTAAAGGTGAAGTGATAAAAATGATGTAATGTGAAATGACTCAGCAGTACTGTGTATCATCAATTTAAGACTTTCTCAGAGAGAAAGATTTGAGCATTTTGAATTTTGTCTGAAGCTGACAACAACTCACCAGCACTTTGCCTTGTAAGTAAAGTTATTTAAGACATAGTTTCTCTTAGAGTTAGATAGAAATTTAGCCAGATAAGTCTAGCTGTTTTCTATATTTATGTCAGACTATCCTACAATATTGTTCTAAGGTTCCTGTGATTTCTGAACTCTTGATTAGTACTGTGTTGAACTGATGAGATTTGTCTTGTGTTTTTATTATTTATTATTAAATATTATTAAACCTTTCAACTGTGGCTGTTTTGTGTAGTGATAATTTAAGCTCTAGAGTACCTGCATGTATTTGGTGATACTGTCCAAGCCACTCCAATAGTCTTGCTGCTCAGTCACACCTACTATTTGAATAACAGTAACATTACACAATGATATTGGTCACCCTTTGGGAAGTTTGGGAAGAGCCTTATAGTAGCTGATATTAGTGGTTGGTGGCAGTTGGTACTACCTTTAGTCTAGACAGAAAGGGAATATAGCTGGAGAACCTTGCCAGACCTCCCCAGGAGTGTCTGTGTGTCTGTATCTAAATCAAATCCTAAAGTGTGTGTGTGTGTGTGTGTGTGTGTGTGTGTGTGTGTGTGTGTGTGTGTGTGTGTGTGTGTGTGTGTGTGTGTGTGTGTGTGTGTGTGTAAGTGTGTGTCAACTACTTGGTCAGGGACACAAAGCACTGACTGGACAGAGAGTGTGCTGGAGGTTTTGGCTTGACCACTAGGCTGAGATCTGAACCCTATAGCTGTGCTAGTGGGGAGTCTTATTGGGGATCTGGAGAGAAAGGGAGAAACCAGCCCCACACTGACTGTGATCTCTATGTGTTCTTAAGGGAAATTGTACTTTACTGTGTGTGTACTTGTTTTCCTTCCCAATGTGCACCCCCTCACTGGTGCTAGTGGTAAGGAGTGAGGTTCATTGATTACTGAGCCAGTGCATGGGTGTCACAGTAACAACCACAAAAAAATTGTCTTCCAAGAGAGGAACTTCAAATTTGCTGAAGCTGCTGGTTCAAAAGGAGGTTTAGTTAATGTCTGGAACAAAATAATAATATCCCATGGACTGATTGGGTCCCTGATTGGAGGTTATAGTAGGGACGTTTCCCCCAAAAAGGCTTTAGAGACTTTTAGGGATGCTATGGTGGTGTTATTCTAACCTATATGAAAGTTTGAAATTGCAGACATTTGCACCTTGATAGTGGAAAAACTAGAACCACTACGGAAAAACTCAGACAGAAATTCCAGTATAGAAGAGATGGGAGTAGAAAATGGATCTATTCCTTTTAACATAGACCAGATGGAAAATCCTTTCCATTTGCTATGATGTATCTTTTTTTGTTGATTGTCTTTGTGAGGCTGAAATAACTTAAACAACTGATGCTGGAAGCCTGGCATCTCTGGCCAAAGTCAGAACAGGAGGAACCAAGCAGTTAGTTTCATGAACTTTTGGTCTGGAGTAGGCAGTCCATATGGGTGAGTCAAGATATGTGGATACTGATCCACAATCCATAAAGGATGCACTAGAATAGGCCATAGGAAAGGGAACCATATTTGTCAGGGCCAGAAAGGAGCAATGAGGATCACTCTGGCCTTGCACTTTCTTGCTTTCTGGATGAATTTGTTCATAAAGGGCAATGGGGGAATGCATAGATCCGGGGGCCAGTTGTGGACTAGAGTGTCCTCAGTGGCTGTCCCCATGGAGGGAGCATAGCAAAGTAACTGTTGCATTTGTTGTTTAGGTAGGATGCAAAAATTTTGCAGCAAGGTTGACCCCAGCGACGAAAAATCAAAATTGTCACTGTTTAATTAAGGGACTACTTGTGAGACATTAAAATAGTTCTGCTCAATCTGTCCACTAGTACAATGGATATTCTTGAGATTTGCATTGTTATTAGAAAACAGTGCAAAGACATCACCCACTGCCACACTCTTATGGCTTCCCAGTGGGTTCCTCCATGTTTGTTGATGTACCAAATTACTGCCACATTGTCAATCTGCATGGAAATCACACCCTTGGGAGAATGTCCTAAAGGCCTGCAACATTAGGAGGACTGCCCTCATCTCAACAACACTGATGTGAAGACTGACTTCTAGATGTGACCAGGAATCATGGGCCGATCTCCCTTAGAAATGCCCCCAGTAGGGAGGCGTTCATAGTTATGACAGCCAACAGTGTATCCATGTAGAAGGGTTAACTTCCCTTCACTGACTTTGATGTTATCCATCAGCTGATGTGATCTCTGTAAATTTGAGTTATGTGAATTTTGGCATGCAAAGGGTGACCATTCTGAGACCCCTGTATGGAAACAGTCCACTGAAGTACCCTCATGTGAAACCTGGCCAGGACTAGTACAACTGTGGAGGCCATTAGGCCTAACAGATATGGAATTAACTTTGCTGAGGGTGAAGGATGTTGAAGTACCTGTGTAGCTACCAGACATAGGGAGAATACTCTGGATTGGAGCAACTTGGCAATTTGTACTACTAAGTCAAGGTGGTATCCAAAAAATTTTATTCACCGTAAAGGTTTCATGTGGCTCTTGGGTAAATTTGTTTTGATTCAAAGGTTTTGCATTAGTTGGACCAGAAGATTCAGATGGTGTAAGAGTAGATGCCTAGAGGTAGCAGTAAGGAGCCAATCATTGAGGTGTGGGAAAACCTGGATCCCCTGCAGATGGAGATGAGCTGCAACCACTGTCATTATTTTGGTGAACACCCTTGGGGTTGTGGTGAGACAAAGGGCAGTGCTCTGAACTGATAATGATTGGCTCCCAGCTGGAAGTGGACAAACCTCCTTGAATGCTTATCCATCTTTACATGATAGCATGCATCCTGGAGATCTACTGAGCACATCCAATTATCCTGCCTCAGAAGAGGTAATACGGACTGTGACACCGGACCTAGACTTTGGAATTCAGGCCGACTGCGGGTAGCCTGCCAGCAGGATAACCCAATTGTAATGACTGCAACAGTGAAACACGATGAACATCCAATAGGTTCATAGGTTGGTACTAGGCTATCGGCCCTAGGGCCTATACAAGCCTAGCCATAACAACTCCCTGGATATTTCTTCCCACAGTATTTACTTCCCTGGACCGATGTCTAGCAGGGTAAATGACATGATCCCCAGGTTAAATTTCCTATCTCACATCCAGTCGTCAAGGTTCCTTTTGAAGAGGGCCAAAGAGGCGCTCTGCTTGACATGTATGGACAGTCTATTCCAGAGTCTGGGGAATCTCTGGGTCAGGAACCTATCCCTCCAGCATGTTTTGTTCATTGTGATGACAAGGTTTAGATCCCTGGAGCGCGTGGCTCTGAGGGATTGGGATTTCTTTAAGTGGAGCATGTCCAACAGATCAGGGTTTGACATGGCCTTGTATGTTAAGCAGAGATTGCCTCTGAGTAGACGATATGCCATAGAGTATAGCTGGAGTTTTTTTAGATGGTCAGTACAGGGTATCTGCTTTAGGCCTGTGATTCTTTTAGTGAGGTATTTCTGCGGCCTTTCCAGCTGTTGCAGATGTCTTGTGAGGTACATACCAAATGGGGCGTTGTACTCTATAGTAAGTCTAATGAGGGATGAGTACAGTGGGACAATGACCTCCTTTTTTCTGGATGAAAAGCCTTTAGTGATGAGGTGTGCCACATAGAAGGATTTCCTGACTGTTGTGGTGATCTGGTTATCGAAGGTGAGACCACTGTCCACCTGTGTCCCTAAGTCCCTCATCACTCTTTTGGTGTTTAGTGCACCTCCACCTATGTGGTAATTCATGGGTACATGTTTTTTCCCAAAGGGGATAACTATACATTTCTTGGCATTGAGCTTGAGCCCATGGCTCTGGCACCAAGCATCTGTTTCTGTAAGGCCCTTTTGTAGAATATCCACATAATTTGGGGATTCAGTAATGGCTCCCAGTTTGCAGTCATCTGCGAACTTTGTTAGCCAGAGTCCCTTAGTGTTGTCCTGTACTTCAGAGAAGTAGATGCCAAACAAGAGTGGTCCCAGGACTGAACCCTGAGGTACTTCATTTGTCACTTGTCTGGAGCTGGATTTGGAGTCGGCTACTTTTACAGTCTGGGTTCTGTCAGTATGCCAGTTGGCAATCCACTGAGTGATGTAGGGATTTATGCCCAGCTTAGTAAGTTTATCTATGATTCCAAAGTGAGGGATGGTGTCAAAGGCCTTGGCAAGGTCCAGATAGGCTGTGTGGACCGCCTTACCCTCGTCCACAACTCTGGAGATTGATTCGAAGAAGTCAATCAGGTTCAGGAGACAAGATCGGCCCTTCATGAACCCAAACTGGGTGGGGTCCAGTGTTTGAAGGTTGCCAATGTCTTTGTTTATAAGCTCCATGATAATACGTTCCATGCCCTTGCAGATCAGGCTCATCAGACTGATGGGACAGTAGTTCCCGAGATTCAAGTTGGAACCCCCTTGTGGAGAGGGATAACTGTAGCTGTGTGCCACTCAGTGGGCATGAAGCCTGAAGTGAGGCTATGATTAAACATGACACTTAGGTGAGGTGCCAGTTTATTATGTAGTTCATGTAGTACACAGCCCGGGATGTCATCTGGTCCCATGGATACTGTATTCTTAGCTTTGGAGAGTGCAGTTTCTATCTGTGTTGCCATGATTACTGGAATTTGGCAATCTTTTGGTATTAAGACTGGCCCTTTAGGGGGTGAGAGGAGGGTAAAGTTGGCACTAAATCGATCTACCAGGATATTGGCAATATCCTTGGGATCAGTATATTTAATGCCATTCTGTTGAAGCTCAGAATATATCTGAGCATTGCCATTTAGATTCTTGACATAACTATAGTATGCCTTGTGGTTGTCTTTGGAATCTTTGGCAATTTTATTTTCGTAACAAGCTTTGGAGGATTTTATGAGGGATCTCAGCTTCTTACTGAGGCTGGTAAGGGAGATTTTTGCATCCTGGAATTTTCCTCTTTTCTGCAACAGTTTCTTTCTTTCTTCTGATGTATAGTTTGTTTTTGGCAGGGGATCACCAGATTGGCTTCTTTTTTTTGGAGGAGAGTGTCTTGGTTCTATTTGGGATGGCACGATTCATGCACAAGTGGATGTGCTCATACAGTGCTTTAGTGTAGGATTCAGCAGTCGAACTTTCAGCTCCCGTCTGCATGGGTGTCATCAAGTTTGTCACTTCTGACTTGAGTAGCATGAAGTTGGCTTTGGAGAAGTTTTTAATAGAGGTTTCCTTACTGGGGGGCGGGGGTGGGATGAGGATGTCAAGGATGATTTGCTTATGGTCAGACCTGACCAATGAGGGGGTGACCACTGGTGTGGAGCATCTATCTCCCATGTTGGTAATGACCAGGTCTAGGATATTGGAGCCCCTGGTGGGACAATGGGTTAGTTTTTCCAGGGCAATGGAATTTATGAATTCCAAGAACTGTTGGGAAAAGGTGTTAGTACCCGAGTAGTTTTCCCAGTTAATGGCAGGGTAGTTGAAATCACCCAGTATTAGGGTGTTTGGTTGTATCTTAATATTTTCCAGTATGTTTAGAAAGTTGTAGTGAGAATCTTGGGACATGATGGGGGATCTGTAGCAAGCTACAATTTGGATTGCAGTCTTACCTAGTATTAGTTGCACCTGGAGAATGCATTGTGTTGGGCAACTAGCCTGAAGGTGGGAATATCCTTGGTGAATATGGACACTCCTCCACCTTTAGTGTTTCAGCTTTGGCTTGGTGGCTGAAAAGTGTGGTAGGAGTTTTAGCCTGGTACTGCAGGGGTGCTCTCTGGAGCCTTGAACCAGGTCTCAGTTACTCCACAGATATCGATGTTCTCCATTTTTAGGAGTGCCTGGAGAGAGTGCATTTTGAGGTTTAGACTTCTAGCACTGAGTAGCATTACCTTCAGATTTTGCATACTTGTACTTGTTACGGTGGTAGTTTTGTCCTTTGAACCTTGCCTAAAAAAGGCACTATAGGGGTGGCAAGAGCTTTAGCCATTTACCTGAATCCCAGGGGTGACAGGTGCAGACCATCTCTGTCAAAGCATTGTGGTTTGTCGATCATGTCGTCCCAGGCAGACAGATACTGGATCTCCTTTGAATGACACCAGAAGCTTAGCCAATTGTTGAAGTCAATCATTTTGTCCTTATACTGTGGTATCATTCTGGGTGAAGGCAGGATGCTACTCAAGGCTAGGGTCATACCTGCCTGGGCCACAAGATCCGAGAGCTCTTCCACGACTCTTTTCATGTAGTCTGGCTTTGATTAAGCAATGATACCAAAGATGAAAAATTTACCTTACCTTTACTTCCTAAGAACCTGAACAAAGCTAGAATGAAATCTGATTGTTTAGTACTTGAAAAATTTCTGCATTTAACCCATCAGAACCTGGGGCTTTTCCTTTTCTGAAGGCTCTTCTTTTCCCTGACTGGTTGCTAACAAAGTTGACAAACTCATTATGTATACAGATATCATCCATTGCTGGATGAGTGGCTTGATCCTGGTAGGATAAACAAGATTAAAGTCTGGCTCCTTCTCTGTTTAATCCTATAAGCATGAATTTTCATTAGCTTGTTCCTTAGTGCCTAGGACCTCATAGCCACCCTCTCTAGGTATAGTTAAGCTTGACTGGACGTGGTATGACTTAACTGACTTGGCCAGTCTTTTTACTGCTTTGTCATATCTGGATCCCTAAATCTACAATTCCTACCTGCCTCCCAAGCTCCAGTGACAGACTATTCAAGATAATATTGTGTTTATCTATTCTACTACCCACTTAAATCAGCTTTGCAGCTCTAACTTCAGTGACTCCCACTTCATTACAGTCAGGAACCTTCATAATGGCTTTCTTTATACCCTCTTTTTTGGCACTATTGGATCCATCATCCAAAGTTTGCAAGATTTTGTATGGCTGAGAGTGCAACTTAAATAGAAATGTCTGTATGTTCTGTTGAAAAGCCTGTAAAAATATCTGACTCCTGGACTAGGGATAACAGCTAGCCTGAAATTAACCAACAGTTATGCCTAATGGCTCAAGCATCTATTTGAGTAGGCAATGGGAGGATTGCTGTGCCTACAGGGAAGGACAGGACTGGGACCCTCCAGTACCACAGTCCCTCAGAGGGACAGTAGTGATGCAAGGCAATTCCCTTGGGACAGGTGTTTAGCCACCAAGCTGCATATGCAGTAGCTTTCTTCACAAGTGCATGGGAACATACACTTGCGTAAGTGCAGTCACAATGGTCCTCATGCCTATGCAAGCTGCATGCCTTCCACAAAGGGAAAGGGTTAGGGCTCATAATATACACCCTCATTACCAGAACCATGAATTATCCAAAGACTGACATCAGTCCTGTTTATGTGCTTTCTAAACAGCTCTTGTTAATGCAGCAAACATAAAATGATTTAGAAATTTATTAATTCTGGGCCTTCAGTTGAAAAATATGATAAAAGACACCCATTAACAATCTCTATTTATTTTTCCTGATAAAAATCAGGTCTTCCCCAAGGGCCAAGTCCCACAATAACTTGCTGCCTCTCAGAGACGCAGACCTGGAAACAGATATTCAGGAGAAAAAAGCACATTTCCAACAAGTGTTTGTTATGGAAAAAAGGGGAGGTAGAAAATGTCACATTGTATAAAGTCACACCTACAGGATACCTTTTTTGCTGTAGTGAAACAGACATCATGAAAGGGAGGAAAAACAATGAAAAAGAAACGGTAGTCATAATATTTAACTGATGCATTCAGTACAGCACCTGTCCCATCTATACCTGTAAAACAGCCTAAACCAAAAATTTATAAAATCTTAACAGGGAATTAACTGTTATTATTCCAGAGCTGATTACGCTGCATTTTCCTGTCCATGTCTGCAGTTACATGTATTAGCTTCTATTATGCCTACAGTACATCAGACAAGCTTAACAAGGCTCTAATTTGCAACATAGCTTAATCATACTGCTGTATTCATGGCATTCAGTGCCACAAAATTGTTTAAATTGAACAGAGAAAACAGTAAATACTTGTTCAGTTTCATATATATATAGAGATATATAGATATAGATAGATATATATAGATATTACACCACCAGGCAAATTTTGTCTAGCCTATTAACATAGATGAATTGTGTACCTCATTACTATAGGTGCTGGCAGGTATGAATGAGTTAAATAAAAGTTATTATACAAAACATACTAGCCGAAGACTGCAAAATAATAATCACAGAATGCAACATCACTGTATTAAAGGGTTAATATCTGTTATAGTGGAAGACAGCATTCTGTGCTGCACTCTAAGAGTGGGACATGCTGAGGTTAAGAAATATCTGTCTCTGAGCTGCAGTGGCCTGAAGAGGTCAGAGGCTACCCTTCAAAGGAGAAAATCACTGCTATATTTGCATTTTTTGACTTAGTGTACTAAAGTATTATTCTTTGCCAAGCAATATTAGACAGAAAAGGCATAATGAAAAACTGAAGTTAGTCATGGGACATGTAAGAACACACCTGGGCATATTTCTGTGTTGCACCTCTGGATTTGTGTATCAGCTCCTGCACAGGCTCTGCCTCCGCTCACAGGACGAGGGTTGTCACAGGTCCGATAGCGACGCATCTGACCACCATTACACGATCTGCTGCAGCCTCCCCAACTGCTCCAGGGTCCCCAGTTTCCATGTACTGATAACAAGCATATCAAAAGCACATGTTAATTAATGACAGACACAGAATATAGACATATTCTGACTGCAAATTTTCAAATGTTGACAATTAGTAATACCTACAAAGAGAAATGTGTATGGTACATACAGAATTTCTCTTCCGTCTATCCACTGTTTTCTCTACCTTACATATTCAAACTGGACATACAGAAAGTAATGCTCTCTTAACTGTCCTCCTTTCTTAACAAATTCTCAAATTACATTCTGTATGAGCCATCCGTTTGATAGAATCCTTGCTACAGTCTCCTCTTCTTAGAACACTGTAAGTACAGACTCTTTAGATGCATATTTCTGCATCAGGCATGCCTTGAAATTGGAGCAGCCTGTCACTGATTACTCATGTTTTTCTTAGCCTTTCTAAACATGTCAACTGGATATACAGCCACCACATTCTCTTACATGTTTCTGTGACAGTAGATTCCTTTTGCAAAGCTTACTTATTACAAAACAGGAGAGAGACAGTATTGCACTTCAGAAACTCACTCTTGTAACTGCACTTCAAAATCTTTCTGCATGTCCACTTCAGCTCTGCTACCCGCTTGCTGACTACCACAGACTTCTTATGTTTTAACGATTTCTGCAATGTGGTATGACAGAAACAACACTAACATCATACTTATCCAAGTATAGTCTCAAATTTGTCATATCTGATACTTGTTTCTCAAGCCTTTCTCCCACTACTGAAAGGAAAGAAATATATATATAATACACATAAGTGACTATACCAACATTATCAATGATGAATCACTAAACACTAAACAATAAAAATGGAAAGCCTAATGTGCTGCAACTGAGTTGGCTCAATAGCACTCAAGGATGGTTAGAACAGTTTGGTATTACAGTTTTCTGAGTATTCAGCAGCAGGACCACACAGTAAATGCAGGAAGTCTGAATACAGCAGCACACCAGACAATTCACAGGTAACAGCAGGGGCTCAGTCTGTCAGCAGCATTCCAATCAATCTGAACCACATGCAATGTGCCTGTCAGATGGCAATAAAGTTCAGATACTACAATGTTAGTAAAATGTTAAAAGAAAAAAATTAGCTCTAACTGTGCCTCACTTGGCAACAGTCGTTTTGAAAATCTTATCATTTGGTAAGTTTTCAGCAAAATATGCCAGTTGCTACCACCAGATGTCAAATTTTCAACAACACTGGAGCTAACTATAGAAGAAAAGTTTTATTTTCTTGACTTGGCAATATAATGAAGCCCATCTTGGCTCTGCAATCTCACAAGATGCATTTTATGTACAGTACCTTCTACATAAGTCCAAGGACGTTTCACCACCTTTAAAGGAACAATAATGCAGAACCCTTCCAGCTCCTGGTGCACAGCACAGCACAGACACACACACACACACACACACACACACACACACACACACACACACACACACGCACGCACACACACACACACACACACACACACACACACACACACACGCACGCACACACACACACACATACACACCTTCTAGCAGTGATCTTACTAGACCTTAAATCAGCTTCTGAAATCTTCACGAGACAATCCCATGGCCAATCCACATAACAGTCTTGACTGGACTTTCTCCCTTAGGGTCCAAAAAATTATAGCCCTGCTTAACTACAATGTTGTCTTTCATCTTGAAGAACTAGTTTCCTTTAAGGTTTCAAAAAAAAAAGAAGTTATGTTCTTACCATAACGTTCCATGTTTGTTGTCCTTTATCTCGCATTCCTTCTTTCTGGTTGAGTTCAGAGCCAATCTCAGCTCCAACTCAGCCACTTCTAAAGCTCGAAGAATCCTTACTGGCTTGAGGCTAACTCCTTATTCCAGCATGCTTAGAGGTAGCTACCCAGATCTCATTTGTGAGAGCTAACCACTAGATAGGAGAACTATAAATTACCCAATAAAGGAGGTAACTAAACAATACTGCTTCCTTGTACCAAAAACAACAGGACATCAATGGTGACAAGGACCATACCAAAACCTGAAAAGCAAAGGAAACCTCAGCCAAATCAGCCAAAAAAAAGGGAAATTCCTCTCAATCATCTAAGATGGAGGAAGGAGGGAAGGATGCAAGAAGGAAGGCGAGATAAAGGACAACAAACATGGAACACTATGGTAAGAACATAACTTCTTTATGTTATGTTGTCCATCTTGCCTTCCTTCTTTCTGGTTGGGACAGCATCCCCAGCACCTAAATCCTGGGTGGCTCACTGGAAAAGATACTTCAAAACCGTGGAACCAAAGGATGCCCTGTTGTGAGAGGCCATGTCCACTTTGTAATGAGTAATGAAGGTATGGGGAGTAGCCCATGTTACTGTCGCACAAATAGTATCTAATGGAAGCTTAGTTTGAAAGGCTATGGAGGTAGCCAAGGACCTAGTAGAATGTCCCCTTACTTTTCCCGGGAAAGACACATTCCGAGACTTATAGGCATAAACAATAGTATTGGATAGCCATTTTGACAGTCACTTTGGAAACTGGTGAGCCTTGCTTACTCTGAGAAACAGCTGAGCTGACTTTCTGATGTCCTTGGTTCTTTGAAGATAAAATCGCAACTGCCTGTGGACATCCAACTGATGTAACTTATACTTTGCCTTGTTGCCATAATTTGGAAAGAAAACAGGAAGTTCAATTGATTGACTCAAATTATATTCTGAACAGACTTTTGGTAAAAAGGAAGGCTTAGTTCTAAGACATACTCTATCCTTGTGAAACATCATATAAGGTGGGCAGATGGAAAGTGCCTGTAACTCGGAAACCCACCTGTAACAGTAATCAGGAAGAGGGTCTTCCATGATAAGAACTTTAGAGGATAAGAAGCGGCTGGTTCAAAGGGAGGTAGGATCAGAGCTGCTAGTACTAAATTTAAATCCCAAGGATGGAGAGGTTCTCAGATAGGAGGCCTTAATAGGGTAGCACCTTTCAAAAAGGCCCTGCATAGCTTGTGGGACATGATGTTACAACCTAGAAGGCCCACATGAAAATTAGAAATAGAAGCCAGTTGAGCACGAATCATAGCAGCCGCTGCTCCTTTTTCAAAGGTTTCTGCCAGGAAGTCCAAGATTTTTGAAATTGGAGCTGTAAAGGTATCATTGTCATTTTGCTTGGCCCAGAAGGAGAACCTCTTCCATTTACTAGCATAAAGTTTCCTCGTAGTTGGTTTATGAGAAGAGACTAAAATATGTTGAACCTTATCTGAGATATCCGGGAGCCTGGCTAGGACTAGAAGTGGAGAAACCAAGCTGTCAGCTTGAGAGTTTGAATAGAGGGATGAAGAGCACCCGACTGATGCATCAGGAGGTCTGGAACCGGGTCCAGAATCCAAGGCTCCTCTTGCAGGTACTGCCAAAGGAACGGGAACCATATCTAATGAGGCCAGTATGGGGCAATGAGGATCAGCTTGCGACTCAAGAACTTTGCTTTCTGAAGAACTTTTGGAATTAAAGGAAAGGGGGGAAAGGCATAAAGAATCCCAGGGGGGCCAATAGTGGACCAGTGCATCTCTGGGTAACTGTCCTGGTGGGGGAACTAAGGCAAAGTAGCTGCTGCATTTGTTGTTTAGGTGAGAGGCAAAAAGATTGCAGCATGGCTGGCCCCATCTGCGGAAGATCATATCTGCCACATCTTGTTTCAGAGTGCACTCGTGGGGCATGAGAATTGCCCTGCTGAGCTTGTCTGCTATCACGTTGGACTTCCCCGGAATGTGCGCTGCAACCAGAAAATGCTGAGAGGAAATCGCCCATTGCCATACTCGAAGGGCCTCCTGACACAAGGGGTAAGATTTGGTTCTGCCGTTTGTTGATGTACCACACTACTGACATGTTGTCTGTCTGAATTGCTATATAGCCCAAAGAAAGAGAGTCGTGAAGTGCTTGCAATGCTAATAACACCGCTCTCATCTCCAGGACACTGATGTGCAAATGGTACTCGTGGGGCTGCCAAGTCCCTTGGACTGTCTGTCCCAGATAATGCCGCCCTCACCCTATCTGGGAAGCGTCCGTGGTAACTGTGGCTACCGGATGAGGGTCTACAAAGGGTCTGTCTAAAGTGACTAGGGGAGAGTGGAGCCACCACTGTAGATCTTTCTTGCAAGCATCCGTGATTAAAATCATGTGTGACATTGGTAGATCCTGATAAGACCACTGAGTGAAGAGGAGCCACTGCAAAATCCTCATATGGTAATGAGCTAATGGGACTAGAGTAATGGCAGCCGCCATCAAACCCAAGACCTTTAGGACTAACCGAGTTTGAACCTTTGACTTTGACAAGAGGAGAGAGACCTGACCTTGAATGGCAAGCACCCTTTCTTGTGGGAACTTGGCTATCATGTCTCTTGTATTTAGTTGAGCGCCTATGAAAGTAATACACTGAGAGGGCAACAAGGCAGATTTTTCATAATTGATTTTTCATAATGATTCCTAGGTGTGCACAAGTGTGAATTGTGTGGTTCCTGGCCCTTAAGAGATCACGCTCGGTGGTGGCAGTGAGGAGCCAGTCGTCTAGATGAGGAAACACCTGGAATCCCAAACATCTCAGGTGAGCCGTCACTACTGCCATGCATTTGGTGAACACACTGGGGGCTGTGGTGAGATCAAAGGGCAGAGCTCTGAACTGGTAATGACTGGCTCCCAGCTGGAAGCGTAAATGTCTCCTGGACTGCCTGTCCATTTTTATATGGTAGTACACGTCCTGGAGATCAATAGAGCACATCCAATTGTCCTGACCCAAAAAGTGTAGCATGGACTGCAGTGTCACCATCCGGAACTTGGTCTTCTTTACTGACCTGTTTAACTTGCTGAGATTCAGAACAGTTCTCCAGTCCCCTGTCTTCTTTGGAACTAAAAAGAACATTGAGTAAGTTCCAGATTCTATCTGGTCTGTGTGACTTCCTGAATAACTCTTTTTTGCAGCAAAGTTTTTACTTCTAAGGATCTCCAGGATGTCTGAGAATGAGACATCTTCAGATGGGGACCATGGGGACCCTTTTGAGTCATCCAAGTCCGTGTCAGAGGTGATGGACTCAGGGGAGTCCACATGCTTCCTCTTACATTTTTTCTTCCTGGGAGCCTCCTTTGAGGCATGCTAAGGAGAGGTCTCGGAAGAAGAGGGGTCACCCTGTGGGGCATCCTAGGGCATCGGTTCCCTACGCTTGGGATGAAGAGAAGGATCCGAGGCAGACACAAGTATCGATGGGGACAGAGCCAATGGAGCCATGGGTGGGGCTGTCTCGGTGGACAGCACACTCCTCATCACCTCGAAGGCACCACGGTCCAGAATGGAGGGAGGCTCTGGCTCCGAGGAGCCTGGAGACCTCCTCTGCACCGAAGGCAAAGGCTCCAAGGCAGATGTGGGAGCCGAACTCACCTGCACTGAGGCTCCGAGAGGGAGACTGGGGTTGGACAAGGGTCCGAAGCCACTTCCCCCCTCGGAACCAATGAGAGAGTCTCAGCACCCAGACCCCTCGATGGAGCAGACTGTCGAGGAGGTCAGAGCGAATGTCGGAACCGACAAAGCAAGGGTTGTCGGAACCAATGGTTCCACCACTACTTCTTCCATGCACTCTGGCTCTGAACTGGACAAAGTCGGAGGAGGAATAGAGACAAGGACTGGTTCGGACAATGGCGCCACTTCCTTCTGGACTGGGCCTGACAACAATTGAGCAAATATCTATGTCTTGAGCAGCCTCTTCAGCACTATCTCCACATCATCATCCGATAAACTCCTGGATGATCAAGAGGAGTGGGCCGAGGACTGGTGACTACCTGCCACTGACTGCAAAAGTGGAGACTGAGGCACAGATCTCACTGGGTCCAAAGAAGGAAATCTCGACCTCTTTTGAGTACGGGATGGCTCCAAAGCCACAGATGGACCTGCCGGAGAAAAGGACTCTTCGGAGCCAACAATCCACTCCGAAGCATCAGAAGATTTTGATTTTTGACTTTGTCGGCACCGAAGGTGGAGCCGACAAAGATGCCAGTTTGTCATCGGATTTTTCTGAAGGCTGAGTATCCGATGCTACTTCAAGCTGAGGTTTTAAAAACCATCTCAAAATAAGTTTGTTGCGCCTCACCTGCAAAACCCATGCACTAAAGGCATGACAAACAGAGCACGTGTCCTGCAGGTGGACCTCACCTAAACAATAAACACAACTTGTGTGCCCATCCGTAAGGGACATTTTTTGGCAACACGAGTCGCATTTCTTAAATCCTGACTGCTTAGTAGCTTCTTTAGACATTATAAACACAATGGGAGTAACTACAAGAAAGTGTGTTTTTTTTTTTTTTGAAGAAAGAAAAGAGGGGAAGAAGAGGAGGGGGTAGCCACTAAGTTAAACAGTTACTGCTACCAAAGGGAGAAAGGCTCTAACTAAAATGGCTTCTCCCTAGGTACCAAAGAGGGATAAAGGGACAAGACAACAACCCTCATGAAAAAACGAGCTGCTGACAACACACAGAGAGAAAACGATAGCTTAACAACAGCAAAAAACAACAGTAACAAGGATAGAGGTGATAAAGAAGAGAAACTCTAAGGAAATTTAGCCTAAACAAATAATTTGACAGAAAAAATTCACTACTTAGCCTGAGCCAGCAGAAGACAATCTTGATGCTGTGAGCGGCAAACGAGATCTGGGTAGGTACCACTAAGCATGCTGGGATAAGGGGTTAGCCTCGAGCCAGTAAGGACTCTTTGAGCTTTAGAAGTGGCCGAGTTGGAGCCGAACCCAGCCAGAAAGAAGGAAGGCAAGATGGACAACATAACATTATATGTTATGGTCCTTGCTTAACTATGATATTGACGCTCAACCTGAATATCTGTTTTTTTTTTTTTTTTTTTTTTTGAAGAAGTATGTTTAGCCCACTCATTTTTATACAAAATTCTCTTCCAATAAATGCAGCCATTAAACAATAATCTTAAAGTAACAAAACCTAAATTGTGAATAATGCATACAGACCTTACAAAGTAAATCAGTCAGTTACGTACTATATATGACACTATTTACATGCTTTCTACTGCTGGGTTGCAGGCTCTTCCATTATTTGGGGTAATATGAATTCCATAAAGGCAAGAAAATCAGGGTAGTTTGAATATGATACATCCACTGTTGCAATATGGTATTATGTGATTGTATAACACATCAAGGAATGCTGACAGTTCTGAAAGTTTACCTTCATGTGTTTTGTGAGTTAAGTATAAGAAATTTTGCGACCTCTGGAATACAAGAAAATGAAAAGGATATTAGGCTTGAAGTTCACTATAAATAGAAATCATAAAAAATGTGACATTAGTGAAAGTTAATATGGGAATGTTTAAAGGAATGGTATGACATGCTGATTCAGCCACTTACTGCACCAGGATGAGAAAGTTTGAATGAGAAAATTAGATTGTCTATTCTTGACCAGAAACAAAGAATAATGGTGGAATCTGAGACTTTGTGTGGCAACTGAGCCACAACAAACTGCTGGTGAAGGCAGAACAGATATATAAAGATAAAGTTTGAAAAGCTATGTGATGAGTGGTGGAACTACAGAACAACTGATTTTAGCATGTCAGAAACAGATTTTTGACACACGTGTCAAAAAAGATAATTTGTGATAGATGGGTTACTTATCTTCAATAAATATTATATACGGTTATCAGGGGAGTTTAAAGAATAAATTTCAGTTATTGATAACATTCTTTTACTGAAAGTTTGGATAACTAGATGTTTTAAATTACTACAGATTATGGCCTCAAATGTCCTTGATTTTACGGTAAATCAGGAGAATTATAGTCAGAGTATATTTGCCAGATATTAGAGTTTCACACTTCTTATATTTCAGAAAATGCATGTTTATTCAAACCCAATGTTCTATTCACTTTTTAAGTGAGTTGGAGTAATATTTAAACATGGTCTCTGATTCTGGGCCTTTGTCCCACCATTATTTTTGGCTTTGCTCAGAATTCTTTGGCAACAAAGTTTAGAGGAATGCCACATATAACTATGCAATAATTACAGACCCAGGCTGCGCCTGCAAATGGTCAAATAAATGAGCTGTAGAAAACTGCCTTAACTCTACTATTTTAATAAAAAAAAAAACAGTTAAAAAAGTTAACCACGCCACCCCCATTGCCACCATTAAAACCGTATACATAGCATACAGTTAAGCATATAGGCTATACAACAAACCTACAAAAAAAAAAAATAAAACATATATGACTAAACTATCCTCAGTACTGTAGTGACCTTTAGTATTATCAGTGGTTGTTGCATACACTAAAGAAGCATAACCTTAGACATCTTTGCTGAAATACTTTACTAGCAAACTTTACCAATGAAGCTGGCTATATGGGTCATAGGAATAAAGCCCTGCAGTAGTGTTGTCGCCTCACAGCAAGAGGCTCTCCGGGTCGATTTTCGGCTGGGGTGTCTTCTGTGCGGTGTCTGCATGTCCTCCCTGTGGTCATGTGGGTTTCCTCCAGGTGCTCCGGTTTCCTCCCACATCCCCAAAGACATGCTCAAGTGGATTGTACATGCTAAAATTGGCCCTAGGTGTGAGTGCGTGCATGTGTGTGCCTTCTGTGGAAGGTTGGGCGCCGGGCTGGCAACTCAACACCGTAAAAGCTCCACTGCCAATTATGAGCGGACAAGGTGATCCGCCGTGGCGACCCTTAACCAGGAAAAGCCGAAAGAAAGAGAGAGAGAGTGACTACAATGATGTGTAATCAGCTAAGTACTGAGAAAAGAAGGCAAGAGAAAGTGGGTGTAAAATTCCTTAGTGAATCTTTCTGCTGTCCTAAGGTCTGGGAAGGTGCAGTCATAACTGATTTTTTTTATTCTGTCACATAATAAGCTGTGATTGGCATGTTTTCAGTCCTTAAATTAAGTGAGGTTTGCTGTAGAACTTCTCAGCAATTTAAAGTAGCAAACAGAGGTTATCCAGAGGGCTCGAGTGAAGTCTGGTATCTTGCCTGTAAACCAGAGGGTGACAGGGATTAGCAAGAAAGAAGAGTACCCATCCTGTGAGATAAATAAAGACACCTTGTTGAAGTTTCCAGTAGTTTATTCAGTTAAGCAGGTAGCTGGACGAGTGCTCCTGTTCTAACACACTACATTCAATAGGTCAGTTATTTACAGGCAGTTACAGATAATAGTGGGAGGTTCCATGGGAGCTGATTGGAGGAAAATTTGGGAGATGGAAAAACAAGCAGCCAATCCCAAAGCTTAGAGGTTAGTCCCTTATTTGAATATTCCTGAAAAACCTGTGAGGGTTTACCAATTTATCAGCCTGTGGAGCCTCACTCTTAGTTAAAAGGTTTTATTTTTATTTTTAACTACTAACAAACAAAGTATAACAACACACTATGAGCTGCAACTATATAACTACATTTAAGAAAACACTTTTGATTGACCTTCATCAGGTCCATCTAAGAGTGGTTTCCACTTTGATAATTGAAAATACCTGCTTTCATGAGGCTATCACCAGACTTTATTAGCCTGTTTTGTAACACATGTAAAATGAGAGTCTGTGTCTGCATTAGTGGGGCTCAAATTCCTCTGAGTCAACTACGAAAGCTTTATTACAGAACGTTTTCCAGTCTATTACGTTAAAAGAGAAGCTTTACCCACTTTTACAGGGCTCATTATCTCCTGACGTATAATATGAAAGGCTAATATTCCCTTGTATAACAAAAAAAGTTTACAGTGCCTGCTTATAAGAGGCTCATATACATGATTAATGTGACCAGTCCTCATTCTTCCTCTTGATGAAGGCAGAACCTTTTTATATGCAGTGGAGGTAGTCACTTAAAGTTACACTAGGTGATTCCCATTTCTGAACACTACATGCATCCTGAGAAATAGCATACATTGGAAAACAAGTCACAATGCTCATTTTTACAGAGCTCATGGATGTACATAAGCAGGAAGAAAAAAGGAGGATAAGTTGTTTTGTTATTTACTTAGAACTGCCAAGATACCTTCCCGTCTGCTACCAGAACTCAGAATATATGCTCCACCAGACCACACTTTAGAAGTGGCCTATTTACCCCTTTAATTATATTGTCTTCAATAACTATTTAAATATTGGGCTCCTACCTTTCTTATAGCGGCCAAGCAGGTTAATTTCTAAGTCAACATCCAGGCAGCCAAGCTAAAGCTTCCAAAGACATGCATCTGGAGCATTTCTCCCCAGGCCGCCGCTGAAAACAGGCTCTGTGGAACCTAGTCGGATATTCCCGGTCAACAAATGATAGATAAATAAATAAATAAATAAATAAAGCCTTTTACAACCACATGGTACACAGCAGGCAGCTCATCAATCATTAATGTAAATTTTATCTATTTTTCCCCACTTGCCACTTAACAACAGCTTCTCCTTCCCCAGGGTCATTACTCAGAAAGGTATAAGAGTTTTCTGCATAGCCCAATCCTCTGCTCCCCTCCAGGTGTCTGACAAGTTCATCACCGAAGCAGGTTGTGTAGCAGTGGCCTGGTGACACATGTGCTTATTCCAACATGGACATTTGCTCATTACCCAGTTTTTACATCAGGTGCCAGGTTTCTGATCGTATGTTTCCAGTGGACTACAGTACTGATCTCATACCAGAATGGGTGAGCAAGCCTTGGCCACTTCACTCTCGTCCCCTTTATGGCTCCTCTATCATCTGTGCCAGTAGTGAAACCCAGGTCATAGTCAGGCATTCACCCAATTGTACAATGCAGTCAGCTATTTCTTAATGTACATTTAAGCAAGTGAGAAGTCAAATATGTGACAAAACTAGGGAAAAAAATCAAAAGCTGAATAACTATAATAAACTTTTACAAAAAACGGTGAAATGAGCTAAAGGTAGTGATTACCCTTATAATAATCTAAGACAGAATGTCTAAAAAAGTAGTTCATTGGCATACTGTGCAAAGATTAACTCTTAAACAAGCTAAGCCATCACTGCATAAACAAACCTTTGAAGTTTGAAATGGATAGTAGAAATTATGTACTCAAAATGAGTGAAGAGAAATTCAGAAAAGTATCACAGTTTTTCCAACTAACTGACATTGCTCTATGAAAAGTATCTGCTCTAAATAACTGGGATTTCCTGATGTGAAAGCTGCTTATAACAAAAAAGCACTAGCTTTATATTCTGAATGCAAACCCTTGCAAAAGTGCTTATGAAACACAAAACTGTAATCAAAGAGAAACTGGCTATATTAAAAGTAATCACATCTAGCATACATAGTCCAGCTAATGCTGCACTGTTAAAGTATGTACAGATGACCAAGTTGCTCCATTTAGAATATTTCTAGAATCCATCCCTTTCCAAAAAGCCATAGATGAAGCCAAGGCCCTGGGAGAGTAGGCTCTTGACCCTGCCTGGAACAGTTTTGCAGTGGTGAGTATAACAAAAGGTAACAGACCTAGACAACCATTTGGAAATAGTCTGCTTTGACACTGGTAGACCCTTCTTACCTTCTCAAGAAATGAACAAAGGATCCAAAGATCTAACAGGTTTAGCTCTGTTAAGATAATACTTGTGTTGTCTATGGACTTCCAAGGTGTGGAGTATCATAGGTTCATGGGATGTTAGGCTATTGACCCGAGGGTCCTTACAAGCCTAGCCGTTAAATTCAAATATTATACTAGATGAGAGATATCATCTATGACCAAGATATTTCTAGCAAGGACTACCCATGTCCAGGAGAGAAGGAGGGGCAATCTCCCAGTAGAAATTTACGTTTTCCCATCCAGTTGTCCAGGTTGCGCTTAAACATGGTCATGGAGGTACTCTGCTGGACATGGTTTGGAAGTCTATTCCAGAGGAGTGGCAACCTCTAAGAGATGTATCTGTCTCTCCAGCATGTCCTATTTATGTTGCAAGCTAGACTGAGGTCTCCTAAATGGGTGACTCTAGTCCCATTTGACTTATAGATGTGCATCATTTTCATAAGATTTGGGTCAGAGATAGCCCTGTAAACCAGAAGTCACCTCTAAGTAGTCTATATGCTACTGAGTACAGTGGCAGCAACTTTAGTCTGTCCGTGTAAGACATGGACACCCTGAATTTTCTTAGTTAGAAATCTCTAAGGTCTCTCAGGTTGCTGCAGGTGTCTGGTATGGTACATACCAAAGGGATCATCATAATCAATAATAGGTCTGATGAGGGATAAGTACAGGGGAGCTATAACCTCTTTTGCTCTTGAAGCGATGCCTTTGCTAATCAGGTGAGTGATGTAGAATGTCTTCCTCACCACAGTAGACATATGGTGGTTAAAGTTGAAGTTACAGTCAATTTGTGTTCCCAGGTCTGTCACTGCAGAATTGATACTTAGGGTATTATTGTTTATTTTATAATCAGCAGGGACATTGTTTTTACCAAAGGGAATGATGATGTATTTTTTAGAATTTAGTTTAAGACCATGGCTTTAACACAAATTATTAGTCTGTGTAATCCCCATTGAAAAAAGCTGACATCACTAGGGGATTCAATGATAGCACCTAATTTGCAGTCATCTGCAAACTTAGTTAGCCACAGCCCCTCCATTCTGGCTTGGACTTCTGAGATGTATATGCTAAATAAAAGCGGGCCCATCACTGACCCTTGTGGGACCCCACTGGTGACAGGTCTGCTGGCAGAGGTGAAGTCTCCCACTTTGACTGAGTGTTTTTGATATGTGAGCCAGTTTGTAACCCATATGACAACATAGGAGCTGATATTCAACTAGGTTAGTTTGTCTATGATGCCCGAATGTGGGATTGTGTCGAAGGCCTTACCCAAGTCAAGATAATCTGTGTGCACAGCTTTGCCTTTGTCTATGGTTCTGGTCACATTCTCGAAGAAGTCCACCAGATTTAGCAGGCATGACCTACACTCGACAAAACTGAACTGGGATGGATCCAGGGTTGGGAGATCACTCATATCCTTATTTATGAGATTCATGATGATTCATTCCGTTGCCTTACAGATGAGGCTGGTTAAACTTAAGGGTCTGTAGTTACCCAGGTCTTTTGCTGAGCTGCCCTTGTGAAGGGGGATAACAGCCACTGTTTTCCATTCAGTGGGGACAAAGCCAGTACTCAGGTTGTGGTTGAATAGAGTGCCAAGTTTAGTAGCTAGCTCTTGATTAATAACATTAAGAATGCAGCCCGGAATGCCATCTGGTCTCATGGAGGCTGTGCTCTTAGTCTTGGAGAGAGCACTGGTGACTTGCTCTTTGGAGATGCAGAAAGGAGGTGATGTTGAAGACATGGTTTGTAGTATGCTTGGGGGGATAGGGGATAGAAGTTTTTGCCAAACTTGTCTGCTAAAAGGTTTGCAATTTCCGCAGGGTTAGTGTGTGCGATACCATCACAATTAGTTCAGCACACATCTGAGGCCTATCTTTTAGGGTGTGGACATAGCTGAAGAAGGCCTTGTGGTTATCCTTGGCTATGGTTGTTAAATTTTTCTCATAGTTGCTCTTTGAGGATTTTATGAGTTGTCTTATTTGCTTACTTAGGCCAAGAAGAGTGTTCCTCCAGTTCTGGGTTCTCACTTTTGTATTTTTAGACAGCAACTTCTTTCTCTTATTGTATAATCTGTTAATGCTAGACATCCACCAGGATGGTTTGTTTTTTCTCGAGGATCTTGCTTTATTTTTTCTCGAGGATCTTGCTTTAATCCTATCAGGTACAGCTGTGTCTATACATTTGTGTAGATGTTTACACAGGGCATCAGTGTATACGTTAGTACAGCCATCAATGACATCTGTGGAAACTGGAGCTTGGAAATCGATTTTACCATCCTTTAGAAGGGTATAGTTAGCTTTTGTGAATTTTTTAGTCTGACTTCTCCTTTGGGGAGTCCTGGTGCTACTGCTACTCCAAAAATGACCGATTTATGGTCTAATTTAACCAGTGCAGGCCCTACACTTGAGGATTTGCATCAGTCACTCATATTGGTGAGGACCTGGTCTAGAATATTACAGCCCCTTGTGGGGTGGTGCACTATTTGTTCCAGGGCATTTGAGTTAACATAGTCCAGGAACTTTTGTGTGAGTGAGTTTAGGCTCATAATAAGTTTCCCAATTTATGGAGGGATAACTGAAATCACCCATAACTAGGGTGTTAGGTTGTACTTTATTTGTTACAAGTAGGTCTAAATAAGCTGTGTGGACTTCTTGGTTCATGGAAGGGGACCTGTAACTGGCGATGACATGAAGGGGGGGGGGTCTTACCAGTCTAGTGGTGTAATTATCTTTAATGAAGATAGATACTCCACCTCCTTTGGTTCTCACACATTCAATTTGTGGTCTGAAAATGTGGAAGGCATTGTAGCCTTGCAAGGCCGGGGTACTTACTGTGGCCTTGAACCAGGTTTCTGTGACAGCACAGATGACAGCATCTTCCATGGAGAGGAGTGCTTCCAGAGAGTGCAGTTTCTGATTTTAAACTCCTAGAATTTAGCATGACCCCTAGTTTCTATGTGTTTGATATTTTCACGTCAGAAATTTTGTTTTTGTGACCATGCCTAAAAAAAAGGCATTATGGGTAGTGAAGTGCCTTAGCCAGCAACTGAAAGCCTAGAAATTCCAGGTGAAGTTCATCTCTGGCAAAGCGGAGTGGTCTACCCACCATGTCATCCCAGGCTAACAGGAACTGGATTCCCCTTAGAATGACACCAGCAAAGTAGCCAATTATCGAAGATAATAATTTTTTCTTTACATTGTGGTATCAACCTAGGCGTGGCTAAAATGCTGCTCAAAGCTAGGGGCATACCTGCCTGGGACACATACTCAGAGAGCTCGATCATTTCTCTCTTCAGAGAGGTACATCCCAAGTCATTCTCACCAACATGAACTATGACAGAGTCATAATGGTAGTTGTTGACAGACTGGAGTGCATGTGTGATCTGACAAATCCTTGCACCAGACAGACAGCTGACCGTAACCTTCTCCTTGTTTAACCCGGTGAGTGGGACATATGTATGTCTCGCTCTAGAGTCACCTATAACTAAAACATTTGGAATAGATGTACATTGCCTTAAGGGTTTATTTGGTGAGACATTGGTGCTAGTGTTTTTATGTGTATTTGGTGCTTGGGATGGAGTGTTAGGTATAGCATGTTTGTGTTTTGGAGGTCTCTAGTGTTTAAGTAGGTTTCTGAAGAGTACCTCTGCATACGAAGGTTTATGTGTTGGGTGCATATTATGAGTAGGAGTCATGGTGTGTGAACTGACAACTTGTTTAGTGTTGCTGTTCTGGGCACGAGAGAGCAGTGATTCTAGATTCGTAGTGTAGGAGCATCTCTTCCAAAATGTACTTGAGTGGTTTAAGAGTAAAGGGTTGTCAGTGTACATGAGGCAGTTGCTGCACTGCCACAAAAAACATTTCAATCAAGCTTGCAGGAGAAAGAGAGGGAAACTGATAATCCATAATGCAAAGTTTGAACCATGGACCTTCACAGATGAGGAGAAAAAGATGGGGGTATCTGGTAGGGGGATATTGTAGGGGGACTAACATATGGGGTACACAATAGGAGGTCTACAAAAAAGGGGCTATATAGGTCTGATGTTGATAGGTAAGAGATAAAACTCACTGGTGGGTGGCTCACTGAACAGCCGCTTCTAAGGGGAAAATACATCTGTTGGCACTATTGCATCTATAACCTTCAAGAGTTACCACCTCTGCACAGCGCTGAGTGATGGTGCACTACCCACAAACAAAGAAACCAATGAAAAGCTCAAACTGAGCTTCAATTAGATGGTTCTACTGTATGCTCCTGCCATGAGGGTGCACGGGGGGTTTCTCTGAATGAAGCTGTCATGATTTTTTAGTGTTCAATCTTCAAATAGAACTGCATTCAGCCGATCTGAATCCAGTCTATACTATGACCAACAGAAGGACAACAACAGAATAAAATCAGAATACTTTTTTTCCTTAAATTAAATAGGCAACAGAGTAAAAAGCAGCACAGCTTTTTTCCTAAATTAAATATAGCAACAGTATAAAACAGCAAAACAGATATTTTCTTAATAAGTAAAAGCAGCAGTTGGTGTGAGATACAGTCAAGTGCAACAAATGCAGTGGTAAAACTGAAACTTAGCATTCATAGTACTCTCAGATGATTTGGCATGATCAGAGGAGCACAGGCTGATTGCTCAAGGTTTTTGGAGTCTTTCTAAGACAAGTGCCAAACCATGCAAATGTGGTCTTTAAGTATAATACAAGCTGGCTGCACTCACTAAAGCCAAGAACACTGACTATAAAGCCATGGAAAAAAATTATCATGGAAATTGTCAACAAGGACATAGGAGACCTCCAGACACTGGATCCATCCCAGTTTGGTTTTGTCAAAGGAAGGCCATGCTTACTGAATCTGGTGGACTTCTTTAAAAAGGTTACTAAAACAATGGATGAGGGGAAAATGATGCGCACTGCCTAGTTAGCTATGGCTAAGGCATTTGATACAATACCCCATTCGGGGATTGTCAACAAACTCATAAAACTAGGTATAAACACGTTTATCATACACTGGATAGCTAACTGGCTCACTGACAGGATCCAGGAGATTAGAACTAGTGAGGCTGCCTCTGCAAAAAGGCCAGCCACCAGTGGACTCTTCCAGAGCTCTGTGCTAGGACCACTCTTCTTTAGCATCTACTTCTTGGATGTCAAAGCCAATGTCAAACGCTTTTGGCTAACCATGTTTGCAGATGATTGCAAACTGGGAGCAGTCATTGAATCCCCCCAATATGAGAACATCCTTCAGGAAGGTCTAATGCACACAGGTGCCTGTTACCAAAGCCATGGCTTAAAACTCAATACTAAGAAATTCATTACAGTACCTTTTGAAGTTTGCCACCTCAAGTAACTATGTTATCAATAAAACACCCCTAAAAGTTGATTCACTAGTCAGGGATCTGGGAACTCAAATATTTAGAAACCTAGCCTTCAGCCAACATGTGTCAGCACTGACAAGGGCATAAGAAGGCTGAAACATGCATGTCTACAGCTAGTGGGGTTTGGCTTTATTGGCCTGAATGTATTGACAAATACTTAAAAAAAAAAAAAGTTATGGATGTTCAGAAGCCATGTAGCTGAAACATCTGAGGTCCTAAAGGGGTCATTTGCATATATCCCATGGGCCTCTATTACAGGAAGTGTAAGGTATAACACAGAGGAAACTCTAGCTGGGCTAGGTTTTTCTTGTGGTTTTTACTAATTGGTTTGTCTGGGTGACCTTTTTACTCTATGGTTTGGACATTTACAGATCATGAACTACTGATCATCTTGTTTGCAGAACAAAACTGTTCAAGATACGGGATCATTGTGACTGCATCATTTGGAGGTACTTTTGAGAGCAAACGAAACCAGGAAATATCATGGTAATTCTGATTCACAAAGTATGTTACTTATTTCAGAAAAAACACACCTGATCAAGTACTGGTATTAGATGTCATGGACAAATCACCAGTACATAAAGAACAAATTAAACACTAGACTGCCAGAGATATAACTCATAGGTTTATAGGTTGGTACTAGGCTATCGGCCCTAGGGCCTATACAAGCCTAGCCATAACAATTCCCTGGCTATTTCTTCCCGCAGTATTTACTTCCCTGGACTCCTGTCTAGCAAGGCGACTGATTTGATCCCCGGGGTGCATTTCCTATCGCCCATCCAATCATCAAGGTTCCTTTTGAAGAGGGCCAAAGAGGCGCTCTGCTTGACATGTATGGGCAGTCTATTCCAGAGTCTGGGGAGTCTCTGGGTCAGGAACCTATCCCTCCAGCTTGTTTTGTTCATTGTAATGACAAGATTTAGATCCCTGGAGTGTGTGTCTCTGAGGGATTGGGATTTCTTTAAGTGTAGCATGTCCAACAGCTCTGGGTTTGACATGGCCTTGTATGTTAAGCAGAGATCGCCTCTGAGTAGACGATATGCGACAGAGTATAGGTGCAGTTTTTTTAGATGGTCAGCATAGGGCATCTGCTTTAGGCCTGTGATTCTTTTAGTGAGGTATTTCTGCAGCCTTTCCAGGTGTTGCAGATGTCTTGAGAGATACATACCAAATGGGGCATTGTATTCTATAATGGGTCTAATGAGGGATGAGTACAGTGGGACAATGACCTCCTTTTTTCTGGATGAAAAGCCCTTAGTGATGAGGTGTGCCACATAGAAGGATTTCCTGACTGTTACTCTGCCACAAATGTATGAAAATATCTAGAATAATTAGTCTAAATGTACTAAACCAAGATTGATGCCTCACACCCACACTTTCATGGAAGATTAACATAAAATATCTGAGATGGTTGTGTACTGTAGCAGTCTAGAGCCATAAACCCTCCAAAAGATCATAGTGCAATACTGAGAATAATGTATTATGTGCTGCCTGAAATGTGCAGAATGAAAGCCTTAGTAAGACTGCGTGTACAGCAGCCTGGCATAGATAAGAATGTGCAAAAGGAAGTAAAAATGATTGATGACTGTCAAACAATAGATTACAACCACACGTACCTTTACATTTCTCGGGAATGAACTGAGATACCATGATATAAAATGCATGCATTGTATGCTGGTCTGTTCTTCAAAAGAAAGTTCTTGTTCTAGAAGATAAGTATTCAAACTGGCTAAATGTGTATACCATAAATTTTGCTACTTTTCAAGGTACCACTGAAATACATGTTATTCTAAAAAAATGCTAGTTTCTGATAACAGACCGTGTTTTACTAGAATGGCTTTTCATATTTAAAAAAAGGAATGAAATTTCTTAAGTTGCTACTGTACCATTTCATCCTTTACTTAATGGACTGAAAGAGAGGGTTGTACATTAACTGAAAGAAAAGATGAAGAAAATGAAAAGCGAGACTGTAAAAATGAATGTCACATTTCTTGCTTAGCTATATGATTATTCTTTAGATGATATGGGTGGCAATGTATGCACTGGTTAGTGTTGCTGTTGCGCAATTCTTGGAGCTCCAGGGTGGTTCTAACTTGGGATATCTTCTTTGTAGAATCTGCAAGTCCTCCTTATGTGTGTATGAGTTTTGCCAGGTGCTCTGATTTCCTCACTCATCTCAAAGACATATCATTTTGGAATTAGCAATTCTCAAAATTGCTGTGTGTGTGTGTGTGTGTGTGTGTGTGTGTGTGTGTGTGTGTGTGTGTGTGTGTGTGTGTGTGTGTGTGTGCGCACGTGCGAATGCATATCTTATGTACATTGGTACCCTATCATATCCAAATTTAGCTTCTTTGTCTTGAACCCGCCAACTGCCAGGATTGGCTGTGGCTTCCCCATGACCCTGAAGTGGGTAAAGTAAGTATCAGAGAATGAATGAATGATGACAGGTTTATCTCCAGCAAAAACATTTATGTCAAGAAAACAAGATCCACATTTAACTTGCTTTTGCCAGTTATGAAAGCAAAAGTCCAGAGAAAATAGTATGCACAGATTACAGGGATTTGACAAACATATGTTGTACAGATGTTTTGCAACTGGGCATGAAATCAGTCTGAGAAACCAGAGTTACTGTCCTAAACAGATAGCTGGCATAAATAAGAGTTTGGATTTTATTTCTTATACCATCATCACTGGTCACAGCTATCTGCGAGGATACATGTTATTTAAATAATAACAAAATTCATAGTTAGTAGTGTTTTACACACCCAATAAACAGATAGAAGATTCGCTAGGCAACACAGAGGCTCCTACTGTTAGCAATATCTAATACCGGAATGCAAACTACAATTGAGAAACCTTTATCTCTCACTAAAAAAACAGTCACCAAGTCAGCTCATGGTAAAGTCATGGGTTAGCTTTGTGCTGTGTACCACCGTGTCAGTCATTGGCAGTAACCAGAAAAGCAGTCTGTGAAGTAGCAGCTGTCACTATCCCACAGTTTGAGTGACTACTTCTGTAGTACATGCAACATTCCACAAGTGATAAACAGAAATTAAACTTCAGAAAAATAACTAGAAAGAAATATAAGAAAAACAGTCACTTACTTGGGCAGAGGTCACTGTTACAGAAGTCAATCTGAACATCACTGCCCTCACACTGATGGCCTCCATACTGCGGTGCTGGTTCTGAGCATGTCCTTATTCGCTGTCTAGTGCCACCTCCACAAGACATGCTGCAAGAAGTCCAGCTGACCCATATGCTCCACTTGCCATCCACTATCATAAAACAAAAAGAACTGCAAATGTTAAGTCCCTGTCGCAGAACTCTTGTACAATACTAAATACAATGGCATGATGTTGGCAGGGTGAATAATTTTCAGCAGTTTTTGACTGATAACACTTCATGGTTCTGAGACATTTGTAACATCTCTGTAATATTTCTACCATGTAAAGAGCAGACATGAGAAAACACTGTCATGATAACATGATTACTACAATATACAAGTATGCATCAGTAAGTAATGTAATATTCAGAATCATAAAACAAGGTACTGTAAGACATCCTGTATAATCTCTTTGTCTGGTTAGGATCAATAAATGTTATACAGTAAGATTTTTATAGCTTGCTTGATCAGTTGGTGAATGGAACACTGCTCAAAACAAACTGAATATCTGCTCTACTGTTTTATGCACTAAATGGCATAATATGTTATGCAATACTGAATGTAATAGTTGCAGTTCACAAATACATAAAACAAGAATGAACACTGCACATAAATCACTCACTATGGACACATATGCATGCACATGTACACAGACACACACACACACACACACACACACACACACACACACACACACACACACACACACACACACATTTAAAAAAAAAGAAATGGCCATAAAGAATTATTGTTGTGAGAATAATTAAAATATAAGCTTTCCTGCACTCTGCAACTTATTATATTCTACTTGTGAAATATGTGATGATAAGATGTATAAAACAAAACAAAACAAATTTCAGAAAACGTAAAGGACTGCCAGATAGATGGCAACTTGTATCCACAGTATGATGTATTGTTGGTTGTATCTTACAGTACTATCTGTTTCATACTGCATTTGTGTTAGACACTGCGGGGCACCTGGCAGTCCATTAACTAGATTTTGGATGCTGACAGGAGTCAAAGCAGCACTTTAAGTGTACATGTATACTATGAAGACATAAAGAGCCACACTGCTGCAGTGAATGCTCTAAGTGAAGCTTTAATATTTTATATGGTTTGAGTCAGGGGTGTTTTGTGTTGGCAATAAAGTCAGGAGCACAGCAGCTAGAGCACTTGTCTGTGATGTCATGAAAATCAGAAAGCTGTGCTTTTTTTCCTTAAACCAGTTGACTGGATTCATATTCCAGCACTGACACTGCTGTGCAGCACTGCATGACTGTAGCTTTGGCTCCTATTCACACACCAGGTGAATGAATTCATGTTCCAGTACTGACACTGCTGTGCAGCACTGCATGACTATAGCTCTGGCTGCTATTCACACACCAGGTGAATGAATTCATGTTCCAGTACTGACACTGCTGTGCAGCACTGCATGACTGTAGCTCTGGCTGCTATTCACACACCAGGTGAATGAATTCATGTTCCAGTAATGACAATGCTGTGCAGCACTGCATGACTGTAGCTTTGGCTGCTATTCACACACCAGCTGAATGGATTCATGTTCCAGTAATGACACTGCTGTGCAGCACTGCATGACTGTAGCTTTGGCTCCTATTCACACACCAGGTGAATGAATTCATGTTCCAGTACTGACATTGCTGTGCAGCACTGCATGACTACAGCTCTGGCTGCTATTCACACATCAGGTGAATGGATTCATGTTCCAGTACTGACACTGCTGTGCAGCACTGCATGACTGTAACTTTGGCTGCTATTCACACATCAGGTGAATGGAGTCATGTTCCAGTACTAGCACTGCTGTGCAGCACTGCATGACTGTAGCTTTGGCTGCTATTCACACACCAGCTGAATGGATTCATGTTCCAGTAATGACACTGCTGTGCAGCACTGCATGACTGTAGCTTTGGCTGCTGTTTACACACCAGGTGAAAGGATTCATGTTCCAGTACTGACACTGCTGTGCAGCACTGCATGACTGTAACTTTGGCTGCTATTCACACATCAGGTGAATGGATTCATGTTCCAGTACTAGCACTGCTGTGCAGCACTGCATGACTGTAGCTTTGGCTGCTATTCACACACCAGGTGAATTGAGTCATGTTCTAGTACTGACACTCCTGTGCAGCACTGCATGACTGTAGCTTTGGGTCCTATTCACACACCAGGTGAATGGATTCATGTTCCAGTACTGACACTGCTGTGCAGCACTGCATGACTGTAGCTTTGGCTGCTATTCACACACCAGTTGAATGGATTCATGTTCCAGTAATGACACTGCTGTGCAGCACTACATGACTGTAGCTTTGGTTGCTGTTTACACAGCAGGTGAATGGATTCATGTTCCAGTACTGACACTGCTGTGCAGCACTGCATGACTGTAGCTTTGGCTGCTATTCACACATCAGGTGAATGGATTCATGTTCCAGCACTAGCACTGCTGTGCAGCACTGCATGACTGTAGCTTTGGCTGCTATTCACACACCAGGTGAATGGATTCATGTTCTAGTACTGACACTGCTGTGCAGCACTGCATGACTGTAGCTTTGGCTCCTATTCACACACCAGGTGAATGAATTCATGTTCCAGTACTGACACTGCTGTGCGGCACTGCATGACTGTAGCTTTGGCTGCTATTCACACACCAGTTGAATGGATTCATGTTCCAGTAATGACACTGCTGTGCAGCACTGCATGACTGCAGCTTTGGCTGCTATTCACACACCAGCTGAATGGATTCATGTTCCAGTAATGACACTGCTGTGCAGCACTGCATGACTGTAGCGTTGGCTCCTATTCACACACCAGGTGAATGAATTCATGTTCCAGTACTGACACTGCTGTGCAGCACTGCATGACTATAGCTCTGGCTGCTATTCACACATCAGGTGAATGGATTCATGTTCCAGTACTGACACTGCTGTGCAGCACTGCATGACTGTAACTTTGGCTGCTATTCACACATCAGGTGAATGGATTCATGTTCCAGTACTAGCACTGCTGTGCAGCACTGCATGACTGTAGCTTTGGCTGCTATTCACACACCAGCTGAATGGATTCATGTTCCAGTAATGACACTGCTGTGCAGCACTGCATGACTGTAGCTTTGGCTGCTGTTTACACACCAGGTGAATGGATTCATGTTCCAGTACTGACACTGCTGTGCAGCACTGCATGACTGTAACTTTGGCTGCTATTCACACATCAGGTGAATGGATTCATGTTCCAGTACTAGCACTGCTGTGCAGCACTGCATGACTGTAGCTTTGGCTGCTATTCACACACCAGGTGAATGGATTCATGTTCTAGTACTGACACTGCTGTGCAACACTGCATGACTGTAGCTTTGGCTCCTATTCACACACCAGGTGAATGAATTCATGTTCCAGTACTGACACTGCTGTGCAGCACTGCATGACTGTAGCTTTGGCTGCTATTCACACACCAGTTGAATGGATTCATGTTCCAGTAATGGCACTGCTGTGTGGCACTACATGACTGTAGCTTTGGTTGCTGTTTACACACCAGGTGAATGGATTCATGTTCCAGTACTGACACAGCTGTGCAGCACTGCATGACTGTAGCTTTGGCTGCTATTCACACATCAGTTGAATGGATTCATGTCCCAGTACTAGCACTGCTGTGCAGCACTACAAGACTGTAGCTTTGGCTCCTATTCACACACCAGGTGAATGGATTCATGTTCCAGTACTGACACTGCTGTGCAGCACTGCATGACTGTAGCTTTGGCTACTATTCATACACCAGATGACTGAATTCATGTTCCAGTACTGACACTGCTGTGCAGCACTGCATGACTGTAGCTTTGGCTCCTATTCACACACCAGGTGACTGTATTCATGTTCCTGTACTGACACTGCTGTGCAGCACTGCACGACTGTAGCTCTGGCTGCTATTCACACACCAGATGAATGGATTCATGTTCCTGTACTGACACTGCTGTGCAGCACTGTATGACTGTAGCTTTGGCTGTTATTCACACACCAGGTGAATGGATTCATGTCCAATGTTGGCAGTAAAGTGTAGCTTTTTGTTGGTGTTGTCTTTCAGATAACATGTTAAGGGGAGGTCCCATTTGCCGAATTGGTGACAACCTAGCTTAAGTGGATGTTAAAGATTCCGCAGCACTTAAGTTAACAGTGCAGATGGCTTTATTATTTTTTACTCAGTACTTCATTTTTCATTTTCACAACTCGTACATCAATACTTCTTTTTTCATTTTCACATAAATTAACAACTGAAAATATTAACAATTCAGTTTGAAAAAAGTAAGAGAATTTCCCAGTATCTTTGCAAAGAAATTAACTCAGTAGACTGTTTTTTGTTAATCTTCTAATGGTGTTATTTCTTTGAGGATTAGCCTTTTATGCCAGATGCCCAGGTTTGCATGTGGCTTCCTCACAGATACTTCTGCATTGTGGTAAGCCTTTCTGAATCCATGCTACAACAAGCATGCGCATACCTTGGATGCTATTGTCTACTCTTCCCAAGGTGGTGGTGGCAGGTATCTCTTCAGAAAGTATAAAGGAGACCAGTGTTGTTCCACAGGGCTCAGGGCTGGCACCTCTTTCACTTGGCATTTAGCTTTCTGATCTCCAGATATTGAAGCAAAGGCACTGACTAATCAAGTCTGCAGATGACAGTAAGCTTGGAGTTATTGTCAAGACCTCCACTGACACCCTCCAGCATAAATGTTGTTTGTTTGTTTGTCTTTTGGCTTTTCCTGGTAAGGGGTCGCCACAGCGGAACTCCTGTCCGCTAATAATTGGCAATAGATTTTTATGAAATGCTGAGGTGCCAGCTCGACACTCAACCTTCAACTAAGGCACGCCCATTTACGCACGCATGTCTTTCGAATGCTACCCAACCGTGGGGAGGACATGCAAACTCCACACAGAAGGCACTCCCAAGCCCAGCCGAGAATCGAACAGGAGAACCTCTTGCTGTGAGATAACAATGCTACTGCCAAACACCTGGTATATTATTTACTTATTTTATTTATTGACATTTCCTTACTGGGAAAGTTCGACTGGGTAGGAGCTCATTTTCAGCAGAAGCCCAGGGAGAAAGGCTCAAAAGCATTTACAAAAACATTTTAATATCAATAATTGTACAATTTTCAAAAATAATACAAAAACATCAACAGTTTAAATTATTACATCAAATTAGACATAATGTGCCAACATTAGTTAAAAACAGATACAACTAATATGATGATGACTTTTAATATTTAGAGAAATTTTAGCCAGCCTACAGAAATTAAAGGTAAGTTAGTATAACACAAACAGGAATTGCAAAAAAAAAAAAAAAAAAAACAGGGTTATGGCAGACTTAGAAAGAGATTCAGGGGACAGAAATGATTGAAGTAAGGTAGTGAGTGAAGAAATGGGAGTAAGGAAGTGTAAGGTATGAAAAGACAGGGTACCAACCAGATGGATACAGACAGGAAGTTCTAACCTTATCAACATGGTACAATAACCTTGTTTCTAATTTATTACCTTGTCTGTTAATGGTACTGTATTATGGCCAGCCACTGGGGATGTACAACCCAGTGCATTTCTTTGTGCCGGTCCCAAGCCCGGATAAATGGGGGGGTTGTGTCAGGAAGGGCATCCGGTGTAAAACTTCGCCAAATCATTCATGCGGACAGCAGTAAATATTTACATACCGGATTGGTCGAGGCCCGGGTTAACAGCGACTGCCACCAGTACTGTTAGCTAACAGGGTGCTGGTGGAAATTGGGCTACTGTTGGCCGAAGGAGGAGAAAAGGCCGAAGGCATGGCCAAAGGCAGGAAGAGAGGAGAAAGGCTAGGAATGTGGTAGTGAGGGTCGGAACTTTGAATGTTGGCAGTATGACTGGTATAGGGAGAGAGCTAGCCGATATGATGGACAGAAGGAAGGTTGGTATATTGTGTGAGCAACAGACCAGATGGAAGAGGAGTAAGGCTAGGTGTATCAGAGGTGGTTTAAACTGTTTTATCATGGTGTGGATGGGAGGAGAAATGGCGTAGGAGTTATCCTGAAGGAACAGTATGCTAAGAGTGTTTTGGTGGTGAAAAGAGTGTCAGAGTGATGTTTATGAAGCAGGAAATTGCTGGTGTAATGATGAATGTTGTTACTGCATATGCTCCACAATTTGGGTGTGTGATGGATGAGAAAGAAAAATTTTGGAGTGAGTTGGATGAATTGGTGATGACTGTACCCAAGGGTGAGAGAGTGGTGATTGGAGCAGATTTCAATGGGCATGTTGGTGAAGGGAACAGAGGGGATGAGGAAGTGATGGGTGGGTATGGTGTTAAACAAAGGAATGCAGATGGTCAGATGGTAGTGGAGTTTGTGAAAAGGATGGACATGGCTGTAGTGAATACATATTTTAACAAGAGGGAGAAGCATAGGGTGACCTACAAGAGTGGAGGAAGATGCACACATGTGGATTATATCTTATGTTGGAGGGCCAGTTTGAAGGAGACTGGAGACTGTAAAGTGGTGACCGGGGAAAGTGTAGTTAGGCAGCATAGGATGGTGGTTTGTAGGATGACGTTGGTGATCAAGAGGAGGAGGAGTGTGAGGGCAGCACCAAGGATCAAATGGTGGAAATTGAAAAAGGGTAATTGTGAGGTGGAGTTCTGGGATGAGTTAAGACAGGCACTGGGTGGCAGTGAAGAGTTGACAAATAGCTGGGTAACTACAGCAGAGCTAGTAAGGGAGATGGCTAGAAAGGTGCTTGGTGTGACATCTGGACAGAGGAAGGAGGACAAGGAGGCCTGGTGGTGGAATGAGGAAGTACAGAAGACTATACAGAGAAAGAGGTTGGCAAAGAAGAAGTGGGATTGTCAGAGAGATGAAGAAAGTAGACAGGAGTATAAGGAGATGAGGTGCATGGCAAAGAGAGAGGTGGTGAAGGCTAAGGATAAGGCATATGAAGAGTTGTATGAAAGGTTGGACACTAAGGAGAGAGAAAACGACCTGTACCGATTGGCTAGACAGAAGGACCGAGCTAGGAAAGATGTGCAGCAGGTAAAGGTGATAATGGATAATGAGGGAAACATACTCACAAGCGAGGAGAGTGTGTTGAGCAGATGGAAAGAGTACTTTGAGGGGTTGATGAATGAAGAGAATGACAGGGAGAGAAGGTTGGATGATGTGGGGATAGTGAATCATGAAGTGCAATGGATTAGCAAGGAGGAAGTAAAAATAGCTATGAAGAGGATGAAGATTGGTAAAGCTGTCGGTCCAGATGACATACATGGAGGTGTTTAGGTGAAATGGCAGTGGAGTTTTTAACCAGATTGTTTAATGAAGTCTTGGAAAGTGAGAGGATGCCTGAGGAATGAAGAAAAAGTGTTTTGGTACCGATTTTTAAGAATAAGGATGGTGTGCAGAGTTGTAGTAACTACAGAGGGATTAAATTAATCAGTCACAGCATGAAGTTATGGGAAAGAGTAGTGGAAGCTAGGTTAAGAAGGGACGTGATGATTAGTGATCAGCAGTATGGTTTCATGCCGGGAAAGAGCACTACAGATGCGAAGTTTGCTCTGAGAATGTTGATGGAGAAGTACAGAGAAGGTCAGAAGGAGTTGCATTGTGTGTTTGTAGACTTATAGAAAGCTTATAACAGAGTGCCTAGAGAAGAGTTGTGGTATTGTATGAGGAAGTCGGGAGTGTCAGAGAAGTATGTAAGAGTGGTACAGTATATGTACAAGGGTACTGTGACAGTGGTGAGGTCTGCGGTGGGAGTGACGGATGCATTTAAGGTGGAGGTGGGATTACATCAAGGATCAGATCTGAGCCCTTTCTTATTTGCAATGGTGATGGACAGGTTGACAGACGAGATCCGACAGAAGTCCCCGTGGACTATGATGTTTGCAGATGACATTGTGATCTGTAGTGAGAGTAGGGAACAGGTGGAGGAGACCCTGGAGAGATGGAGATATGCTCTAAAGAGAAGAGGACTGAAGGTCAGCAGGACTAAGACAGGATATATGTGTGTGAATGAGAGGGAGGATAGAGGAATGGTGAGGATGCAAAGAGTAGAGGTGGCGAAGGTGGATGAGTTTAAATACTTGGGATCAATAGTTCAGAGTAAAGGTGAGTGTGGAAGACAGGTGAAGAAAAGAGTACAGGCAGGATGGAGGGGGTGGAGAAGAGTGTCAGGAGTGATTTGTGACAGACAAGTACCAGTAAGAGTGAAAGGGAAGGTCTACAAGAGAGTAGTGAGACCAGCTACGTTATATGGGTTGGAGACAGTGGCATTGACAAAAAGGCAGGAGTCAGAGCTGGATGTGGCAGAGTTAAAGATGTTAAGATTTGCACTGGGTGTGACGAGGCTGGACAAATTAAGAATAAGTATATTAGAGGGTCAGCCCAAGTTGGAAGGTTTGGAGACAAAGTCAGAGAGTCAAGACTACGTTGGTTTGGACATGTGCTGAGGAGGGATGCTGTGTATATTGGGAAAAAGATGCTAAGGATGAAGCTACCAGGTAACAGGAAAAGAGGAAGGCCTAAGATAAGGATTATGGATGTGGTGAGAGAAGACATGCAGGTGGTTGGTGTGACACAGCAAGATGCAGAGGACAGGAAGAAATGGAAACAGATGATCCACTGTGGCAACCCCTAACGGGAACAGCCGAAAGAAGATGATGGTGATTATGGAAATCTGCCTCTATAATTTGTCTGGCTACTGTGGTACTACTGTGTTGTTAACTATGTTTCACAGTTGTAGTCAGATTTGTCTGATTTTGTTGTTGACTGTATTGTGGAGCTTTTCTCCCCGGGCCTCCACTGAAAATGAGCTGTGTAAGGCCCAGTGGACTTCCCCGGTTAACAAACTGCAAATGAATAAATAATATAGACCATTCCTGGAAAATTTGATATGTTTGTGGACAGAGAGAAATTTATGGTCATTGGATCATAATGAGTAGTTACAAACATAATTGTGTTGAATTGTATTAAGTGCTGGACAAGCAGATGGTTGCTGAATAATTCTGCAGACAGTAAGAAGCTCTGTGCATGTCAGTTGATGGGGTAGTTCTAACCGATTTAGGCTTTTTAGTGCTATACAGTGGTGGGTTAGGAAAGGGGTATTTGCTGCATATTTAGCCAGGTTATTATAGTACTGTTCAAGTTTTGGTTGTTGTGATGCTTTGAGGTTAGTAAGGATGGCAGCTCTATAAAGCAGTGACAGGAGGAAGTAAGTGGTGGCAATTGTAGTTTTGGTTGCACTGGTGAGACAGTTTTTGACATCCCTAGCTTTTGGTTATTTGTTTTTATGCAATTTTGTTTATGCAGGTTGAATTTCAGGTTATCATCCACTATTATCCCTAATAATTTATGCTATGTGAAGTGACTTCAATAGCTGCATAATTAAGGCAGAGGATTTTATGTTATTCTTTCATGAGAGGGAGATTTGGAGAAAAAAAGTAGTAGTTTTTTTTTTTTGGTGGGGGGGGGGGTGAGCATGAATTGTGAGCTACACAGCCATGTTTTGGTGGCTGTTAAAGTTTCCTGAGTGATTTCAGGAGATTTGCCAGGTTGTCTGATATGCATAGGAGTGTTTTGTCATCTGCTTATTGTATTAGGGAGTCATGCTGTGTGGAGGGTGTTGGTGAGAATGTTAAAGAGGAGGGGAGCAAGGATAAAGCCTTGTGGTATACTGGTGGTGACTGCGAGGTAAGGAGAGTGTGTGGAGTTCTATTTTACTGACTGACAACTATTGGACAAGTGGATTTTAAACCAAAGAAGGGTGAGCTGAGATAGACCAAGTTAGGACATTTGAAGCAAACGTTTACTGCGACAAGCTGTGTTGAAAGCTTTACACAAGTCTAGAAATAAGGAGGAAACTATTTGCTGTTATCTTCAGCTTTACTGACAGTATCTATAAAGGTGTGAAGTGCAGTGTTAGTACTACGGGATGGAAGGAAGCTGTGGTATGTAGGGGACAGGAGTTCTTCCTGCAGGAGATAGTTTAGGAATTGCTTTTGAATACATTTTCAAATACTTTGGAGAGGGGAGATAAGATATTAAAATTGGGCCAAAATGAAATTCAGTATTTTCACATGTGGTAGAAAACCCTTCTCCCACAAACATCATATATACTCCACTTCAAAATGAGAATGTCGATAGGGGCCTTGAAACATGGGCAGATAATTCCCTCTCCTTTGGCCATCATGTAACAACAGTAGTCAGAAAGTCCTTTTACCTGGCACAGCTGATTGCCAAAGGAATTTTGTCTGTATCTAAACAGTTCATTGTTCAGCATTGATTAAGCCAATTACTGAAAAGAATTACACATTTTGAGATCCACCTCACAAACATATCAAACAATTAGAAGCACCACAGAGGTTCCTAAATAAGAAGAGCATGGACTTAAAAGCACTAAGCAACCAGAAAAGGCTGGAAGCATGTTCCCAATACTTTGTATCTTATAGACTCCTGAGGGGAGATCTATACTGTGCCTTCCGAGCAATTAGGGACCTTGTGGTTCTAGATCTCTTATATCTCCACAAATCAAACAGTCCCACAAAAATAGAAAATGGATCTGATTCTTCACCAACACATGAATAAAACAAAGTGGACACATAGGGTCATCACACAGTGCCTTCCCCATGTTTGGAATAGTAGTATGACATTCTATCTTCCTTTATATGGGACCTAGATGATTAGATGGGCATTTACAAATTCACTCTGGGTTTGACTGGCCTGGCTCTCTTCAAAAGATGAGGTATGGTCTAGGAACTGGTCAAAGTGTCAATGGTCACAAGACTCAGTTGTCTTGTAAAGCTTATGATCTTATAATCCTGAGACAATATGTGGCCTTGGCACTGTCCTGTACAAGCTGAATTCTGAGAATGTGGATGCAACTATCACTAATTACATACAGGGACCAGATATGCAGCAGTGGCCCTGGGACTTCATACTACTGTAGCACCTCCTAAAAACCTTCTTGGGTATGCAGTCATGTATTTTCCAAGCACACAGTGAACATACAGGCAATACTGGTAAACTACCATCACCTTTGCAAAAGCAAATAGATGCACCACTGTTCTATGGTCAGGCTGAAATCATATTTCTAGTTCTGAACCAGAGATTCAACTACTGAACAAAGTCCCATTTCATTTCCATAATCATATTATAACCTTTCTAAATGATAATAACATTTCCAAAAAAAAAATGAAAAGAGTGTTATTAATAATAGATAATAAAAAAGCTGGGTATGGAGGCTACACTGAGAGAAGATTATCAGGAACTCCTTTCCCCTAAAAAACATGATTTGTGAGATATGCAGCAAAATAATAAACATTTTTGTAGAGTTCTGATA